>NC_090651.1:373513191-373866106 GCF_040937935.1 Hyperolius riggenbachi
GTCAGCAGGAGATCCATTGATTGTTTTGTAAATATAAATAAATGTAACACAGTTGTCATTCTGTTTCAAAACATCCTGCTTTCACTGATGGTCAACACAGTACTTTGCTGGCAAAAAAAAAAGCCAGGAAAGAGTTAAACTAGCACAAAGAATGTTGTTGTCATTCTCTAGAAGAAAAAAAAAAGCCATAAAATTAACAGATCTGAGGTCTTTAACAGCCTGACCTACTAGTAATAAACTATCATCAGTCATGGAGGGGGAGAGCTGCTAATTGCTGCACGTGAATACATGCTGCATGAAAAAAACTAATCGGAACTCAAGCGTTCTGCTACTTGAGCCCATATATTTTTCTTCTCACAGCAGATTGTTTGTCCCCTCTCATCATACAGGTGACAGCAGATGCTGACTGCCATAACACACACTTTGCACAAGTGAGAGAGATGCAGGGATCTCTGGAATTCAGGCAGACCAGAGCAAAGCAGGAGAGGTGATTTACTTTGACATGTGACCTCTTATCTCTCCAAGTCCTGCGCCCTGCTGATTTTTATCGCCCTAGGCCGTGGCCTCTGTGACCTTCCCAGAAATCCGGCCCTGTGTATAGCATTGTGTTCTGTGTCGCTGCTGGGAACAGTAGTACACCGCTCACCCACCACTGTATAGCATTGTGCTCTGTGTCGCTGCTGGGAATAGTAGTACACCGCTCACCCACCACTGTATAGCATTGTGCTCTGTGTCGCTGCTGGGAACAGTAGTACACCGCTCACCCACCACTGTATAGCATTGTACTCTGTGTTGCTGCTGGGAATAGTAGTACACCGCTCACCCACCACTGTATAGCATTGTGCTCTGTGTCGCTGCTGGGAATAGTAGTACACCGCTCACCCACCACTGTATAGCATTGTGCTCTGTGTTGCTGCTGGGAACAGTAGTACACCGCTCACCCACCACTGTATAGCATTGTGCTCTGTGTCGCTGCTGGGAATAGTAGTACACCGCTCACCCACCACTGTATAGCATTGTGCTCTGTGTCGCTGCTGGGAATAGTAGTACACCGCTCACCCACCACTGTATAGCATTGTGCTCTGTGTCGCTGCTGGGAATAGTAGTACACCGCTCACCCACCACTGTATAGCATTGTGCTCTGTGTCGCTGCTGGGAACAGTAGTACACCGCTCACCCACCACTGTATAGCATTGTGCTCTGTGTCGCTGCTGGGAATAGTAGTACACCGCTTACCCACCACTATATAGCATTTCTGTACTGCCACTGTACTGCTGCCAGTCAGCGTGTACTTTAAGGATAAGTGAAATGAAGAAGAAATCCTGTGAAAGAGGGAGGGGCAAGGGAAGAGGTGTTTCCCCTGACGGTTCACGTACAGGCCACAGTGGAGCACCGAAGAAAACCCACTCAATACCGCCCATGATGTCCAGGAAATCAACCCTCACAAATCCAAAAGAACAGGACCAGATAATTAATTGGATGACCTCTCAAGCGTCCAGCAGTGGGTTAAGCAGCACCAGCACATCACGCACGAGGTCCGAGTCCTCAGCCAGTTACAAGGAGTCAGTGGGCACAAAGCTGACACAACCGGCAGCGACACCACGCACACAACTGCCAGATAACCAGTCCGAAGAATTTCCTCAGGACACAATGGGGTATTCGCAGGAGCTATTCCCAGCCCAACAAACTTCCACCTTTCAAAGGTCAATGGAACAGCCAGAAATTTTGTGCCCGGATTCACAACCATTTACTGTGGGAAATGCACCGCGCACTGAAATGCAAGGCGAGTCCGAGGACTTTGAAACCCAAATCCCAGAGCAAGTTGGGCAGGAGGGGTTTCAATTGCAGGAGGTAGGCCGAGAAGATCTGGAAGACGACGTTGGAGTGAGCTGCGCAGAGGTTGTTCTGGGGTGCTCTACTCCACGGCAGCGGCCCACAATCACATATGACGAGTTTGAGGAGATGGAAGAGGAGGGTTTGGACAATGTGGACACAGACCCAGATTTTGTATGTGAAGGAGAACATCGCCGTCGTAGCAGCACAGATGAGTCTGTTGAAGAACCCACTGCTGCACGAGTTCGCCTTGTGCCACAAGGTAGGCGGCGCGAAATTTCAGGCACCACAAGCGTGGAAGTTCAAGTGAGACGCAAAAGAGGCGCAAACAGAAATCGCCAGCAAGGCAGGTGCTCCAAAGTCTGGCCTTTTTTTGAAGACTGCAGTGAGGATGGTACCATGGTGATTTGCAAGGTGTGCAAGACCCGCCTGAGCAGGGGGAAAAATATTAACAACCTCTCCACCACCAGCATGACCCGCCACATGGTATCCAAACATCCCACTCTGTGGGCAAACGCGGCAGGACAGGGTACCAGCAACACTGCCTCCCTTGGGGTCACCAGACTCACCACCAGACCCTCCTCAGCAGCAGCAGTAGCCCAGCCATTGCGTGGTTCACAACAACATTCACAAACATCAGACGACGCTGACACTGTCACTTTCCGGAATAGTGCTCTTGAGGTCTCCCAGTCATCAAACACAACAACCAACAGCCCTTCAGTGTGCAGCCCTACGGTTCAGTTGTCTGTCTCGGAGATGTTTGAGCGCAAGAGGAAATTGCCAGCAAATGACCCCCGGGCCGTGGCACTAACAGCCAGCATAGCCAAGCTTCTGGCCTGCGAAATGCTGCCATATCGAGTGGTGGAGACAAACAGCTTCAAGGGCATGATGTCAATGGCCATCCCACGTTACATGGTTCCCAGCCGCTACCACTTTGCGCGCTCTGCAGTGCCTGAGTTGCATGAGCACCAGGGCCGGTTTAAGCAACAATGGGGCCCCAGGGCAAAATAAACCTGGGCCCCCCCCCCCAACATATACCCCGGAACAATAATCGGCATTAGGGGACCTTTTTTGCAGCTGGTATAACAGGGTGTGACGTCCCAATCGGTCGGAGCTCCACATTCTGGCTATCCCAGCCTGCATGGGGGACAAGGGGTTAAAAACTTTCAGGAGGGGGGACCCCATATAATTTTTTTTTTTTAAAAAAATTCCCACACTCTAAACATAAAAAAAAAATTGGGAAAATAGAAAAAAATGCCAGGGATCTTCATACAGCCATATTGCGGCTGTATAGCGATCCCTGGCCAAAGCGCTGCGGCTGCATATAGACCCCCTGGAAACCCCGTCAGGAAATTTATTGCGCTTTCGTTTGATGCATGTAAAATTACACTACCGTTAGGTTTGCTACTAAAAGTGACATTTACCGCATTTAAAAGTATACTTTTTTCCTTCGAAACTTTAAAATCGATTTTCTCAAAAACTATAAGGTCTTTTTGAAAAATAGTTTTTTCCTCTTATTCCTAATGATCTCCTTAACATATCCTGTAAATTTAGGGTTTCTAGCATTTAAGGTGGATTTGCTATTAACCATTAAAGTCGGCAGGTTTTCAAATGTGTATTTTTTTTTTCCTTTGAAACTTTAAAATCGATTATAAGGCCGATTTGCAAATTTTTTTTTCCTCTTGTAGCCACTGGGGGCCCCTACAAGCTCTGGGGCCCTGGGGCAGCTGCCTCATTTGCCTTAATGGTAGCGCCGGCCCTGATGAGCACGTGGTCAGCAAAATAACCCGAAGCTTGAAGAATGCCGTTGCCTGCAAGGTTCACCTCACCACTGACACCTGGACGAGTGCGTTCGGCCAGGGTCGATACATCTCCCTTACCGCGCACTGGGTGAACCTTGTGGAGCCTGGCAGCGATTCCTCACCTGCTACGACGCGGGTGTTGCCCACGCTGCAAACAGCTGCACCGCCGTCCCTCCCACTGGATAACAACAACAGCAGCACCTACCTCTCTGACTCCTTCTCCTCCAACGCATCTCAAAGCTGTACCTCATCCGGAAACGCTAACCCAGCAGCAGTAGGATCGTGGAAGCAGTGCAGCACAGCTGTTGGCATGCGTCAGCAAGCGTTGCTGAAGCTGATCTGCCTTGGGGATAAGCAGCACACAGGGGAGGAAATTTGGAGAGGAATAAAGGAACAGATGGATTTGTGGCTGGCACCGCTGGACCTGAAACCGGGCATGGTTGTGTGTGATAATGGGAGTAATCTCATTCGCGCTTTAAGGTTGGCTAAGCTGACACACATCCCTTGCCTGGCGCACGTGATGAACCTAGTAGTTCAGCGGTTCCTGAGGACATACCCAGGTGTGGCCGATCTTCTGTTGAAGGTGCGACGAGTGGCCAAACATTGTAGAAATTCCAGTACTGCTTCGGGGGCACTCGACAAGATGCAGGAGCGCTTCAATCTCCCCCACCATCGCTTGCTGTGTGATGTCCCTACGCGCTGGTATTCTACGCTGCACATGCTAGCCCGCTTTTGCGAGCAGAAGAGTGCAGTGGTCCAGTACATGACGGCGCAGTACCGAGGCGCATCCGGACAGCTGCCAAGCTTCTGTGGATCCGATTGGGCCAACATGTTGGACCTCTGCCAAGTCCTCCAAAATTTTGAGCAATCCACGTTGCTTGTGAGCAGTGACAACTCTTCAGTAAGCATTACCATACCACTGCTGTGTTTACTGAAGAAGTCAATGTTGAAAATCAAGGAAACAGCTGTCATGATGCAACTGGGGGAATCTGAAGGAGAAAACGATCAGCGTGATGATACCAACATCAGGCCATCTGCCTCAGGAAACGCTGGCCCCAGCAGCTATGACGAAGAAGAGGAGGAGGAACAGCTGGAGTTGGAGCAGGAATTTCATGCCACCACTGACGAGGGCCAGAGCGGTGCACGTTGGACTTCCACAATTCTGCGCGAATGGTCAGCAGAAGCAGACCAGGAAGAAGGTGGCGACTATGATGCATCACAACTATCACAATGCTCACAAGAGGATGATGAGGATTCTGGCAGGACTCTGGCACACATGGCTCAATTCATGCTAGACTGCATTGAACGCGACCCACGCATTGTGCGCATTCTGGACAACACCAATTACTGGGTTTATACCCTTCTGGATCCACGGTACAAACACAATGTTCCAAAACTGCTTGAAGATAGAGTCAGACAGGTCAAAATGGAAGAATACCAGCAGGCCCTTGTGGAGACTTTAGAGAGGAGATTGACATCCTCCCCCTCCTCTAGCCAGTTGTATGCCGACAGACTGACTTCCGCAAACCCAGGACGACCAGGAGGCCAGCAAACAACACAAGCCGCAGCTAGTGCCCAAAAGGGAATGGTATCGGCAGTGTCCTTGGAGTGGAAAAATTTTCTGACACCCATGCAGCAGCCCACAGAACAGCAAGCGTGCAGATCCACCTCCAACACTGATCGCCTGGAGAAGATGGTCAAGGACTACATGTCAGATGGCGTAGCTGTGTTGAACAATCCATCTGCACCCTTCAACTATTGGGTATCGAAGCTAGACACCTGGCACGAACTGGCAATGTACGCAACAGAGGTGCTGGCTTGCCCGGCAGCCAGCGTTATGTCGGAATGCTGTTTCAGTGCTGCCGGAGGCATCGTCACAGATCGGCGTATCCGCCTCTCCACAGAAAATGCAGACCGTCTGACTCAAATTAAAATGAATCAATCCTGGATTGGAAACGACTACGCAACACTCCCGGACCCCAACCAAGTAACATGAACAATGAACATCTGTGATGGGTTAGCGTTTCCGGTCCCTGTTTATTGAACCTCTCATCTGTGTTACATTTATGACTGCATGGCGACAAAATGCATTGCTATCCGCACGCTTCTTGTCCTCATGCAAGGCCTGGGTTGTTGTGTCTCAAAGCGTGGCCTTCTCCTCCTGCGCCGCCCTCCTCCTGTTCCATCACGTGTGCTGCTGCTGGGTTAGCGTTACCGGTCCCTTTTCCTGGAACCTCTTATCTGTATTACATTTATGACTGCATGGCGACAAAAAGCATGTTACCTGTGCAAAGAAAAATGACATTTTCCGCATTTAAAAGACATTTTTTCCTTTGAAACTTTACAATCAATTTTCTCAAAAACTATAAGCTCTTTTTCAAAAATTTTGTTTCCTCTTGTACCCACTCCCAAGGTGCACATACCCTGCAAATTTGGGGTATGTAGCATGTAAGGAAGCTTTACAAAGCACGAAAGTTCGGGTCCCCATTGACTTCCATTATGTTCGGAGTTCGGCGCGAACACCCGAACATCGCGGCCATGTTCGGCGAACGTTCGCGAACCCGAACATCCAGGTGTTCGCCCAACACTACTCTTAGGGCCCCTCTGACCCAACGGCCCCGATGCGGTTGCTACCTCTGCAACCCCTATTGCTACGCTACTGCTGGTAGGCCATGGTTAACAAACGAGTCAGGCACTGTAGGTGTATTCTTTAGTTAAATTCGATAGTAAGTCAAAACAGGACAGTGGAACAACAAACGGGGGCACAGGTGGCATAAGAAGGGCAGTGAGGGCAAAGAGAAGGACAGTGGTGGTGCATAGGGGGCACAATGGAGGCAGAGGAGGACAGAGGGGGAGACGTGAGGCACAGGGAGAAAGAGGGGGAGACGTGAGGCACAGGGAGAAAGAGGGGGAGATGTGAGGCACAGGGGGAAAGAGGGGGAGAATTAAAGAGACTCTGAAGCGAGAATAAATCTCGCTTCAGACCTCATAGATAGCAGGTGCATGTGTGCCCCTGCTAAACCGCCGCTATCCTGCGGCTTAACGGGGGTCCCTTACCCCCCGAAATCCCCTCCGTGCAGCGGGGGAGCGCTTCCGCATTGGGGCAGGGCTAACCGCCGCAGCCCTGCCTCCCGCGCGTCTATCAGACGCGTATCTCCGCCTCTCCCCCGCCCCTCTCAGTCTTCCTTCACTGAGAGGGGCGGGGGAGAGGCGGCGATGCGCGTCTGATAGACGCGACTAGAGGCAGGGCTGCAGCCGTTAGCCCTGCCTCCAGGAAAAGAAGATTTATGACCAAGTCTACGACCAAGGTTTGCGGGGGTGGATTTGGGGGTGAAGGGACCCCCGTTAAGCCGCGGGATAGCGGCAGTTTAGCAGGGGCACACATGCCCCTGCTATCTATGAGGTCTGAAGCGAGATTTATTCTCGCTTCAGACTCTCTTTAAGTCTCCCCCTCTTTCCCCCTGTGCCTCCTCCGTGTCCCTCTCTGTCCTCCTCTGCCTCCATTGTGCCCCCTATGCACGACCACTGTCCTTCTCTTTGCCCTCACTGCCCTTCTTATGCCACCTGTGCCCCCGTTTGTTGTTCCACTGTCCTCATGTACAGTCACTGCTCAGTGCTCCCTCTATGCTTCCTTTGTCTCCTTGTGCCACAAATTTTAAACAGTAAAACACTCCAATACTGCGCTCATATAGGTATAGTTGAAATAAGTCCAAGCAAGTAAAGGCCACTAATCAGTCCAGTATAGACAGGATATGTTGTAGTGGGAGCGCTACTTCCCAGATGCGTGTACCATCAATCAAGTCTCTTAGTATGTAGGTGTGGATAAGCGCTCAAGGTATTACTTGCACATCAATAAGGAGTAATAAACGGGTCAAGTGACCCCCCTTCGGGGAAAGACTCACCAGATGTTGCGGCCTACGGGCCCATAATCACTTCCGGGGTATTGGCCACCCCGCGGCCTCACAGGCAATCCACCGACTTCCGTTCCAGATCTGCATAAGCAAGAGATGGACTCCTCATAGCGTAAAAGTGTATAAAATGTATTGGTACATCTAAAAGCTCAGCACAAAAGGCTGGCAATTCCAATTAAAAATCAGAAGAAACAACGATTTCTTTCAACAGCCAGTCCCCATAACATAGACATCCACCGCACAAGCGGGGCGAGAGGTGCAAGGTTCCTCTGTGCTAAGCTTGTGGCAAGGCGTTGTTTCTTCTGATTTTTAATTGGAATTGCCAGCCTTTTGTGCTGAGCTTTTAGATGTACCAATACATTTTATACACTTTTACGCTATGAGGAGTCTATCTCTTGCTTATGCAGATCTGGAACGGAAGTCGGTGGATTGCCTGTGAGGCCGCGGGGTGGCCAATACCCCGGAAGTGATTACGGGCCCGTAGGCCGCAACATCTGGTGAGTCTTTCCCCGAAGGGGGGTCACTTGACCTGTTTATTACTCCTTATTGATGTGCAAGTAATACCTTGTGCCACAAATTGACTCTACTCTGTGCCAGTGCCACCACTGTCCACTGTTGTGCCACTAGGGGTCCCCTTCTAAGTTTAATCTCCCCTCATGCCGTATGTATCAGTAGGTTGTATGTAATTTGGGATGTATATAACCTGGGAACTGCTTGTATTGCACAGAGAGCTAAATGTCACAGGGGGAGATTTATCAACGCATTACCGACAGTTTCTTCTTCCAAATATGTTCTAACCACCAGGGAGAACAGTTCTGCATGATAATAAGAACCTTCTTAAATCCTAAGTAATAGCAGCAATTTAGCATGAATTTCTAGAGATGCAAATCCATCCCTAAACGCAGCGCAGGTTAAGAAGTGCTTGACATGATTGCAGAGTGCAGGCTAGACATGATTTGTGATGTGCTCCTCCCACCTGCTGAATTCCTCCTCAGAGCCTGCTGCTATCAATACAGCAAGTGTGTTGGTTACCTAAGCAACAGCAATTCCCCTCACACACTGCACTGCCTGAGAGACCTTCCTAGCTCCTCCTATTTTAGAAGGAATCTGCACTATCTAATGATTTCTTAAAGAGTAACTCCAGTGAAAATAATGTAATAAATTCATTTTTGCAATAATTATGTATAATGATTTAGTCAGTGTTTGCCCATTGTAAAATCTTTTAAATTCCTGATTTACATTCTGACATTTATTACATGGTGACATTTTTACTGCTGGCAGGTGATGTAGCTGCTGCTTGCTTTTTTTTGCAGTTGGAAACAACTGTATGTAAACAGCTATTTCCCACAATGCAACAAGGTTCACAGACAAGAAACTGCCAGGAGTACCACGGTCCTCAGAGTTTCTTGTGGGAGGGGTTTCACCACATATCAGCCATACAGAGCCACCTGATGGTCTGTTTGTGAAAAGGAATAGATTTCTCATGTAAAAGGGGGTATCAGCTACTGATTGGGATAAAGTTCAATTCTTGGTCGGAGTTTCTATTTAAGATGCCTGAGACAGTTCTGCATGGATTTCTAAAAAATACCAATATTTTGTCTCAGAGACACTCTTGATAAATCTGGCCCACAGAGAGCTCAGACTGGCCAAGGGAGAGAATGTTATATAGTGGCTAAATAGGGAATTAGTTAGTATTAAGGGACAGTTATAGAAAGAAAGAGATGGCAGAGGAAGAGGACAGAGAAAGTGGTGAAAAAAAGAGCATTTAGGCTAATATACGGTGTTAGGGCTACCTGTATACTAACCTGAGCCCTATACTGTTCACAGGTTGCAGTCTTCTGTGTGCCAGCTGCCACTCCTGGAGCTCCCAGGCCACCTCCTCCTCTGCCGCTGCTTTCAGCACTACTGGGGCACACACACAACCCATTTTGTGAGTTACCACTAATAACTTTGCACATGGGCAACAGGAAAGCAAACATTCACATTGGAGGTTTGCAACTACTGTACCATCCGTAGTGTGCACAAATGGGGAATAATTTACAGGCATTTGGACCTCATGAATGAGTTGAATGGGAAGCCATTTTGAATGAATAACAAGGTAATTATGTAAAACAACCCTACAAACAAACGCAAGTACTTGTGGAAGTAGAATCAGAACAGATTCTCAGGCTAGGCCCCTTGATGGCACTAAAACATAACTTTTAAAAAACTCTGATTGACACCAATGCCAATTTTTGATTTCCATTTTTCCGATTTGAGTATTTTATTTGTCATTTTTTTGGCACCAGAAATGATAAATGATACGATCATAAATCGCAAAACTGGAAATCAGAAAAACGGAATCTTGTGATTGATCTAAAATTACTGCGGTAATCCGATTTTAGCAGAAATATTTTGCATTCTTTGATAGGCGCAAATGCTTCTAAATTCTGTGATAACTTAGGCTAAATTACCAATAATCCCCCCCCCCCTTTTTTTTTTAAATGATCAAATCTTATCACCTAATTTTCGGTTATATTAATGATTACATCAGTGATTTATACACCATTGTTACTTTGCTCAGTGTTGTATTTGCCATTAGTTCTACGCAAACAAGATAATACAAACGACATTTGTAATGTGCTTATCTCCTGGCTAACTCAAAGCGCTTGAGCTGCAGCCACTAGGGTGTGCTCAGTAGGCAGTAGTAGTGTTAGGGAGTCTTGCCTAAGGACTCCTTACTGAATAGGTGCTGGATTACTAAACAGGAAGATATGAGATTTAGAGGCCTCAGCCAGTACACTACACGGACATACAATTAATGATCTCAAGAGTTGTGGGCAAAAAGGAAAATGAATTTAGGATTTTACAATATTGTGCATGTTTAATATGTGTCATTACTTCAGGCCAACGCACCATTTTTTAAATAATTCCAAAAACGTGATAATCACCAGTTATGGGGGTGGTTTTCTTTTTATTGTTATGGCAGTCGGTCAGTTATGTATCATTGCTATACAGGGGTGCTCAGATACCCCTTTTCAAAATCCGAATTGATCCGGATCCGGATACCCAGCTATCCAGGTCCGGATCAGATATCCGCGTTCATGCGGATATCCGAACGCATTATCCAGGCTATCCGGGCGGATTCGGATATATGAATAGAAAAACCGGAAGTGGTTTTCAAATTGCTTTAAAAGGGGGTTTTAGGGTAAATGAAGCATGTATCATCATTATTTTTTTATAGGAAACACTAATTGATGATGTAGGGACTTAAAATCCCCCCCCCCAAAAAAAAAAATGGCTGTCAATTAACATCAGGACTAGGTTCCAGACAGCGGTCGTGCAGCCCACATTGTGTCCAAAGTCCAACCGCACAACTGGGACATGACAGTTTTCAGTCAAGACACCTCCAAAAATGATGCAGCAATTGTGTTTTGGGTTAAATATAGGTGGTATCAGCACAGCAGCAGTGGCCTGTGGCACCCTGGCGGTGGGAGTAGCAAAGGCAGCAGGAGCAGGGCAATGCAGCAGCAGCAGGTGTAACGTGTGCCAGGAGCATGCTGACGTGTCACGTGGCACTTGACACGTGCCATGTGGAACTTGGCACGTGTCACGTGGCACTTGGCAAGTGCCACGTGCCTAGTGACACGTGCCAAGAGCCATGTGACACGTGCCGAGTGACGGTCAGACAGCAGAGGGGAAGACACTAGTGCACACTAACTGTCACACTGGCACTGCTCACAGCACAGCAGTTCTGTAGAAAGCTAACACAGTAGTACTACTACTCTAACAACTTGTTAGGATTCCTCCTGTGGCGTGTTCTGTCCATTGCAGCAAATGGGCAGTTCTGGCATGTCAGTCTGCATTCGGTTGTGCATTCGCAATGAGTCACTTTGTCATTTGCGATTGCTCTGCAGTTCTGGGCAGCTCAGAATGCTGTCATCATTCCACCAATGGCTTACCACAGCTGAACTGCAGCCAGATAGCCTTGGATTTCCTGCATGCATGTTGTTGAATTGGACTGCATGCATTGGTACAGATAGTCTTTCAGCTAGCAAATGGTAATCAAACCAGCTCAGGATTGAATGATTACCATTCAGCTGTGTGGAGATTTGCATGCTTGCATCCATTGGCTGATGCCAGCATAAAAGCCTGCCTCTCCTTTTAGACCCCGACCCGTCATAGTCTCAGCTCTGTCTAAGCTGTTACTGGGTCCCTTGATATTGTAAAATATATTCCTTGTCTTAGTTCAGTTATCCTGTGGAGCTACGTTATATATTTCCCACGAGGACATATATACGTACTCCTTCTAGTATAGAGATTCTGTATTGCCTAGTCTTGTTCCCTGTATTGCTCCAGTTCCTAGCCAGTCTTCCTTGCTTATGTTATATATTGGTTTATCGCTGATATATACATATGTCAGTCGTTGTAGTTTCATTGATAGCTGTAAATTGTAATTCACTAGGAAATCATATCTATTGTATATTTGTCTGTGTATTTACTTTGCCTGCCTATTTGACTCTGTTATTTCCTGACGATTCTGTCCTGTCCTTGCGAGGTAGCCATTGCTGCGGTTGCTATTGGTTACCTCACTCTTGTCATTGTGAATGCTTGCTGTCACTGAGGCAGTGACTAGATTAGAAAGCATTGATTCTGTCAGCCTCTGTCCTCCTCGTCCTGTCCTTGCAAGGTAGCCATTACTGCAGTTGCTATTGGCTACTTCACTCCAGTCTGTGTAGTATCTGTCTGTATGTTTGCTATCGCAAGAGCAGCGCAGCAGCACACTGCGCTGCCATTGCATCTTATCAGAAGCACAGAGCTGCAGTTGCTCTGGGTAGCCTGTGTAGCCTCTTCCATAATCCAGCTCTTAGCCTTGCTGTGCTGGGTGGTCAGAATGTTTGCCCCCCCAGCGTGACACAACTACTAGCTAGCACTGACTGCAGTACTACAGTACTAACTACACAATAACACAGTAATGCTATTCCCTAATCCCTAACCTAAACTGTAGCTAGCTAAGGCTAATAGCTGGCCAGCAGGCAGCAGCTTGCCTGGTCTGTGCACAGCACACACACAGACACATAGCAGCTGCAGCAGCTCTGAGCACACACTCTGACTGTCACACAATGAAATCAAGCTAACAATACAACAATAGTGTAGTGATAGTGAAGGGGTTAATCACTGAACAGCTTTAGGATTATCGCTGTAAGCACTTGCTGCTAGGCCAGCAGCACTGGAGCACACACTCTGACTGTCTGTCACACAATGAAATCAAGCTAATTAACGATTTAACAATAGTGTAGTGATAGTGAAGGGGTTAATCACTGAACAGCTTTAGGTGGTTTATCACTGCGTAAACACTTGCTAGGCCAGCAGCACTGGAGCATGTCTCTCAGTGAGCATTCACAAGCAAGGAACGATATGTCTCATCATGGCAGCCTCATTATTACACAGGGGGCTGGCCAGTGTTCCTTTCTGTGATTGGGTGCCAGGGCTTAGGCTGGGAGCCCTCTGATTGGCTCAATGAGGTCAGGTGGGGCTGGCCAGGGTTCCCCTCTGTGATTGGTTTCTACAGAAATCCAGAATCCGAATCGGATAGCTAAAAAAAATTCGGATATCCGGGTTACCCGGATATCCGGAATCCGGATGAGCACCACTTTTGCTATATTGGTTGTCACAAAGCTTAAAGAGACTCCGTAACAAAAATTGCATCCTGTTTTTTATCATCCTACAAGTTCCAAAAGCTATTCTAATGTGTTCTGGATTACTGCAGCACTTTGTACTATCACAGTCTCTGTAATAAATCAACTTATCTCTCTCTTGTCAGACTTGTCAGCCTGTGTCTGGAAGGCTGCCAAGTTCTTCAGTGTTGTGGTTCTGCTATGAACTCCCCCTTCCAGGCCCCTCTATGCACACTGCCTGTGTGTTATTTAGATTAGAGCAGCTTCTCTCTTCTCTCTTATCTTTTACAAGCTGGATAAATCGTCCTCTGAGCTGGCTGGGCTTTCACATAGTGAGGAATTACACACAAGGGCAAAGCTGTTTGCAGGAATAAAAGAGCAGCCTGAAACTTCAGTGCATGAGAGATGCAGGGGGAAAGAAACACACAAATGATCTCTTGAGATTCAAAAGGAAGGCTGTATACAGCCTGCTTGTGTATGGATGTATTTTCTATGTGTGGACATACTGTACATCAACCTACTTCCTGTTTTGGTGGCCATTTTGTTTGTTTATAAACAAACTTTTTAAAACTGTTTTTAACCACTTTTAATGTGGCGGGGAGCTGCAAAATTGTGACAGAGGGTAATAGGAGATGTCCCCTAACGCACTGGTATGTTTACTTTTGTGTGATTTTTAACAATACAGATTCTCTTTAAAGGGAACCAGAGATGGGGGATATCAAACATCTATACATACCTGGGGCTTCCTCCAGCCCCCTCTGGCCTGACACTCCCACGGGAATACTGTGCAGATGCAGCCAGGCTAGGCTGCTCCTCCATCGGCCTACTGGGGCCAGGAGCGTTCTGCGCCTGCATAGTAGTACTGTGCAGGCGCAGAATGCTCCTAGCCATGGGAGCGAGACGGGGGAGCCCGCATAGCCTGACACTGCATGCGCCGACTTGCCCCAACTGGATGACTCACCGGGCATGTTGCAGAGGCTGCAGGCAGCGGAGGACGGCGGCATGGAAATGATCGGGCCAGAGGGGGCTGGAGAAAGCCCCAGGTATGTATACATATTTGATAACCCTCCGCCTCAGGTACACTTTAAGAGCTATGGATTTGTGAGAGTCCAATAAGCTAAATTCCAGAAAAAGCGTTGCATGGAGTTGTGTAACAGGGAGGTGAAATGTGCCTGAAATCTGTTTACCGGACAAACAGTTCCAAAAAGGTCATGATAACCCGACCCTAAAGCATATGCCAAAAAGTTATCAAGACGGAATTGTTTTTTCTTTTTTTAACAATATTTTTTTTATTTAAATTTACAAGTAAAATAGGAGAGAAGTATACAAGTCTGTAATAGTAAACACATATATAAGAAACACCAACTGCAATAATCCAAATAAGTCCTGGGACCCACTAGCAGTGCTTTTCTAAGTGCTTGTGATTTGAAAAGTTCATGCTAATGTAATGCTATGTGTGCAGCATGGTGGCGTATCGGTTAGCGCTCTCGCCTTGCAGCGCTGGGTCCCTGGTCAGAGGAGTATGGAGGCTGACATGTATATTTCCTTTTAAATAATGCTCATTGCCTGGTTACCCTGTTGATCTTCTGCCTCTAATACTTAAAGAGAACCTGAACTGAAAATAAAAAGTCAAAATAACCATACACCGGTCATACTTACCTTCCATGTAGTCTACTACTCAATCTCTTTCTCCTCTCCTGCATCCCATTTGTCCACTGTGATCAATGGAATTCTCCGTCCTCCATTTTAAAAATGGACATTACCCCACAACAGCTTTCTGGTCAGCACTCTGTTACACTGTAATACTGCACACTTAAGCCTTAGGGAAACATGGACATTACCTTGCATATTCAGTTGTAACTGACAGCAGCTGATCTGTAACTGACAGCAACTGGTATATTTCAGTTCTGACAAAATATTGTCAGAACTGGAAGGGATGACTGTAAGAAAAAAATGGTGAGCTTCTGAGAGGAACTGACGGTGAGGTAAGTATGTAATGATCATTTGCAGCTACGTCATGTGTTTATTTTGAATAATTTTACTCGCTTCAGGTTCTCTTTAAAGGACAACCAAGGTGACATGTGACATGGTGAGATAGACGTACAGTTCCAAGCACACAAATAACTAGGCTGCGTTGCTTTTTTTTTTTTCCTTTCCCTACCCGAAAGAGTTAAACATCAGGTATATAAGTGACAGTTTCTGTCCCTGTCTGACTGGGTCAGACTGTAGCATAAGCCTCACTAATAAGTAATTACAGACCTAAAACACTTTCCTGTCAGTAAATGGCTTTTTGGAGCAGGAACGAGATCAAAAGGGTCAATAATTCATAGTTTTGAGCTCTGGCACACTTCAATGAAGGTGTCATTGAGCAGAGACAATGCAACAACTTAACTGTTAAAAACTAGATTTAAATATAAAATAAAACTGTGAGATATCCTAAAAAGGCATTTTTAGGAGGAGGATATTTACAATTGTTTTTCTCATCAGTTTATTTTCACCTCGGATGTCCTTTAAAGTGAATGGGAACCGCATTTAAAAAAATGAGACAGACACTTACCCAAGGAGAGGGAAGGCTCTGGGTCCTATAGAGCCTTCCGGCTCCTCTCCTGGTCTCCCCGTTCCATTGCTAGCTCGCCCGGTAGCAGAAATTTGACTAATTTAGTCAAATACTGCTTTACCCGGCCGAAGGAGGCTTCAGAAGTGTTCAAGGAGCCCGAGTGCTCCTGAAGAAGGGCGGCCCTGTACTGCGCCTGCGCAAGCACGCTCTCTTGCACGCTCACGCCGGTGCAGTATGGAGCCACACGTCTTCTGGAGGACACGGCAGGATTGAAATGGGGGGGAGCCAGCACAGGATAGAGAGCACCGAGAGAGGAGACGGAAGGCTCTATACGACCCAGAGCCTTCCCTCTCCTTAGGTAAGTATTTGCTTCATTTTTTTTTTAAATGCGGCTCCCTTAAATCCATAGATCCTGAACAAGCATGCAGATCAGACGTCTATAACAAAATCTGAGAAGATTAGCTGTATGCTTGTTTCAGGTGCTTGATTTAGACCCAACTGACCAGAAAGATCAGCTGGAGGTATGGTTTAAAAAGAAATAAATATAGCAGCTTCCATAGGTCTCACACCTCGTGTTGCTTTTAAGGGTGAAAGGTCCATGTTAAAGTATGGGGCGTACACAAACGGCAAATGTTTTCTATGACTTGTCTGCTGACCCGAGGACGGCGAGGGACTCGGCGATGCTTATGGGTGTGGACGAAGCCCCAGGTAAGTATCATATCTTTCTTTATTCTTGTCTCAGGTTTACTTTAAGGCAGTAAGTTTAGAATCAGAGTAATACCACTTACTGGCCACTAGAGTTGGGCCGAACGGTTGTGCGGGTACCGCACGCGAACTTTATTGCGGAAAAGTTCGCCCCATTGCGGTTCGCCCCATAATGCACTGAGGGTCAACTTTGACCCTCTACATCACAGTCAGCAGGCCCAGTGTAGCCAATTAGGCTACACTAGCCCCTGGAGCCCCACCCCCCCTTATATAGGCAGGCAGCGGCGGCCGTGGCCACTCGTGTGCCTGCATTAGTTAGAGTAGGGCGAGCTACTGCAGTCTCTCATAGGGAAAGATTAGTTAGCCTTAGCTTGTCCCTGGCTGCATACCTGTTCATTGATCCTGCCACTGCATACCTGTTCATTGATCCTGCCACTGCATACCTGTTCATTGATCCTGCCACTGCATACCTGTTCATTGATCCTGCCACTGCATACCTGTTCATTGATCCTGCCACTGCATACCTGTTCATTGATCCTGCCACTGCATACCTGTTCATTGATCCTGCCACTGCATACCTGTTCATTGATCCTGCCACTGCATACCTGTTCAGTGATCCTGCCACTGCATACCTGTTCATTGATCCTGCCACTGCATACCTGTTCTGTGAACCCACCACTGCATACCTGTTCTGTTCAGTGGACCCGCCACTGTATACCTGTTTAGTGAACCCGCCACTGCATACCTGTTCTGTTCAGTGGACCCGCCACTGTATACCTCTTCAGTGGACCCGCCACTGCATACCTGTTCTGTTCAGTGAACCCGCCACTGCATACCTGTTCTGTTCAGTGGAGTTTGGTGTGTCAGTGTGAAGCAGTACCTTAATTACACTCCCTGATTGATGTATACACATGCAAGATGTTTTAAAGCACTTTAGGCCTGTCATTTAGCATTCAATGTGATTTCTGCCCTTAAAACGCTGCTTTGCGTCAAATCCAGATTTTTCCCGGTGACTTTTGGCGTGTATCCCACTCCGCCATGCCCCCCTCCAGGTGTTAGACCCCTTGAAACATCTTTTCCATCACTTTTGTGGCCAGCATAATTTTTTTTTTTTTTCAAAGTTCGCATCCCCATTGAAGTCTATTGCGGTTCGCGAACTTTAACGCGAACCGAACCTTCCGCGAAAGTTCGCGAACCCGGTTCGCGAACCTAAAATCGGAGGTTCGGCCCAACTCTACTGGCCACCAGCTTTAAAAGATTCAGAGTAAGGTACCAGTATATAATAATACCTTCTTCAGACTCCAATCCTGTGTACAGAGATGTGAGGATCTGAAAAAGTTATGTCTATATACTGAAAACGTACTCCGTGAACAGGGGCGTAACTAGAAATCACTGGGCCCCACTCCAAAACTTTGGATGCCCCTCCTCGCTTTTTGCACAGATAAAATGAGAACCAATGTATTCAATTGGCTAGGGTTAACTTGCATGCAGATAAAAACAGACAGCAGTGAAGCACTGCAGGCATTTTCTCTAATAACTACATTATTTAGCATCTGTGATAAAATGTGCATGTTTCTCACACATACAGACACATATGGTGTGCAGAAAACGCATGCAGAAAACCGACAGACTAGTGTGCTCCCAGCCTCAGCTTATTACACTCACTCTGTCCATCTCTGATGGAGCAGAACTGGCTCACCAGAGTACACAGCACTTGGGGAGTAGAAGAGAGGTTGGGGCAGGGCACTGTACACAAGAGTCTGTTGAAAACTGAATAGGGACTGTTTACAAATCTTTGTCTGCAAATTTCCTTATGATTCCTTATCAGTGGCTGAGCAGATGCAGTCATTAGAACAATTGTGCAGAGAGCAGAAAGTTTTTACTTTTTGGGCCCTTAGTTGTCAGTCTCTCAGGCAGGGACGGATGTAGACCAAGTTGCGCCTGGGGCAAGGTCAGGTTTTGGCGCCTAAACTGCCATTCCCCATCCAAATTTTGATGCCTTTTTGACAATTCAACAAACTGCACCTGGGGCAAGAGACCCGTATGCCTCCCCCCCCCCCCTAGATCCTTCCCTGCTCTCAGGACCGGGAAAATAAACGTTTCCCCCCACGGGGCCCCTTGATGCTTCTGGGCCACCCTGCGGCTGCAACCTTTGTCGGGTCTATTGTTACGCCCCTGTCTGTGAATCTTTTAAGTTAGCCAATAAATTGTATGATCCTGATTCAAAACCATCTGTCATAGTTATCTAGGATGAACTAAGACAAAGGTCCATCAAGTTCTGCCTTTTGAACCTTGCTGTATCTTATCCATTTAATGGCAAACATACGTATTAAAACGTCATGCTTTCCCCTATTAATGGCAACATGACGTTTTAATACGTCGCGCGTTCCCGCCGCCACTCCGTACGTGTCTGCGCCGCTACCGCCGCCGTTTCTGTCGGGTTCCCGTGCTGGGTGATTGGGGAAGAGGACCGGGTGGTCCTCTACCCAATCGCACTGCCTGGAGTGAATGGACGCGACCGCGAACAGCGGCCGCATCCATTCACAAAACAGGAAACTGTCACAGTTGTTAAAATGTAAAAAGAAAAAAAAGTGATCACTTCCTAATGGGAGAGTGTTCACTAGCGCCATCTTGTGGCCAAAAAGTATATTGCACATACAGGCAAATACATAATATCCACACAATATTAATAAAATTAATAAATTACATTCCCCCCCCCCCCCCCCCCCAAAAAAAAACCACTTTAAAAAAAAAATCAGCTATAAATAAATAAATAATTGCCTTAGGGACTCAGCTTTTTAAATCTATATTGTATGAGGGAAAATTAATTTTACTTTATTACATATGGGCTTGTAATTATGGGCAGAAGAAAAAAAACAAAACAGAAAAATAACACCTATATTTCAAAATAATATATTGTCGCCAAACATTGTGATAGGGACATAATTTAAACGGCTTAATAATCGGGACAACTGGGCAAATACAATGTGTTGGTTTTATCCACAGGAGAATGTTTAATTTCAAAACTATAATGGCTGAAAACTGAGAAATAACGATTTTTTCCCATTTTTTTTTATGCATTTAGAATAAAAAAATTCTTTGCAAAATGTACTACCCACAGAAAGCCTAATTGGTGGCGAAAAAAACGAGGTATAGATCATTTCCTTGTGATAAGTAGTAATATAGTTATTAGGGAATAAAAAGGAGGAGCACTGACAGGTGAAAATTGCTCTGGTCCGTTAGGGTAAAAACCCTTGGGGGTGAACTGGTTATTCCAGAGGAAAGAAAAGACACTGTAATGATCTGCTCAGCTGCCTGTGCAGGCAGGCAGCTTCTTGACCATTGTTTAGGTTTGCATGCTGCAGGACTCTGGAAAGAAGAGCTTCTGTCAGTTTTGCAGCTTGTGCTTGCTGAGGAATTTGCATACGTTGTCATGCAAATTGCCTGGCCACATTCATTGGAGGCGTGTACTATAAGTACCATGTCTTTCCCACAATTCTTGGCTGGTCATAAGGAGTCTTCCTGTGAAACACTCTGGAGAGTGTCAGCCATGCTCTTTGTTTGAAGATCAGCTTAGAGTAATTCCTGGAAACTGTGCTAGGCAGATTCCCTAATGCAGTTAGGATTGTTTATCTGCTTGTTTGTTCTGTTGCTGTTGTCCTGTCCCAGCGGTGGTCACCAGGAAATGGTTCTGATCTCTGTTCTAGGAGTATAGCTGGTGCAGCGGTTGCTACCAGCTATCTCTTCTGTTCTGTCTCCTTGGATCGCGCTAGCCACTTTTCGCTAGCGCTGTGGATCCTTCTGTTCTGTCTCCTGGGATCGCGCTAGCCACTTTTCGCTTGCGCTGTGGATCCTTCTGTTCTGTCTCCTGGGATCGTGCTAGCCACTTTTCGCTAGCGCTGTGGATCCTTCTGTTCTCTCTCCGGGGATCGCGCTAGCCACTTTTCGCTAGCGCTGTGGATCCTTCTGTCCTGTCTCCTGGGATCGCGCTAGCCACTTTTTCCGCTAGTGCTGTGGATCCTTCTGTTCTGCTACTCTGTACCTGGATCGCGCTAGCCACTTTCGCTAGTGCTGTGGATCCTATCTCTCGCTTGTCCCTGTGTTCGTGTGTCTGTCTTGTTTGCTACGGACGCTTGCTGGAGGCTCGGTGAGGTAACCGTTAAGCAAGCGTTCGCGTCCTCTGTTTCATGTTTGTCTGTCGATGGTTAGTAAGGCGGGCTTGTCTCTATTGTGCTTATCACGTGGAGACCGCGCATAACCGCGTGCACTGTTGCGAATGAGTGCGGTGGTCGTGGTTAGCTAGCGTTTGTTATTTTCCGTATCTCCTCATTGTATTATTTGCTGTGCCTTTGCTAACCTCGTATTCTGTCCTGATCTGCCTTGTGTCACGTCTGGCGATCGCACCTCTCGCGAACGCGTTCCTGTTTCATATCTGCTGTTGTGTGTGCACTGTCGCGGGGTGGCGACTAGGTTGGCGCACACACATACAACCTGTCCCTTTTCTCGTCTCATTCGCAATCGCCTCTCTTGCGATTGCGTTCTGCGCTTCATACAATTCCTGTCTGGCATTTGTGGAGGTACAGAGGATTGGTTCCTCTGCACTCCCCAGCGCCATCTGCCGACAGGAATTTTCCCTCTACGGGTGCGTAGCACCTTTTGCTGGGTGCCTGCAAATATACGCTTGTGGAGGATTTCCGCCGTGTCAGCGCACGCGTTGTGCGCTGATCACGGAGAAAGTTCCGCAATTGTTACAGACACAAAGATAAAATGTTCTTCTTGGCCCAATAAAAGGTACCACTATACTACAACTAGAAATCATAATTGTGAAGACCCTTAAATACAACAAAAGTGTGCCAGCATATTTTAGATGCAAGTGTATAATTTGCCACAATTATTTCCTGAGGTAAGATTATCCACATTGTAATTGACTTTTAAGGTGAAGAACTCCTTCCTAAGCAGGCAGTAAAATCTCCTTTCCTCCATACGCAGTCTTTCTGTCCTTCCTGTCCTTTACGCCCCACTGAACGTGCAGTAGCTTCTCCCACCACAGTTCCGCCTCCAATCTCGAGTAGGCCCAGGGACGAGAGATGAAGAAAAGCAATAAAAACACCACAGATGTCCTAATTGTCCCTTTTATCTGTTGTTGTCCGCGTCGCCACTGGAGAGGCTTTTTTCTTGAGTTATTTTAGGATAAAAAGGAAAGGACATTATCCCAGCAATAAAAATTCAAAAGAAATGAAACCACTATATCAAAAAATATTGTTTCCTTGAAATTCAGTTATGATGTCCCATTCATGATTGTCACACACTTATTGTTCTTTGTTCTTCCTGCAGAGTTTGCGTAAAACGCACGCTCCGGAACTCCCCCTAAAAAACACGAAGGGAACCTGGCAGAAACAGCCGGACACACAGCTCAAACTGCAGAAGCCTGGTGGGGTATGTAGATTGTCACAGCTCTGTGGACAGGCGGTGCCACATTCTTTCCACTTCTGGTGTGGAAGATCGCATATGTCTCCTGCAAGAGAAAAAGATATCTTTAGTTATAGGACATACAGGGCTGACTGCTCACACTCCACCAAAGTATGATGACTTACTGGTGTTTCTGGGCATTCCATGGTTTTGGGCAAACAGAGGACTTAGCCCTTTAGAAAAATAAAAAAAAAATACAGAAAGAAACACGTGTTAAAGTCAGTAAATAAATAGCATAAGTAACAAGCTTCAGAAAACGAAATCTTACAAAAATATTCATGTCAAAGCAAACATTACAAGGTCAGTGGCATTCACAAGGGTTTCTGGAACAGTTGTGCCAGATCAAGAGGGGCTCACAATCGAATTCCTACCATCGCAGTACGTCCATCATAGTCTAAGGCCAATTTTGAGGAAAGCCATTTAACTTGTCTTTTTTTTTTATTTTTGGGATGGGAAAACTGAAGGAACTGGGAACCCAAAGAAATTCAATAAGGACATACAAACTTTGTGCAGATGGTGTTCCATCCCAAATTGTGATTGATCTAGTGCAGTGGTGGCGAACCTATGGCACGTGTGCCAGAGGTGGCACTCCAAGCCCACTCTGTGGGCACACACACGCTGCTGGCCACCACCACTTTTTTCCATTATTAAAATACATTTAAATTTTAATAATAATTCCCCCTTTACTTCCCCTTTCCTCCGAAAACCTCCAGTCTAGTACAGCGCAGAGAGGCAGGCGGGTGAAAGAGGACTATATTTTCACCCGCTGCCTCATTGTGCATTAATACCTCCCTGTTCCCCTCCTGACAATTAACTTATAGTTATAGTAGAGGGAATCAGACAGAGAGAGAGAAGCATGCTTGAGTAATCGGTAATTTCTGCATTTCATACGTGGGGGTAATTGCTGCATTTTAAATATAGAGTAAAGTGGCCTTTAACTTATGAGCTGATTTTTCTTAACTAAATCCACAGTTTTCAATATAAATTGCCGTGCTGGCGCTCTGTGATAAATAAGTCGATTGTAGGTCGCAGTTTGGGCACTCAGCCTCTAAAAGGCTTGCCATCACTGATCTAGTGAGTGTGACCCCATCACTGCAATGCGAGAGTGATAGCCACTATACTACTGTGCTACCAAATGTACTCTTTGGGGTTGTTGTTTTTTTGTTTTGTTTTTGTTTGTTTGTTTGTTTTTTTGGTGGGGGGAGACAGAGGAGTATAAACCTTTGTCAAAATATTGAATTCCTTCTAGTGTATCCATTTACTAATTTTCCTGGGAGGAGGTTGATATCTAAGGTCCTCTTATAAAAAGAGGCTTCCAAAATCCTCCATAAGTCTCCCCCATACTGTCACTATCACTACTTCCTCCTTTGGCTTAACACATCGCCATGCCCATGAACTCCCCATGCCTTCCACCTGCATACAGCTGTGAGTTCACCCTCTTTCTCCAAACACCTGACCATGCTAATTACATAAATATGGGAGAACCCCCAATCCACTCTCTGGGAATGTTGAACAAGTTTGAGAGGTGAATTTGTTAAAACTTCTTAACACGTATTAAAGAAACACTGAAGCGAAAAAAAAATGATGATATTATGATTTGTATGTGTAGCACAGCTAAGAAATAAAACATTAAGATCAGATACATCAGTGTAATTGTTTCCAGTACAGGAAGAGTTGAGAAACTCCAGTTGTTATCTCTATGCAAACAAGCCATTAAGCTCTCCGACTAAGTTAGTCGTGGAGAGGGCTGTTATCTGACTTTTATTATCTCAACTGTTCCTGGACTATTTACTTTTCCTCTGCTACAGGAGAGGTCATTACTTCACAGACTGCTCTGAAAGAATCATTTTGAATGCTGAGTGTTGTGTAATCTGCACATATTAGAGAATGATGCAATGTTAGAAAAAACACTATATACCTGAAAATAAAAGTATGAGAATATTTTCTTTGCTGCTAATCTTCTAGTAATTATTCTTAGTACACACCCAATTCACTATATCATATTTTTTTCCGCTTCAGTGTCTCTTTAAAGGAAGAAGCAAGCCTAATGGGGATGAATATTAGAGTTCTAGAGAGCAGGAGTAGCCCTGGACTAGTTTTTGAGAAGAGGTTATGAGTGAGAAAGTTATCAGTGGATCACAGAAAGTCAGTAGAGAAGATCAGAAGTGTAAGTGGGATACAAGCAGTGAAATGATTCAAAGATAAAGCACAGTAGTTTGAATTTGATTCTGAGGTGAAATGGGGGGCAGTTTAGAGATCCGCTGAGAAGAGCCACAGATGAAAAGTGATGGAATGAGCCAATTTAGAGATCTGCTGAGAAAAGCTGCAGATGAGGAGTGGTGGGAGAAGCCAATTTGGAGATCTGCAGAAAGGAGCTGGAGCTGCAGATGAAGAGTGGTGAGAGAAGCCAATTTGGAGATCTGCAGAAAGGAGCTGCAGATGAGGAGTGGTGAGAGAAGCCAATTTGGAGATCTGCAGAAAGGAGCTGCAGATGAAGAGTGGTGAGAGAAGCCAATTTGGAGATCTGCAGAAAGGAGCTGCAGATGAAGAGTGGTGAGAGAAGCCAATTAAGAGATCTGCCGGGAGGAGCACCAGGTGGAGGAGCAGAGAGAGCAATAGATGAGTCTGGCTGCAGCATTCGTGTCCCTGTTTGTAGCTCATCTCATAGTTGTCTGTATTGAGAGAAACAATCTGCACCAATTGGACTCGAAGATAAAATAGTAAAGGAACAACAGAAGCTTGGAGTGGATGAATTTGTACCTAGAACGATATGTAGTATGATGCACGTCCATAGCATTTTTCAAACTGTCCCTGGAGCTGTCAAAAAGAAAATATCTTTGTTTACATGCATTATTACCACAATCTTATCATAAGCCTCTCAAAAGCCAAGACCATTTTTAGTTAAAAGATAACTGCAGTGGCCTAGATTCTCACTGCAGGAACATCTTGTAAAAAAATAAATAAATCAGTGGTGTCGGGGGGCTAAGTTGGGAGTCAGAATTTCTACTATTATGGCCAACAATGGCAGCAATCACAGCCCACACCTTATCCTCCACGCTTGTTCCATGGACAAGGGGAAGACAAGTCTTATTGCCTTGAAAGGTTGGCCCTGCTATGCAATTTTTAACCTCCCACCCAGGCAGTACACTCATAGAATTGGGTGGGCAGGGCCATGTGCAGAGAGCAATGTAGGGATGAACTTGTCCCATGTGTCCTCCAAGGTACACCATTTCTATGGTGCAAGTGCCATCTGCCCCATAATGTGTCTAGGAGAAGACAGGTTGCATGTGTCTGCCCAATCCTAGAGATATGCTTCAACCTCTGCATAGGGATGGGAGGTGCCCTCTCTCACTACCTATACTGAGGGGGCACTCTCGCCATGAGGATATGGACTGAATGCCTAGAATCGCTCTGAAATCTGCTTCAAAAACCGCTAGCATTTTGAGGATCTGCTAGCGGTTTTAGTGTGCACTGGGCCTAAATAAATCATGACTAATCTAGTCCAAGATTGCAAGGTTTTGGATCATGACCTGTATGACATTCAGCTCTACAGCAACCCCTGGTAAAACTTGGAACAATTGGAAGATCAACTAACCTATTTATGTGTGGCATAGTCTTGTTGAATGTCCATAGGTGTTTGAAACTATAAATATTATTATTTATACTATGTATAAATGTTAATATGCAGCATGGGACAGTCACACAATGTCAAGACAAGACAAGACAAATAACATTTATATCGCGCTTTTCTCCTGGTGGACTCAAAGCGCCAGAGCAGCAGGCACTAGGACGTGCTCTATAGGCAGTAGCAGTGTTACGGAGACTTGCCAAAGGTCTCCTACTGAATAGGTGCTGGCTTACTGAACAGGCAGAGCCGAGATTCGAACCCTGGTCTCCTGTGTCAGAGGCAGTGCCCTTAACCATCACACCATCCAGCCACTATTTCTCTGGGGATTGCTACCATCAAGTAGTGATCTTCATGGGGTCTTAAAAAGTGGTGTTCAGCAAAAAAAGGTATAAAGTACCATAAGCTTAACTCTATAAAGCTCATAAAGTACCATTTATAAGAAGCAGCAGTGGTCAGCACAAACCTCTTGTCTGTACAACTTGAAAAAACAATGCTGCTAGATTGTGATTAAACTGTATATTTATATGTTCTTTTTTTCATGCATGTTCTACCCTGGCACCTTGCACTTTTTTTCACCCCTGACGAAGCCTCCTGTATGGAGGTGAAACATGTTGTTTTTTTTTTTTAGGGTTACTGTTATATTTTATTATCTTGATGACAGGGAAGGGAGTGATCACTACAATGTAATGTTACCTCAAACACTGCCTCACAGGAACCTACATCAAACTGATTAGGAACTCACTCAGTGACTTTATAATAATAATAATCAATACTTTGATTATTAAAAGTTATGTCTTATTACCGGTATATATTCCTTTACAGGGTCAGCACTAATTGTGTTTAACTCAAAGTGGTGTTCAGCTCAGAACAACATTTTATCAAAGTGATGAATGGACACCAAAGTTCAGATAATTAGGAAAGTGGTAATTTTTTTTTTTTTTTTTGCTTAATTCTCAATTTTATAAATATAGCAATCTAAAAAATTGCTTTTATTGTAAAAAAAAAATGAAATTCTTCTAGCAAACAGCCTGTTCTTCATTTTATTTAAAATTCCTCATATCCCTGGTGATTATCAGCACTTTTTGGCCCATATGCAATTCCTTTTTTCACCTGAGTTTTCTCCTAGGTGATATTTTGAAAGTTGTCAATAAAATTAAATGTAAACCATCAGCAAGCAAACAAATGCTCAAAATAATTTTGATAGTACTTTTTACATACTTATTGATACTTTTTCCATTGCAAAGTGCTAAAATGTTATTTTAAATTGAAGATGAAAAATGTTCTCGTAGGAAAAACTTAGGTGAAAAAGTTAATTGCATATGGCCCTTTGTGCCTTAACCAAATTAATCATACATTACCGATTTTTTTTCCCTGCAAAATAGCATGTTGCATTTTTATTTTTGTGAAGACTGGAATTGTCACAAAATGCACTGAAGTCCATACAGTAGAGCATGCAATAATATACTTAATTTTTGCGAAGAATTTTACTACGTGAAAGTGCAATGAAAACTCAACTTGCAGATTTTCCCAGCTTTTCCTTACCAACTATGCCAGTCTTCTGATCTCAGATACATAACATAATTACACAAGAGAAATGAGTAGATTGATCAGATTACTACAAAGGCTTCAATAAACACCAGAAATCATCATAATTAATAGGGACTGTTGCAGTACTTACATTCCTTAGTGTTTATATTCTCCACTCTGACGCAGTCCTCTGCCCGACTTGTTTGGTAGACCTCTGACCTCGCAGGTGCACCATAGGGCTTACCTTAGAACAAGAAATACGAGGGCAGACGGTGAACTATTTAACTTTCTACTAACGATGGATTGAATGATTTAATTTTAGGGAAGGGAGTCGCAATATGCATGTTGTCACTGGCATAACTAAACCATTAATTATTTATGAGTCACACTCGAGGCAGAGGCAGAGTACTATTTCTGAAATCTCTTTATGTAATATATAAAATTTATGTAATTCGTTCAGTAATTCATGCAGGCAGAACTAAGAGAATGAGCATAGGGATAGAATGTATGTATGTGCCCCAAACTAGTCGCCAACCCGCGACGGTGCACACACAACAGCAGATATGAAGCAGGAACGCAATCGTGAGAGAGGCGATTGCCAGAGGTGACACAAGGCTACAGCAAGGCATAGCACGAGAGTAGCAAAGGCACAGCAAATCATACAATGAGAAGATAAGGAAAATAACAAACGCTAACTAAACGCGAACACCGCACTCATTCGCAACAGCGAACGCGTTTTCTGCGCGGTCTCCGTGTGTTAAGCACAACAGAGGCAATCACGCCTAACTAACCACCGACAGACAAACATGAAACAGAGGACGCGAGCGCTTGCTTAACGGTTACCTCACCGAGCCTCCAGCAAGTGTTCGTAGCAGACAAGACAGATACACGAAAACAGGAATAAGTGAGAGATACGATCCACTGCTCTTTCGCCAGAGCGAGTGCGATCCAAGTATAGAAACAGAGCGAGCTGGATCCACTGCTCTTTCCGCCAGAGCAGGTGCGATCCAAGTACAGCAAGAGAGTTGGAGAGCAGAAGGATCCACAGCCGCTACCGCTAGAGGCTAGTGCGATCCAAGCACAACCGACAGATGAACAGAAGGGCCTAGCAGTAACAACCGCTGCTCTGGTTAGTACCCCACAGACAGACAGAACAGGCAATACAAATAATACAATCCTGACTGCTCTAGCAAGGATGCCTAATGCAGTCCCAGGAATTACTCTAAGCTAATCTTCAAACAATAAGCATGGCTGACACTCCAGGAGTGTTTCACAGGACAAAACGTTATGACCAGCGACGTACTGTGGAATCACATGGTATATATAGAGCAAGCCTACAAAGGATGTGGCTAGGCAGTTTGCATGACAAACGTATGCAAATTCCTCAGCAGCAGCAAGCTGCAAAACTGACAAAAGGTCTCTCTTCCAGAGACCTGCAAAATGCAGACCTGAACAGTGGTCAAAAAGCTGCCTGCCTGCGCAGGCAGCCGAGCGGATCATTACATAGGTTTAGTTTCATTTTTCTCTGGGAGCCTTATCAATGTGCCACACTGAGCCGAAGTGAATGTGACTAGGGGTGGAGCCGTGATTTTCACCTTATTATTATTTATTGTATTTATAAAGCGGCAACATATTACGCAGCGCTGCACAATAGATAAATGGGGTAACATACAGGTAGAACATACGGAAACTCACAACAAAATAAGATCATGCAAATGATTTGATAACAATACAGTGTCATCGGTCAAAATAGAGACTGTTCTAGTCCACAAGAGTGGTGATTGTCAGTAAGATTGCATAATCAAGCTGGAAACACTAGTGAGGAGGGCCCTGCTAGAGGCTTACAATCTAAAGGGTGGGGGTGGAGACAATAGGTGCATCTTTTGAGAGGGTGTCTAACAGAACATATTATGGTGCTGGTGTAGGGGGGTAGCGAGCGTGAAGAGGCGAGTCTTGAGAGCTTGTTTGAAGGTATTAAAGGTGGGGGCGAGTCTGATGGCTGGTGGGAGCAAGTTCCAGAGAGTAGGGGCAGCCCTGGTGAAGTCCTGCAATCGTGCATGTGACTGAGTTATGCGTGGTGCGACTAGGCGCAGGTCATTGAAGGATTGGAGGGGGCGGGCTGGTATGTGCCTGTGGACCAGATCAGAGATGTAGGTCGGGCAGGTCTTGTGCACTGATTTGTAGGCCAAGCACAGGATTTTGAAATTGATCCTAAAGCTGATGGGGAGCCAGTGTAGGGCTTTACAGAGCGGAGTTGTAGCGGCGCTGAGGTGAGAAAAATGTATCAGTCTGGCTGCCGCATTCATTACCAATTGAAGTGGGTCAGTACGGTTAGAGGGTAGGCCAGACAAAATAGAATGGCAGTAGTCTAGGCGGGAGATGACAAGGGCGTGGATAAGGAGTTAATGGTGTCAGGGGACAGGTAGGAGCGGATCTTGGAGATGTTGCGGAGGTGGAAGTTGCAGGATCTGGCAATCAGTGGTGCTCAGCAGAGCTCGAATATTCGAGTAGCTCGAATATTCGAGCTCTTTTCCAGCTATTCGAGCTCGGTATTCGAGCTCCGAATAGCTGCAGCTATTCGAATGGACTATTCGAGTAAACGCGAATAGCCCATTCACTATTCGAGCTATTCGAGCAAACGGCGCTATTCGAGCTCGAATACCGAGCTAGAATAGCGTCATAGCCCAGATTGATGTCCTTAGAGCCAATCAGAGGGCTCCCAGGCCCTCTGACGGCAGCCAATCACAGAGGGGGACCCTGGCCAGCCCCTACCCTATAAATAGCGGCCGCCATGTTCCGTTTCTCCGTCCTTGCCTGAGACTTGCATAGAGAGAGAGTTGCTCCTTTGTGCTTTGGCTTAGCAAGAGCTCTATTGTGGTCATTTACCTAGCGTTTTTGCTCACATACACCTCCTATACACACCTATATTGTTGTTAGTTAGATAGACATTGTATTTTAGTTAGTAGCTTTTGTGTTACATAGAGAGAGACTCAGACAGCTGCTGCAGGCTTACAGCTTTAGGCCTCAGGGCCTTGCCTGTGTGGGCAGCTGTCCTCCTGTCCTCTGTTAGTTTATTTCTCATTAGTATTTAGACAGTATTAGACAGTATTAGATAGTATTAGACAGTATTTCTGCTGTCCTTTACTACTTAGTGATTGTATTTTGTATTGTAGTTATATACTGTAACTGTACTAGGACACTCACTGACTGTCACTGTTCATAGGCTAGCTCCTGCGTGTGCTTGCACTCACTGTCTGTGTACACACACACTCTATTTCCTTCTGAATAGTTATATACTGTAACTGTACTAGGACACTCACTGTCACTGTTCATAGGCTACTAGCTCCTGCGTGTGTGTGTGCACTCACTGTCTGTGTACTGTACACACACTCTATTTCCTTCTGAATAGTTATATACTGTAACTGTACTAGGACACTCACTGACTGTCACTGTTCATAGGCTAGCTCCTGCGTGTGCTTGCACTCACTGTCTGTGTACACACACTCTATTTCCTTCTGAATAGTTATATACTGTAACTGTACTAGGACACTCACTGTCACTGTTCATAGGCTACTAGCTCCTGCGTGTGTGTGTGCACTCACTGTCTGTGTACTGTACACACACTCTATTTCCTTCTGAATAGTTATATACTGTAACTGTACTAGGACACTCACTGACTGTCACTGTTCATAGGCTAGCTCCTGCGTGTGCTTGCACTCACTGTCTGTGTACACACACTCTATTTCCTTCTGAATAGTTATATACTGTAACTGTACTAGGACACTCACTGTCACTGTTCATAGGCTACTAGCTCCTACGTGTGCGTGCACTCACTCACTGTCTGTGTACTGTACACACACTCTATTTCCTTCTGAATAGTTATATACTGTAACTGTACTAGGACACTCACTGACTGTCACTGTTCATAGGCTAGCTCCTGCGTGTGCGTGCACTCACTGTCTGTGTACTGTACACACACTCTATTTCCTTCTGAATAGTTATATACTGTAACTGTACTAGGACACTCACTGTCACTGTTCATAGGCTACTAGCTCCTGCGTGTGTGTGTGCACTCACTGTCTGTGTACTGTACACACACTCTATTTCCTTCTGATTACTGATTGATTATTGTAAATTCTACTTCCTGACAGTTACTACTTACTTACTGTAGTAGGGACACTCACTCAGTCACTGTTCATAGGCTAGCTCCTGCACGTGTGCGCGTGCGTGCACTCACTGTCTGTAGTGTACACACACTCTATTTCCTTGTGATTACTACTGATTATTGTAACTTCTAGTTGTACTTCCTGACTGTTACTACTTACTTACTGTACTAGGGACACTCACTCACTCTCTGTTCATAGGCCAGCTCCTGCGCGTGTTTGCGCGTGCGTGCACTCACTGTCTGTAGTGTACACACACTCTATTTCCTTGTGATTACTACTGATTATTGTAACTGCTAGTTGTACTTCCTGACTGTTACTACTTACTTACTGTACTAGGGAGTCGGGACACTCACTCAGTCACCTCACCCACCAACCCACTCCATTAAAGTACCCCACTTTTCACCCGCCCTTTTCAAAAACTTTTGTGTTTACGCCCAAAACATCGAAGATGTCTGGAAGTGGCAGCCAGCGCGGTTTGGGCAAGGGGAAGGGCAGCAAGGGAATCAGGAGGAGAGGGAGCAGCATTGTGGCAAGCCGCGGGCGCGGCCGAGCCACCATGCACAGTTCCGCAGCAGCAGCGTCAGTGGCTAACATTCCTCCCATAGCCACTGGCCGTGGACGCCTTGGGCGCCGCCCAGCAGGAGCATCTGCAACTCACGCTGCAGAGACACAGCAGCAGCAGCAGCGTGTAGCACCTGCTCCGATTTTCCTCCAGCCGGGTCGGAAACGTCCCATTGAGGAAAAGGATGCAGACACTGTGGTGCAACTGATGACGGAGGATGAGCAGCCCGCCATCAGCTCTACATCCGAGGCCTCCACCCTCACCACCACCACCACCACCACCCCTGTTCACAGCAGCCGCCCAGCAGGGCCTGGGGAGGAGGCCAGTTCACCGTCAGTCGCCGACCTGTCACTCAGCACTCTTTTGACCCCAGGCATGATGCGTCAATTGTCTGCTGTTGTTGGCGATTTGGAGGAGGAGATGCTGATGGGCACTTTGGGGGATGAGGGATTGGACAGCAAGACTGTGGCGACAGTCAAGCAGCCCATCCATGCATCAGGAGAGGAGTTTGGGGGGTCATCATCCCAGCAGGACATGTTTCAGGAGGGGGAGGCTGATGATGACACGGTGACAGACAGAGACTGGGTGCCACCACCTCCAGGGGATGTCGTCCTCAGCAGCTCTGAGGAGGAGGAGGAGGATGCGCTTGTGGGCATTGCAAGGAGGCGCATCATTGCAAGCATTGGCAGCAGTAGGCAGGTCCCACAGCCTGCTGGTGTCTCAGGCTCAGCAGCAGCAGCATCTGCCAGTACCACCACCAGCCGCACCCAAGCCCCCCCCCCCCCAACCACCACAGGGAGACAGGCAGCAGCGGTTCCATGCCGTAGGGGGTCGTTTTTGTCACCAATCTGGCGTTTTTTCACCATGCCCACAGTGTACAGCAAGTACGCCACTTGCAACCACTGTCAGCGGAAGTTGAGAAGAGGTGCAGACCCCTTAAAGTTCAGCACCAGCTCGCTCATCAACCACCTTGCTGCGAAACATTTCCACCAGCATGAGGAGTTCCAGAGGCTGAAGGCATCTGGTGCTGGCAGTGGCACCACACCCATCACTGCACAGCCTTCAGCAGCAGCAGCAGCAGCAACAGCAGCCACCCGCCCTCCTGCTCCTCCAGCAGCACCAGCAGGAGTGCGGAAACGCACTGCTCCTCCCCCCTCTGCAACTCCTGCCGCCGACACTGAGGCCTGTTCTGGCAGCCAGTCCTCAGTGGCCTCCTCTGCTGTGTCTGCTGATTCCCGTGCCAGCAAAAGGCCACGCCAGAGCCTTTTGAGCGAGTCCTTCCAGGGGGTGGTTAGGGCTCTGCCTCCCAGCAGCCGTCGCGTGCAGCAGCTGAACGGCTTGCTGGCACGGGCCATGTGCTCCCAACTCCTGCCGTACACGCTTGTGCAGGAGGGGAGCGACATGCGTGCGCTGCTTGCTTGTGCAGCCCCAGACTGGCAGCTCCCCAGCAGACACTTCTTCGCCCGCAAGGCCATTCCTGCACTGCACCGCTTTGTGATGGCCAATGTGGAGCGAGGGCTGGAGCACGCGGTTGGTGAAAGGGTCCACGTCACCATGGACTCCTGGAGCAGCCGCTTCGGGACAGGCCGCTACCTGTCTTTCACTGTCCACTGGGTCAGCTTGGTGGAAGGGGGTGAGGATGGGAGAGCAGCAGCGGGCACAGCAGCAGCAACACAGTGGGTGGTGCCCCCCCGCAGGGTCAGGGGAACTGCAGCAGGTTCCTCCGATCCTCTGCCATCCTCCGGCACACCTGGCCAAACCCCCCGCCTCAGCAGCAGCGTGAAGGCCCGCCACTGCCAAGCGCTGCTGCACTTGGTCAGCCTTGGGAAGACCAAGCTGACGGCAACCCATGTGTTGGCCAAACTCCAGGAGCAGGAGAGGATTTGGCTGACCCCCAGAGGCCTCAGAGTCGGAGAGGTGGTGGCCGACAATGGGGCCAATCTGGTTGCCGCAATAGACAGGGGAAACCTGACCCACATCCCTTGTCTTGCCCACGTGCTGAACCTGGTAGTGCAGAAGTTCTTGCGCACCTACCAGGGGATGGGCGAACTGCTGGAAACGGCAAGGAACGTTGTGCGTCACTTCCGGCGCTCGGCTGCAGCCTGTGCGAGCCTGGAAGACGTGCAAAAGGAGCTGGAGCTGCCACGCCATCGGCTGATCCTTGACGTTCCGACTCGCTGGAACTCCACCCTGGCGATGTTGGAGCGTCTGGTTGAACAGAAGCACGCTGTCAACCAGTACCTTGCCCTGGCCACTGTTTCCGCCGCTCGGAGAAGGGACAAGACCAGCAACATCCCGTCCATCGTCCCCGATGATGACTGGAGGCACATGCAGCAGGTGTGCTTAGTGCTGGCTCCCTTTCTGCAGGCCACTAACATGGTGAGCAGGGACCATGCTATGGTCTGCGAGTGGGTGCCCCTGGTTTGTCTGCTGAACAGGGCCCTCGATGCTTTGCTGGAACAGGGAGCGGCAGCCTTGGACCAGCAGGAGCGGCAAGCAGCTGCACAGTCCACCTCTGAGGGGGAGGAGGAGGAGGACTTGGTGAAGGCCCATGACATTGCTGCTGATGAGGGGGATCAGCGCAGCGCAGCTGAGTTGGTGCGGGGGTGGAGAGAGGATGAGGCGGCAGAGGAGGAGGATGAGGAGGACAGCACTGCCGTCGATGTGCCAGCACACGTGGCCCGCCTCTTCCCAATGGCAGCGCACATGCTGGCGTGCCTGCGCAAGGACCCCAGGGTGATCCAGATGAAGCAGAGGGAGGACATCTGGATCAGCATGATGTTGGACCCACGCCTCAAGGGGAAGTTGAGCCAGTTCCTGCCGCCTGCAGGAGGAGACCCAGCGCAACAAATAAGGAGCTTGCAGCAGGCCCTTGTTGAGCGCTTAGAGGAAGCCTTCCCCCAGCCTTCCACCCCCACTGTCCAGCAGCCAGCACAGAGGCAGCAGCAGGTGCCTGCATCCAGCAGCAAGCGCCCCACAGACCTGCTGTCTCTCAGCCACGAGCTCTACAGGACTGTAGAGGCTCCGGCAGCAGTGACTAGAGAGGAGGTGCATGATGCAGCAGCATCCTCCTCCGGTCACAGCCAGCGCCTGACCCGCATGGTGGCTGACTACATGGGGTCCTACAGCGGACTTGACAGCGATGCCCCTGTTGATCCCATGGAGTATTGGGTCAAGCGCCTGGAGATCTGGAGCGAGCTGGCGCAGTACGCCCTGGAAGTGCTGTCCTGCCCCCCTTCCAGCGTGCTGTCCGAGCGCTGCTTCAGTGCAGCTGGTGGCGTGGTCACCGAGAAACGCTCACGTCTGTCTCACAAGTCTGTGGACAGACTGACGTTTCTCAAGATGAACCAGGCGTGGGTGGAAGGCGAGTTCCTGGCCCCTGTTGTCGGCGAGAGGGGGACATGAACTGGCTAAGAACCATCGTTAATGTGCCTTACCACCCTTTACCACCTCCTGGCTCCTGCTCACTAAGCCAGCCTGGTTCAGTTTGACTATTACGTCGCCTGCAGCCACACATTTTACACCTACAGTGGGCTGCTGTGTACTGCCCTTCTGCTGTCTGTCTGTGTTTCCCACTGCCAGGGTACACAGAATTACATTCTGCTGCCACTCTGCCACCAGCTATTACGTCAAACAATAGCTATATATCTGTGTAATTGGTTGTACAAACAAAACCAAAAAACCATTAAAAAAAAAAAAAAAGGTTTAATTTTTCTGAGGTGCCCGGGTTGAAAACTGTGTTGTCCCAGTTGTGTATTGGACACGATGTGGGCTGCACGACCGCTGTCTGGGACCTCCTGTTGTGTTTATTTACAGCCCTGTTATCACCGCTAGGTACCAGGGCTATTATGTCACGCTGCCTGCCTGCTGCCACACTCACACTACTCCTCCATTCCTCCTGCTGCTGCTGTCTGTCTGTGTTTCCCACTGCCAGGGTACACAGAATTACCTTCTGCTGCCACTCTGCCACCAGCTATTACGTCAAACAATAGCTGCTCACATTACTCCTCCATTCCTCCTGCTGCTGCTGCTGTCGGTCTGTGTTTCCCACTGCCAGGGTACACAGAATTACATTCTGCTGCCACTCTGCCACCAGCTATTACGTCAAACAATAGCTATATATCTGTGTAATTGGTTGTACAAACAAAACCAAAAAACCATTAAAAAAAAAAAAAAAAGGTTTAATTTTTCTGAGGTGCCCGGGTTGAAAACTGTGTTGTCCCAGTTGTGTATTGGACACGATGTGGGCTGCACAACCGCTGTCTGGGACCTCCTGTTGTGTTTATTTACAGCCCTGGTATCACCGCTAGGTACCAGGGCTATTATGTCACGCTGCCTGCCTGCTGCCACACTCACACTACTCCTCCATTCCTCCTGCTGCTGCTGTCTGTCTGTGTTTCCCACTGCCAGGGTACACAGAATTACCTTCTGCTGCCACACTGCCACCAGCTATTACGTCAAACAATAGCTGCTCACATTACTCCTACATTCCTCCTGCTGCTGCTGCTGTCTGTCTGTGTTTCCCACTGCCAGGGTACACAGAATTACCTTCTGCTGCCACTCTGCCACCAGCTATTACGTCAAACAATAGCTGCTCACATTACTCCTCCATTCCTCCTGCTGCTGCTGCTGTCGGTCTGTGTTTCCCACTGCCAGGGTACACAGAATTACATTCTGCTGCCACTCTGCCACCAGCTATTACGTCAAACAATAGCTATATATCTGTGTAATTGGTTGTACAAACAAAACCAAAAAACCATTAAAAAAAAAAAAAGGTTTAATTTTTCTGAGGTGCCCGGGTTGAAAACTGTGTTGTCCCAGTTGTGTATTGGACACGATGTGGGCTGCACGACCACTGTCTGGGACCTCCTGTTGTGTTTATTTACAGCCCTGGTATCACCGCTAGGTACCAGGGCTATTATGTCACGCTGCCTGCCTGCTGCCACACTCACACTACTCCTCCATTCCTCCTGCTGCTGCTGTCTGTCTGTGTTTCCCACTGCCAGGGTACACAGAATTACCTTCTGCTGCCACACTGCCACCAGCTATTACGTCAAACAATAGCTGCTCACATTACTCCTCCATTCCTCCTGCTACTGCTGCTGTCAGTCTGTGTTTCCCACTGCCAGGGTACACAGAATTACATTCTGCTGCCACTCTGCCACCAGCTATTACGTCAAACAATAGCTATATATCTGTGTAATTGGTTGTACAAACAAAACCAAAAAACCATTAAAAAAAAAAAAAGGTTTAATTTTTCTGAGGTGCCCGGGTTGAAAACTGTGTTGTCCCAGTTGTGTATTGGACACGATGTGGGCTGCACGACCGCTGTCTGGGACCTCCTGTTGTGTTTATTTACAGCCCTGGTATCACCGCTAGGTACCAGGGCTATTATGTCACGCTGCCTGCCTCATTGACTGCCTGCTGCCACACACTCATCCTCCTCCTCCTGCTGCTGAATTTACCTCCTGCTGTCTGTGTGTTTCCACTGCCAGGGAGCACATACAATGGCGCTTCCAACATGCGTGCGCCACCAGCTATTTGTTACGCTCAAAAATAGCTGCATTTCTGTAAAAAAAAAATTTGAAAAGAGAAATAAGTGAAGAAGAAGACGATATAGAAGAAGATGAAGAAGATGAAGAAGAAGAAGATGAAGAAGAAGAAAATGAAGAAGAAGAAGAAGAAGGAGAAGAAGAAGAAGAAGATGAAGAAGAAGAAAATGAAGAAGAAGATGAAGAAGATGAAGAAGAAGAAGAAGAAGGAGAAGAAGAAGAAGATGAAGAAGAAGATGAAGAAGAAGAAGATGAAGAAGATGAAGAAGATGCAGAAGAAGATGAAGAAGAAGAAGATGAAGAAGAAGAAGATGAAGAAGATGAAGAAGAAGATGAAGAAGATGAAGAAGAAGAAGATGAAGAAGATGCAGAAGAAGATGAAGAAGAAGAAGATGAAGAAGAAGAAGATGAAGAAGATGAAGAAGATGAAGAAGAAGAAGATGAAGAAAAAGAAGAAGAAGAAGAAGATGATGATGAAGAAGATAAAGAAGATGATGATGAAGAAGATGAAGAAGAAGAAGATGAAGAAGAAGAAGAAGAAGAAGAAGACAATATAGAAGAAGAAGAAGATATAGAAGAAGATATAGAAGAAGAAGATATAGAAGAAGAAGATATAGAAGAAGAAGAAGATAGAAGATAAAGAAGAAGAAGAAGAAGAAGAAGTATATACAGTACTGAACAAAATTCTGGACACAACTTCTCTTTTCACCTTTTTTTTTTAAAGGAACATCCCCACATAATCACTTGCTGTTGTTACTTGGAAAAAAAGATGTTTCTTGCATCATTCACCCTCAAAACAAGTGTTGGAAGCTATTTAAGGCCAATTCGAATAGTCAGCTCGAATAATGAGCTCGAATACCGACTCGAATAGTGAGCTCGAAGTCCGAGGTCGAATCGAATAGTAAAAATTATTCGACTCGAATATTCGACTGACCTCGAATAATTTACTATTCGAATTCGACCAAACTCGAATTTTAAAAAGGGGTATTTGAGCACCACTACTGGCAATACCTTGGATGTGTGGTGTAAATTAAAGTCTAGAGTAACGCCTAGACAGCGGGCTTGGGAGGTAAGGCGGATGGTAGTATTTTCGATAGTGACGTGCAGATCTGGGAGGGGTGCAGCTGTGCGGGGTGGGAATATTAGAAGCTCAGTCTTGTGCAAATTAAGCTTCAGGTACCTGGCGGCCATCCAGGAGGAAATGGATGTGAGGCAGGCAGAGACTTTGTCCATGGTAGAGGAGGAGAGATCTGGGGTGTGGAGATATATCTGGGTGTCATCGGCATACAGGTGGTAATTAAAACCCATGGAGGAGATGATTTTACCAATTGAGGCAGTATAGAGTGAGAACAGTAGTGGTCCTAGGACGGAACCTTGAGGAACACCAACTGAGAGGGGTGTAGGAGTGGATGAGGAGCCATTGAAAAATGTTGTGAAGGAGCGGTTGGAGAGGTAGGAGGAGATCCAGGCTAAGGCTAGGCCCTCAATGCCCATTAGCTGCAGGGAGTGGAGGAGGAGGGAGTGGTCGACAGTGTCATATGCCGAGGAGAGGTCCAGGAGGAGCAGGATGGAGTATTTACCTTCGGCTTTGGCAAGGGCAAGGTCATTGACCACTTTGGTGAGGTCTGTTTCTGTAGAATGGGCTGTGCGAGAACCAGATTGCAGAGGATCGAGAAGGGAGTTGGAATTAAAGAAGTTGGTCAGACGTTGGTGGGCCAGGCGTTCAAGAATTTTCGAGGCAAAAGGGAGGAGAGAGATTGTGCGGTAGTTGGATGGCAGAGCAGGGTCAAGTGAAGATTTCTTTAGCAGGGGAAGCACAGTGCCCTGTTTGAATACGGAGGGGAAGATGCCTTAGACAAAGGCAGATAGGATAACTATATAGAAATATATAGAGATTTGTTTTTTTTAATGGTGGCGCATCAGTGTTTTGATCACCTTGGTGATCTTTCACTTGAATGGAACCTTAGAGGCAAGCAACAAAAATAATGACTTCCCCTGACATCTACAAAGGCAACCAATTTCTAATGTCCACGTTTTGCTGGGGCCTTAGTACATCAGGCCTAAGGAGGTGTTTAAGCACGTCAGGCCCAGTAAAACTGCAGGGCCTTTTTAATCTGTATGTGTATCTTCCACCAGAGTATCTCCTTTGACCACTAGAGAACCTTGCATGAGGGTCCTGACCTCTCACCCTCCCTCCATCAGACTCCATGGTCCTCATGTAACTGCTGCTACCCTGATCCTGTATCCCAGCTGTGGAGGATTAAAAGTATCTTACTTCCCAGCCACTCTGCAAATATTTGATGGTTGCCGCCAATCACCATGACCAAGTCCCATTGTGGTCACGTCTTAATAGCAGTACCACCACTCTCTTATTATTATTATTATTATTGTTATTATCATCATAAAACTTTATTTATAAAGTGTTATCATATAACATAGCGCTGCAGTATTAATAGTGGAGACATTACATCATTAAACAATGTTACACAACATTAAAGTGTTAAACAACGATACAGAAAATAGTGATATAGCAATAAACAATGGTATGTATCTTGCATTGTAGGGATAAATATAGCAGATGAATCACTGAATCCATATGGTGGTAGGGAAGAGCAGACAGGGAGGAGGGGCCTGCCATATAGGCTTACCATCTAAGGGGTGGAGGAGAGGGACACATGTGAGGCGGGAGGGGAGAAGTGTACGCCCAAGAGAAGGGGTTAGAGCTCCGGAGATGGCAGTTATGCAACAACTCTCCCCTTCTCCCAGTAAAGCCAAATCTCTCTTGCAGTGCCACCCCTGTGCCATCTGTGCCCCACCTCCTGTGGTGTCACATGACTCATGATAAGGACAGGGGCCAGGATGGTGGGGAGTCACAAATGTTGTCTGCATGGAGGGGAGGGGGGGGCTGCTTGCATTGTAGCAAAACCGTAAAGTGTAATTAGACAGAAGGAGGATGGTCTTAATGGCTGCTTTTAGTGGATGGGGCCCCAGCAGGTGGGGTCATGACACTGAGCAGGAATCTAGGATGGGAATTTTTTTCAAAGTTTTTAACTGGGGGCCTCCATAATTTGTAGCTTTCCCTCTGACCATAAAATATGTATTTGTAAAATATCATCCTTACCTGATTTTTTTCTACTCTGTACGAGAAAAAACATATATTTTTGTATTTGCATCAATAACGAACACAGGGCTGGAATAAGGCCACCCTTCCTTCCCTATGCAGTGTCCTGAGCAGAGCGTAATTGAGAGGTAATTTACCATAAGGCACTGTAGGCATGTGCCTACAGGCACCTGGTAATGGAAAGGCGGCTCACTCCCCTCCCCTAGTTCCTGCCTCTTTTCTTCCCTATGCAGCGTCCTGAGACGACTATAAATGAGAGGTTGCTCACCAAGCTCTCGGCATTCCACTGACCAGATCTCCCTTCAGTCAGGGGCACCTCTAGCTACTTAATACTGAGGTTCCTCTAGTTACCTATTACTTGGCAGCACCTCTAGTTACTTAATACTGAGCGTACCTCTGACTACCTAATACTAAGGGGCCCCTGTAGCTACCTATGATGGGCAAGGGAAGTAATGGAGAAGCGACAGCTGAGCCAGCACACCTGTGGTAAAGTTCAGCGGGGGGTTGTAGGTTCATTGAGGGCGGAGTCTAGGGTGTCAGGGCATCTGTGCCTATAGGCTCCTGTGATGTAAATTGGTCCTTAACATAAAAACATTAAGAAAAAAAAATCTTGAAGGACATTCGAGCATAATGTATATTGTTATATTTTTAAACATTCTAAATACAAATGTGAGGTTCCAGGAATCTGAAGTCCTGCAGTCTATGTTCCTGTCCATGCAGACAAGGGCCAGGGTGACATGACACAATCCCTGTATTTGGCCGAAACTGGACGACCTTGACACAGTAGCCAGCACTGAGGGATATCAGAACATGAAAAAATATATATTTCACAAATAACCCGCCATTGCCATTTGCCAGCATATTGATTTCTGTACTGCTGCTATCTTCCCTTTAAAGGGTCAGTCCACCCAAAAGTAATAATATTTCCATTAAAGAATAACTCCATTAAGTGTCATAAAATAAAATTCATAGTTTAAACGTATACTTAAAAGTATCAGTTTTCTGTCAAGTGTATTCTGTGGTTTTTTCTGCATTTGCATTTTCCATTTGCATTTTTCATGCATTTCCGTTTGTTTGTTTTTTTCTTATTAAAGGGAACCTAAACTGAGAAGGATATGGATTTTTTCTTTTAAAATAATACCAGTTGCCTGGCTCTGCTGCTGATTCGGTGTCTCTAATACTTTCAGCTACAGCCCCTGAACAAGCATGCAGATCAGGTGCTGTGATTGAAGTCAGACTGGATTAGCTGCATGCTTGTTTCAGGTGTGTGATTCAGTCATTACTGCAACCATAGAGATCAGCAGGACTGCCAGGCAACTGGTATTGTTTAACCACTTAACATCTCAGTCGTTTTCAGCTTATGCATCCGAGCAATGTTCACCTCCCATTCATTAGCCTATAACTTTATCACTACTTATCACAATGAACTGATCTATATCTTGTTTTTTCCGCCACCAATTAGGCTTTCTTTGGGGGGTACATTTTGCTAAGAGCCACTTTACTGTAAATGCATTTTAACAGGAAGAATAAGAAAAAAAATGAAAAAATTCATTATTTGTCAGTTTTCGGCCATTATAGTTTTAAAATAATACATGCCTCCATAATTAAAACCCACGTATTGTTATTGCCCATTTGTCATGGTTATTTCACCATTTAAATTATGTCCCTATCACAATGTATCGCGACAATATTTTATTTGGAAATAAAAGAGCATTTTTTCCGTTTTGCATCCATCACTATTTACAAGCTTATAAAAAAAAAATAGAGAGAAATATTTCATCTTTACATAGATATTTAAAAAGTTTAGACCCTTAGGTAAATATTTATGTTTTTTTTTTTTATAGTAATGTTTTTTTTGGTTTTTTTTTTATTAAACATTTTATGTGGGCATTTTTGGGAGGGTGGGATATAAAAGTGTTTTATTTGGGGAAATATTGGTGTATTGTAATGTTTTGGGGTATTTACTTGTAGTTTTACTTTTTGGCCACAAGATGGCAATCTCGATTTTTTTTACATGACGTCACTCTAAGCGTACAATGTACGCTTAGAGGGACACAGCTTCAGAAAGAGCGAAGCTTCCGAGAGAAGCTGTCGCTTTTTCAGCGGGGGAGAGGAATCAATGATCGGGCTCCCTAGCCCGATACATTGATTCCGTGGCTACCGACTCCGCGGCCGGGAGTGCGCGTGCACGCGCCTGTCCTCCTTGACGTTTTTATACGTCAAGGAGGACAAAGTGGTTAAAGAGACACTGAAGCGAAAAAAAATTATGATATTATGATTTGTATGTGTAGTACGGCTAAGAAATAAAACATTAAGATCAGCTACATCAGTCTAATTGTTTCCAGTACAGGAAGAGTTAAGAAACTCCAGTTGTTATCTCTATGCAAAAAAGCAATTAAGCTCTACAACTTTCAAAGTCGTGGAGAGGGCTGTTGTCTGACTTTTATTATCTCAACTGTTTTCTTTTTCTCTGCCAGAGGAGAGGTCATTAGTTCACAGACTGCTCTGAAAGAATCATTTTGAATGCTGAGTGTTGTGTAATGTGCACATATTATAGAATGATGCAATGTTAGAATAAAACCCTATATACCTGAAAATAAAAATATGGGAATATTTTCTTTGCTGCTAATCTTCTAGCAATTATTCATAGTACACAACCAATTCATTATATCATATATTTTTTTTCGCTTCAGTGTCTCTATAAAAGGAAACATGCATATTCCTCTCAGTTAAGCTTCCCTTTAAATAATAACAAAGTGGGAAAAAAATTATTAGATGTTTTTGATTTCCCATAGGAAAGCATTATATGCAGGCCCAGATTAACATCACAGGAGCCTATAGGTACGGATGTCCTGGCACCTTAGACTCCGCCCTCCATTATCCTACAAACCCCCGCCAAACGGCACTGCAAGTGTGCTGGCTGTCCCAACTGTCACTTCTCTCTTACGTCCCTCGCCCAGCATAGGCAGCTACAGGTGCCCCCTAAGTATAAGGCCCTTTTTACATCACAAACGCGGATGGCCATGCGTGCGGAACGCGTGCGGACCGCAACGCGTACGAACGCACGCCATCCGCGTTTGTGTGCATTGCGTGGCTGATCCCATCACTGAAAAGTGAATGGGACAGCCATGCGTTTTTACAAAAAATGCATGCAGCATGCGTTCCCGGACCGCACAGGTCCGGAACGCATGCAGTGTGAACATCAGACATTGCACTCTATGCAATGTCTGATGTCGTGCGTGTCGGCCACCTGCACGCGTTTCCAAAACGCGGCTGGAAACGCGCGCAGTGTGAACGGGGCCTTAGGTAGCCAGAGGTATCCGTCCCCTATTATTAAGTAGTTAGAGGTGCCTCCAAGTATTAGGTAGCTAAAGGTGCCCCCAACTGATAGGAGATCTGGTCAGTGGAATGCCGAGACCCGGATGAGTAACCTCTCATTTACACTCCACTTGTGACTCTGCGTAGATATGGAAGGTGGGAGGCGCTTGGAGAAGGGAGTGAGCTGCCTCTCCATCATCAGGCGCCTTTAGGCACGAGCCTACAGTGCCTTATGGTAAATCCGGCCCTGATTATTTGCGAATCAATCACATGAGATGTGCAAACAGTATGTGTGTTTTCAAATGCATGTAACATGGTATTGCAAATCACACAGCAATGCGATTTTTGTGTGTGTCATAGACTCTTTGGTAAAACACATGATTTTAACCACTTCCGGATTCTCGGTACGTATATACACGCCCCTGAATCCAGAAGTGTATACCATGGAAACGGCCGCTCGTATGAGCGGCCGTTCCATGTCAGCTCACGGAGGGTGTCTCCGTGAACACCCTGCGAGCCGATCGGCGGCTCACAGGGTAAATGTAAACACACGGGGAAGATCTTCCCCGGTGTTTACATGTATACAGCGCTGCTGCGCAGCAGCGCCGTGGCGGAGATCGGCGATCCCAGGCCTCTGATTGGCCGGGGACCGCCGGCACCTGATAGGCTGAAGCCTATCCTATCCGGCGCCGGACGGAATTCCGTCCTGCGCCGCTCACAGGGGGAGGTAGAGGGAGGGAAGGGGAAGGCGGCCAGGAAGCGCTGCGGAGGGGGGCTTTGAAGAGAGCCCCCCCCGCAAGCGCAAGCAGCCGGCGGCGATCAGACCCCCCCAGCAGGACATCCCCCTAGTGGGGAAAAAAGGGGGGAAGTCTGATCGCCCTGCTGCACTGCTGATCAGTGCTGCGGGCTGGAGAGCCCACGCAGCACCGATCAGCACAAAATGTCATGGTGTGGAAGTGGTTAAAGGACAACCGAAGTGACATGTGACATGCTGAGCTAAACATGTGTATGTACAGTGCCAAGCACACAAATAACTATGCTGTGTCCCTTTATCTTTTTCCATGCTTGAAAGAGTTAATTAAACATCAGGTATGTTAATGACAGTTTCTGTCCGGGTCGGGACTGGGACGGACTGGATCAGACTACAGCATAACCCCCACTGATAAGTAATTACAGCCTTAAAATACTTTCCTGTCAGTAAATGGCTTCCTGGAGCAGGAAAGAGATGAAAAGGTAGATTTGAGCTCTGGCATACTATTTTTTTTTTTATGTAAAATGCATACATATAATATGTACATTTATTCCAGAGTAACGTACACTATAAATTATTTTATTCTATGCTGCTGTCACAATAGCCAGCAAAAAAACTGACAGATCTGACAGGTTTTGGACTAATCGATCTCCTCATAGGAACTATTCAGTGCTATCTTTATTCTTCACAAAAGCACTGCCTAGACAGAATCCATACAAAGGTGTCAGCCAGCCGTCCTCCATACTGTACACCGTTTTGACAGTGGACTGGATAAACTACTGCCATACAGTAAGTGCTTTTGTAAACAAAGAAATGCCTGAGAATCCCCATGAGAAGATGGAGTAGTCCAAAAACTGGCAGATTATTACTACCTTCTGTAAGTGACAGCGACATAGAACAAAAAAATATAGTGTATTTTAACCTCATGAGCGGACCTCCCGCACATGCGCAGTAGACCCGCACTGACGTGACTGAGCATATTACTGGGGCTGATCGGCAGACCGCAGGAGGACAGTGTGGGACTCAGACGTCTTTATGGGGCGGGAAGAAGCCATGGGTAAGTATCAAATCTTTACTTTCCAGTTTCTCTGGTTTTCTTTAAAATGTGAAATATTGGTAAATTTATTGATATTGTACTTGCCAAAGTTGGGTAGCCAAATTTTCCCCCGCCTTTTTATCATGTACACAATCAAAAGTACTTCCTGCTGATTTTGGTTGGCCCAATTCCAAGCGGCATACAGTCTGCATTGAAATTGCATGCAAGCCAGAATTATTACCATCTCATTGACCATCTCTAGTCATCAGGCAATAGCTTCAGTGTAGTGGCGTAACCCCGGGGAAAGTAGCCACCACCACTGCAGACCTGGACTTCTTCCTTTCCGCTCTCCATTCCTGGACCCTACTCTTGTGCTCCTCTGGCAGTTGTCTATCATCCTCTTTCCCACGTTAGCAGAGAGCTGAGATCGTTCCTTCCACCGTTCTCCTCCACTTTAGCCTCTTCTCGGCGTATTGATCTTCAGTCTTCTGGTTGTTGTATGACATGAAGGAGACCAATAAAGGGTCAGAAGAGAAGGGCTGGCTGCAATGTACTGTAGGCATGATGATGGTAGACTGTGCTGAAGGAGGAAATAGCTACACACTTCTCACACTGGTCCGTATTCAACTCACTTTTTGTCCTAAGGGCTGGTTCAGACGGGCAACTAAACCATCACCGGCGTTATCTTGTTTAGATGCTGGCAATGGTTTTCTGGTCACTTTGGCAACCTTGGGCTGAGCTTCCCATTGTTTCATCCTTGGGTCGAGTTGTGACCCCCTTAGGAGGACACAGAAGGTCCAAGCATAGCTGATCCTGGATGCTACATGTAGCGACAAGGATGAAACGAGACAATGGGCTAGAGCGCAGCATTTCCGTGAGCGCCAGGAAATTACGGTACCGACGTTTAAAAAGCACTGTCTGTTCATTTGAAACTGTCATTTAAAGAGACTCTATAACTTTTTAAAAAATCCCCTGGGGGGTACTTACCTCAAGAGGAGGAAGCCTCTGGATCCTATACAGGCTTCCCCCGTCCTCCTGCATTCCATGCTGGTCTCGCTGTGCCCCCGAAACCACAGCCGACAAGTTAAGCTGTGGCGCAGCAGAAATAGCTGAGCCCGATCGGGTCCGCTCTACTGGGCAAGCGAATTGCACCTGCGCAGTAGAGAGGAACCGATCAGGATCAGCTATTTCCGCCTGACCCCAAGGGGACAGCCACTACTGCGCCTGCGCTGGAGTCGGGGAAGCTAAATACTTACATGCCCGCCATGCGGGGACCGCTAGCGAGACCACCGTGGGATGGAGGAGGACGGGGGAAGCCACTATAGGATCCCCCTCCCAAGGTGAGTACACCCCCAGGGGATGTTTTTAAAGCTACAGGTCATCTGTGTGAACTGGCCCTAAATTTACTTTCAAGTAATAATTTCATACCCTGTCAATAAAATATCACTAGCAATTGACCTAGTTTTTGTTCCTTTATCAATTGCAAATGCAAAGTACCAAGAAGCTATTTTAAACTGAAGATGTATGAGAAAACTCAGGGGGAAAAGTGACTTAAATAAGGGTCACTGCAAGAGGTGTGAGGTGGACACACATTATTGGGGGGGGAGGGGGTACAGGGGGAGGGGGGTTGCAGCTTTGCTGCTTCACTCCTTGTTATGAGGGTGAGAAAGTTATGTATGGCCAGGTTTTTGCGGAATGGTGGCAGCTCCTGATACTAGAAGACTGTGGAAGTACGTGGAGTTTTTTTTTTTCTTTTCTCCCAGCCTGTTCACAGTAAAATATTCCTTATGGATATAATGTCAACATGTGCAGCCCAAATTTCTAAAACTGGGATGAGCAAGTGATCCATAGTGCAAAAAATAATACTAAGTACAGTAAATTAATAATAATAACTATAATATAATATAAAAATTAATAATAAGTAAATAAATCACAATGTATCCTGTTTTGCTAAACATAATGCTTGAACAAGGCTGAGTGGAAGATCGTGCATGTGCTAGACATCACTGCAGGCTCTAATCATTCTAAGGCCACATACACACATCAGACCATAGTCTTTTGAAAATGAAAGATCACATACCAATCTTACCACCCTTCATGTAGTATGAGAGCCATACTCTACACAGTCTATTCTATGCAGCTGAACTCCCCATCAGACAGAAATCTTACCCCTTCCATGTAGTATGAGAGCCATACCTACACAGTCTATTCTATGGAGCTGAACTCCCCATCAGACAGAAATCTTACCCCCTTCCATGTAGTATGAGAGCCATACTCTACAGAGTCTATTCTATGGAGCTGAACTCCACATCAGACATAAATCTTTGCAAGATGCTGCACACAAAGATGCTGTACACATGCAAAAGATCAGTATCTGCAAAAGATCTGTTCCTGCCAAAAATCCATTCCTGCAAATTGCAATGATAGTCTATGAGATCTGCAGATCATCATACACACATGATTTAACTGACATTCATCTGCAGATCAGATCCACCAGGATGGATTTTTCAGATCTGCAGATGATTGCTTGATCTGCAGATGAATGTCAGTTAAATCATGTGTGTATGATGATCTGCAGATCTCATAGACTATCATTGCAATTTGCAGGAATGGATTTTTGGCAGGAACAGATCTTTTGCAGATACTGATCTTTTGTGTCTGTACAGCATCTGTGTGTGTGCAGCATCTTGCAAAGATTTTTTTCTGATGTGGAGTTCAGCTCCATAGAATAGACTGTGTAGGTGTGGCTCTCATACTACATGAAGGGTGGTAAGATTGGTCTGTGATCTTTCATTTTCCAAAGACTAAAGTCTGATGTGTGTATGAGCCTTAATTGTCAAAGATGGATCTTTCAAAGGCTGTAATTATGCAGTTATGAACATAATTTTGCCTTTATAAAGTAATGAAACTGTCTTCTGTTATTTACTGCAAACCTTTTTTTCTATTTAACATACATATAACTCTCACTCTCGCTCTCTTTGCTTAATTGATGCAAATACCCTTGGCTTCATTTTTAAAAAGGAGCTTTCAGCCATTAGAGTTGGGCCGAACGGTTCGCCTGCGAACGGTTCCATGCGAACTTCAGTGGTTCGCATTCGGGTCCCGCAGGCAAACTTTTGCGGAAGTTCGGTTCGCCCCATAATGCACCATGAGGGTCAACTTTGACCCTCTACATCACAGTCAGCAGGCCCAGTGTAGCCAATTAGGCTACACTAGCCCCTGAAGCCACTCCCCCCCTAATAAAAGGCAGGCAGCGGCGGCCATTACGCTCACTCGTGTGCCTGCGTTGATGAGAGTAGGGCGAGCTGCTGCAGACTGTCTCTCATAGGGAAAGATTAGTTAGGCTTAGCTTGTTCCTGGCTGCATACCTGTTCTGTTCAGTGAGTCCACTGGATACCTGCATACCTGTTCAGTGAACCTGCCACTGCATACCTGTTCTGTGAACCCACCACTGCATACCTGTACTGTGAACCCACCACTGCATACCTGTTCAGTGAACCCACCACTGCATACCTGTTCAGTAAACCCACCACTGCATACCTGTTCAGTGAACCCACCACTGCATACCTGTTCAGTAAACCCGCCACTGCATACCTGTTCTGTGAACCCACCACTGCATACCTGTACTGTGAACCCACCACTGCATACCTGTTCAGTGAACCCACCACTGCATACCTGTTCAGTGAACCCACCACTGCATACCTGTTCAGTGAACCTGCCACTGCATACCTGTTCAGTGAACCCACCACTGCATACCTGTTCTGTGAACCCACCACTGCATACCTGTTCTGTGAACCCACCACTGCATACCTGTACTGTGAAACCACCACTGCATACCTGTACTGTGAACCCACCACTGCATACCTGTTCAGTGAACCCACCACTGCATACCTGTTCAGTGAACCCACCACTGCATACCTGTTCAGTGAACCTGCCACTGCATACCTGTTCTGTGAACTCACCACTGCATACCTGTTCTGTGAACCCACCACTGCATACCTGTACTGTGAACCCACCACTGCATACCTGTTCAGTGAACCTACCACTGCATACCTGTTCAGTGAACCTGCCACTGCATACCTGTTCTGTGAACCCACCACTGCATACCTGTACTGTGAACCCACCACTGCATACCTGTTCAGTGAACCCACCACTGCATACCTGTTGTGTTCAGTGAACCCGCCACTGTATACCTGTTCAGTAAACCTGCCACTGCATAACTGTTCTGTGAACCCGCCACTGTATACCTGTCCTGTTCAGTGAACCCGCCACTGCATACCTGTTCTGTTCAGTGAACCCGCCACTGTATACCTGTTCTGTTCAGTGAACCCGCCACTGCATACCTGTTCTGTTCAGTGAACCCGCCACTGTATACCTGTTCAGTTAACCCACCACTGCATACCTGTTCTGTTCAGTGAACCCGCCACTGTATACCTGTTCTGTTCAGTGAACCTGCCACTGCATACCTGTTCTGTGAACCCACCACTGCATACCTGTTCTGTTCAGTGAGCCTGCCACTGTATACTTGTTCTGTTCAGTGAACCCACCACTGCATACCTGTTCAGTGAACCTGCCACTGCATACCTGTACTGTTCAGTGAACCCGCCACTGCATACCTGTTCTGTTCAGTGAACCCGCCACTGTATTCCTGTTCAGTGAACCCGCCATTGCACTCTCGCCATGGTGCGCACCAGTCCAGCACGGCCGTCACTACACAAACAGCTGTTTGCGATGCGTTACACGGTGAGTTTGGTGTGTCAGTGTGAAGCAGTACCTTAATTACACTACCTGATTGATGTATACACATGCAAGATGTTTTAAAGCACTTTAGGCCTGTCATTTAGCATTCAATGTGATTTCTGCCCTTAAAACGCTGCTTTGCGTCACATCCAGATTTTTCCCCGGGACTTTTGGCATGTATCCCACTCCGCCATGCCCCCCTCCAGGTGTTAGACCCCTTGAAACATCTTTTCCATCACTTTTGTGGCCAGCATAATTTTTTTTTTTCAAAGTTCGCATCCCCATTGAAGTCTATTGCGGTTCGCGAACTTTTACGCGAACCGAACCTTACGCGGAAGTTCGCAAACCCGGTTCGCGAACCTAAAATCGGAGGTTCGGCCCCACTCTGTCAGCCATACTATCTCAGAAAACAAACAAAACAAACACATATATAAGTAGTGAGAAAAAACAGAGGCGCCAATAGAATAAAAATGTACCAATTAAAACCAATTAAAATTGTGAGTGGCAGTGGTGGACATGCCTACCTCCAACAAAAAGGACCACTATGATGGTTAGCAATATAAATTTAATCAATTTAGTACTCCAATAATAACAATAAGTTTGCAACGCGTTTCACGGGACCCAAGCCCGCTTCCTCAGGCAAAAACACATACAATCAGGAGTAACTGAAACAAAAAAGAAGGGGGGGAGGGGAACATAAAAACAGGGAACTCATAAAACCTTGAAAGGAAAAATAAAATAGGATACAAAGATTGCTCATCTTAGGACCAAAAATAAAGGTCCGTACATCAAATCTGCATCTAGACATATACATATAAAACTTGGTTTGTCAGTGGCCAATGGCCCTAGAATTGGTCTGTCTTAAAGACCTCTGAATAGTAGAACACAAAACGTTTATACCTCATGGTAAAAAGTATCTTTATATAGGGTCGTATATGGGGTCCCTTAGGTGAGATGATTAGTTGGGTGAGGGAGCAGGGGATAGGGGTGATGGAGGGGCAGGGGTGCGGGCTCCAAGAGGAAGGAGGTAAGGGAGGGGTGAGGGAGCGGGCTCCAGAAGTGTTTGCGTAGGGGGGAAGGAGGGGGGGGATATGGGGAAAGGTTGAAAAAGGAGAGATAGAGAGGGGTGGGGGAAGGGGGGGAAATTGGCAGGGTTGTGTCGGTATTTGAGGGGGGAGGAAAAAAGGGGGGGGGGGGGAAGGCAATGGGGAGACCCTCTTTGGGATCCACATTATCCAGCATAATCATGTTATAACCTGAAACCTGCAACCATGCATATATATCTCTCAATGTCTGTATGTATACCAATATACTCATTATCAACAGAGCTTAAGGTTAGGTCAACATTTGCACATCACGCTATTATACTCTGCCCGCCCATATCATTATATATGGGGTTAGGTATGAGTGTCCCCTCGTTTTTTTCACCATGTATAGGTGAAATAGAAATAAGGAATAAAATAGTAGTAAAGATAAATATAAACAGTTCTTACCCAGGTAGTAGTCTGTACTAGCGTGGCGTCTCTGCTGCGGATGGACGCCACGCCAGCTGCTATATACTTTCCCTGATACGAGCGGCAAGTGTGGGTGGGCGGAGTTTGCAGTACGTGGAGAACGACGCTGTCCGCCGCCAGCCCATTGGTTGCTGGCCGTGGCCGGAAATGCGTCATCTCAGGGCACAGTGCCGGTGCCGCCATATTGCTTATGGTCATAGCAGTCCGCTGTTGAGCGGAGAGATAGTATTGTAACAGCCAAACCTGTGGTTACTATCAGATGGTTACATAAGAGGAAATAAAGTGATGATTATAAGGATGCATCTATTAGAACTAAATGAATATGGAAATTGTAATAGTTGCTCGTGTAATTCCTAGATGGGACATTAGGTTGTCATTTAGAGGGACCTATGATCGCGCCTGGCACTTTGTGCTCCCCCTAATGGTCAAATTCTAGATTACTTCAAAATGACAGGGTAGATTTACTTAGGTGCCTCTACATTAGGAATAACAGGGTGGGTTTACATCTGCCTTGATTCCCAGAGGGCGATATATGTTCATGTAGTCATCTATATGTCAATCATAGAGAATGATGTTATAACAATAGTATTCAAATGATTGAAATAATTAAGAACCAGAAGCTGATTAATTTTGCTTCAGATAACCATAAATAATAAAAATAAAAGGGAATAATAAACCCAGATGGTGAAATATAAAATCTTAAATATATAATATATTACATAAAAAATTATTATTAAACACATATGAACATATATATATATATGAAAATTCTAAAAAGAGAGCGACATATGAGAAACCTCAATGGGATGTGTAAAAATTGTGTTGAAGTTGAGGGGTTGTGTATGTACACGTAAAAATTGTTAAGGTTAATAAATTGGGCCCTAAGTGGTGGGTGTGTAAAATTAGGTTACCCTCTAATTGTCTAATGTAAATGTAAATGAATAATGGCCTGATGGAAACCGTGATGTGCATATATGTATACACATATCTGTGTATACACACTGCTATATAATCAGAGCCCATAGCTAGAGTTGATGGGATAGATGATAGATTCCCTTAAGGGTTAAAAAGTTTTTTCTAATTGTTCATTAAGCCCCCACGGAACCAAGGTTTTTAGAGTCTGGATCCAAAACATCTCTCTATTTTTGAGTGTTTGGATTGCGTTGGTCGCTAAGGGATTGATATGTTCGAGAGCTGTAAAGGAGACCTCAGTAATATTTCTGTTATGTACTAGATCAAAATGTCTAGATAGACTGTGTGTGGCCAGCCCATTCAGAATATTCCGTCTGTGTTGTCCAATTCTATCTCGTAGTTGCTGGCTTGTGCGTCCTACATATTGTTTTTTGCATGGACATGTGGCTACATAGATCACCAATCTCGATTCACAATGTATGTGTTTTTTGATTGGAAAGATTCTCTCATTACTTGTTGCTATTAGGTGATCAGTCTTGTTTATGAATGTGCAGGCTAAGCAGCGTGTTTTGTTGCAAGCACAGGAGCCTATTGGTAACGGTGGTGTCTTGGTTGCTGTCCTAATTTTGCTTGGTGCTAATAAATTCCGGAGATTGGGGGCTCTGCGGTATGTCATAATAGGTTTTTTTGGGATGCATCCTTGTAGGAATGGATCTTGCTGTAGGATTTTCCATCTATGGGTCAAGATATTTTTGATATTTGTATGTTGGGCATTGTATTTGGTAATGAATCGTAATGTGAGTTTCTGAGATGCTCGGGGATGAGGTGTCAGCTGTTTTGGGGGATTTTAGGGGATGTTTAGCTCTAAATTTGGCGTTCTGTATGAGTTTTTTGGGGTATTTTCTTTTTCTGAATTTTTCAACTAAAATTTTGGACTGTGTTTCATAGTCAGATATATCTGTACAGTTTTTCCTTATGCGTTTGAATTGATTGTAAGGGGTATTGGTAGTCCAAGGTTTGTGGTGAAAACTGTTAAAATGAATATAGCCATTAGAGTCCACCTGTTTGAAGTGCGTTTTGGTTTTTATCTTTCCCTTGTCATGAAATAAAATTAGGTCCAAAAATTCTAGAGATGTGTTGTTAAATTGTGAAGTAAAAGAGAGCTTTGCTCTGTTCGAATTCATATAGCTGAGAAATGTTGGGATAAGTGATGTGTCACCGCGCCAAATAAACACCAGATCATCAATGTACCTCTTGCACAGTACAATATGGTTTCGAAAAGGGTTGTTGCTGTAAATATAGATGGTTTCGAGCAGGCCCATGGCCAAATTGGCATAGCTGGGCGCAAAGCTGCTGCCCATGGCCGTTCCTCCTATTTGTTGGTATATAGTATCCATAAATGAAAAGTAATTATGTGTTAGTATGAATTCTACACATTGTAGTATGAAACTTTTTTGTCTTTGTGGCATGTCCAAATCTGATTGCAAGTAAAATTGTGTGGCTTCTAGTCCGAATTCGTGTGAGATGTTGGTATATACTACCTGGGTAAGAACTGTTTATATTTATCTTTACTACTATTTTATTCCTTATTTCTATTTCACCTATACATGGTGAAAAAAACGAGGGGACACTCATACCTAACCCCATATATAATGATATTGGCGGGCAGAGTATAATAGCGTGATGTGCAAATGTTGACCTAACCTTAAGCTCTGTTGATAATGAGTATATTGGTATACATACAGACATTGAGAGATATATATGCATGGTTGCAGGTTTCAGGTTATAACATGATTATGCTGGATAATGTGGATCCCAAAGAGGGTCTCCCCATTGCCTTTCCCCCCCCCCCTTTTTTCCTCCCCCCTCAAATACCGACACAACCCTGCCAATTTCCCCCCTTCCCCCACCCCTCTCTATCTCTCCTTTTTCAACCTTTCCCCATATCCCCGCCTCCTTCCCCCCTACGCAAACACTTCTGGAGCCCGCTCCCTCACCCCTCCCTTACCTCCTTCCTCTTGGAGCCCGTACCCCTGCCCCTCCCCCACCCCGCACCCCTGCTCCCTCACCCAACTAATTATCTCACCTAAGGGACCCCATATACGACCCTATATAAAGATACTTTTTACCATGAGGTATAAACGTTTTGTGTTCTACTATTCAGAGGTCTTCAAGACAGACCAATTCTAGGGCCATTGGCCACTGACAAACCAAGTTTTATATGTATATGTCTAGATGCAGATTTGATGTAGGGACCTTTATTTTTGGTCCTAAGATGAGCAATCTTTGTATCGTATTTTATTTTTCCTTTCAAGGTTTTATGAGTTCCCTGTTTTTATGTTCCCCTCCCCCCCTTCTTTTTTGTTTCAGTTACTCCTGATTGTATGTGTTTTTGCCTGAGGAAGCGGGCTTGGGTCCCGTGAAACGCGTTGCAAACTTATTGTTATTATTGGAGTACTAAATTGATTAAATTTATATTGCTAACCATCATAGTGGTCCTTTTTGTTGGAGGTAGGCATGTCCACCACTGCCACTCACAATTTTAATTGGTTTTAATTGGTACATTTTTATTCTATTGGCGCCTCTGTTTTTTCTCATTACGTGATATCCACTCGGTGGATGGGTGTGGACACCCCCCTCTTTTTTCCTTCTACGCAGAGAGAGACTTTTTAACCTGAGCGGGGACAGGTTTATCTCCCCGTCTGTGATACTAGTGGTTGCCTGGTCCGGCAACCCACACTTGTGAGTATAACTTACTATTATTAATCATACGATTTTAAACCTACAATAATACACTATTGGGGGCTCTAGGTTTTCCTCTTTTCCCTTTTTTTCTTCTACACATATATAAGTAGATAAATACTTGCTCTATTTATATAACACATGTATTGCACTGTCCACATTTTGATTTTAGTGATTTTTCTATAGTAAAAAAAGAGAAAATCCTTCTTAGGATTCTCCATTTTAACTGTGTCTATCTTGAAGCCAATCCTGATGTAATTTCCTCCCTTACTCTCCTCTGCCTGATTGTGTATGTATTGCTCGCCCTCCTCCCAGTCTTCAGGCATTCCCACCCAGCTCTACCATACAAAGTGCATTGTCAATGTCTCAGCATAATGAGAAATATTGGCCAATCAGAGAGGAACAGAGATGTGGGAGGGGAAAACAGGAGGGAAAGAGGCTTCAGCCAATCAGGCTGCATTAGTTAAAAAAAAAAGACAACCCAGCATGCCCTGCAACTTCCTTTGTGGTTAACAACCTCATTACTTCTTTACCAGATAAAAATAAAGAATTGATTTTTTATTTTATGCCCGACAGTTACACTTTAATGTTTGTTTTTAAATACCAGTGTGAGTGACATTTTTAAATAAAAAATGTAAAATGGTTGTGAATATGCAATTCCTATGTTTGAATATGGCATACTTGTCAAACTCCGGCCCACAGGCTTGGCAGACAATATTGTATGTATTTAGATGTGCTGGTGGAAAACCACCTGTGTGCAAGTGTGTGCCTGAGCATTATCTCAACCCCATTCCTGTCTGGGGACCGAAACTTTAGGAAGGAGGAGGGGGAGTGTAGCAGGTACTCCAGAGAGTACTGTCTGTGTAGGTAAAATAACATGCCGGCAGTGTGGGTCAGGCAGCTCCCTCCTCCCTCAGCCTCACAGACACACTGAGGCTGAGAGCAGGGAAGCTGCCTGTCTGTTAGTGAGAAATAAACAAAGCACACAGGAGTGAGCATAGAGTTGGCATGCAGTTACTTGTCCCTATTACAAGAGAGGCAGTCCCTTCCTGGGTCAACAAAGCTTGACAAAGAACAGAAGATTAAATATATTAGAGAGACATTACATCTAGAAAAGGCTGCAGTAATCCAGACCACATTAGAACAGGTATAGGAACTTGTAGGATAGGAGAAATAAGGCTGGCAATTTTGTTACAGAGTCTCTATAAACCCACCCCTCCCACTGTCTATTACTATAGTACCAGTGGATCAGCTACTATTAGCCATTTAACAATGCGGTCTATTACAAGTCTGCTAAAGGTGGCTCTAATGAACCTGATCCTTGTCTGAAGAAGGATTATGGGAAGCTTCTGTACTAATCAGAGGCTTCAGGCTTCTGAGATAAGTATCCAATGTTTTGGTTTTTGGAGTATTTTTTTTTTTTATTCTTCAGGTATATTTTAAAGAGGAATGTTAACTAAGATTTGAACTTCATCCCAACCAGTAGCCCCTTTCCCACCAGAAATCTTTACTTTTTCTCAAACAGATCATTGGGGGGTCTGTATGGCTGCCCACTGTGTGATGTCATGACCATGGTCCTAACCTGACAGTTTGCTGTCCATTAACCTCGTTGCAGTGTGCGAAATAACTGCGTTTTCCAACTGCCAAGCAATATCTCCCTCTGTGCATAGAACTCTCAGTCACGAACATTCCTTACAGATCACCTGACAGAACTAAAGATGTCACCACCAGTGATAAATGTCTGAATGTAAATCAGGGAGAGGAAAGATTTTACAATGGGCAAACACAGACTAAATAATCTATAAATGAATATAGTAAAAAAAAGAAAAGCTATTATATACATTATGTTATTTTTGCTACAGTTCCTATTTTAGGCTAGTTACACACCAGGACGTTGCGTTTAGGGGACATAATGCAACGCCTGGTGCTCTCTGATGTGGACGTCGGAGTGAGCCGCGTTGTGCAGCTCACTCTGGCGTCCGTGATGCTGTGATGCGTACTCTTGGACGCATGCGTCATCACGTGGTCCCGACGGCCATTCGCCGCACAGAGCGGCCGCTCCAGGAAGTAAACACTGCACGTCACTGAGTGCAGAGAATATTAATTAGCCATGTGCCTGGCCGCTCCCCACTCCTCCCCAACACTACTGAGGATGTGCAAACAGTCTAACGCGGCTCTGCCGCGTAGAATGCACAGCATGCAGCACTTTGCTGCGTTACAATGTAACGCAACGTGGGCAGTGTGAACAGCCCACTTGTGTTACATTGCTGTGCGTTGGGGGAGCGTTACAGGCTGCACTAACGTGTGCCTACGTCCCTGTGTGCAAGAAGCCTTAGAGTACTTTCCCTTTCACAGCCCAGCAAGTTTACCTGGATGAAAAAAGCGGTAGAAGCACCAGGTAAGTTAAACTTTTTTTGTTGTCAGTTAAGGTTCCCTTTAACGCTAGTCAATTAAAATACTGATGACCGCCACAAATAAAAGGGTAAAATAATCTATGTAGCTGGCACTGAACTCAATTATTTTATTTTTCTATTTACACAGATAAAAAGCAAGTTCTGTTGCCTGAACTTCTTGGCATACGGTTATCTGGTGACATTGGGGTCATCCTGTGCTGGGCAGAGTTTACCCGTCTTTGGTTTTGTCACCAGGTCATTTGTGCTGTTTGTCTTGTCTAAATAATGTGAGCTACAGTTCTGCCTTCTTAAAGGGGAACTTTAACCAAGGATTCAACTTCATCCCAATCAGTAGCTGATACCCCGTTTCCCATGAGAAAACGTTTCCTATCCTCAGACAGATCATCAGGGGGTCTGTATGGCTGATATTGTTTGCTATCAGTGAACCTTGTTGCATTGTGGGAAATAACATTTTTTTTTCCAACTGCCTAGCAAGCAATATCTCCGTCTGTGCATAGAACTCTCAGTAACAAACATTCCGTACAGATCACCTGGCAGAACTAAAGATGTCACCACCTGTGATACATTTCAGAATGTAAATCAGGGAGAGGAAAGACTTTACAATGGTCAAACACTGCCTAAATAATTTATAAATGCCATTAAAAAAAGCAATTAATTAATCATGTTATTTTCACTACAGTTCCTCTTTAAAGCAGAAGATATTTGCTTGCTTCAGCTTCCACTTCTCCAAAAACCAACACCCATAATGCATCCCGTCAGAAGAAAAAGAAAAGTCCGGATTTTGAGCACAGCTATTGCTATACAAAATTAATTATCTAAATTCATGCTATCCAACTTGTAGACAGCTGTTTGAGGTTTACGGTGGAATTTATCAGTGCAAAGTATGGACAGTACAGGGAATCCTTGAGTAATGAAAGGCCGAGGTTGAGAATGACCCGATGTTACACTGCAAAATACTTTACTGATGAAGGTGTTGTGGTCTGAGACGACAGAGAGCCTCCCGGAGTGGCGTGGAGTGGCATGGGAGATTGTCAGAGGTGAGAACAGAGCACAAGGAGACATGGAAGGGGAGAGTAAGAAACATGGAGCGGTACAGGAGGATGGCTGGAGGCACAGAGGGGGACAGAAAGCGGCACAGAGTGGGAGAGAAGGAGACATGGAGCGGTACAGGAGGATGGCTGGTGGCACAGAGGGGGACAGAAAGAGGCACAGAGGGGGGTGTAAAGAGGCACAGAAGGGGAGAGAAGGAGACATGGAGCGGTACAGGAGGATGGAAGGAGGCACAAAGGGGGACAGAAAGAGGCACAGAGGGGGAGAGAAGGAGACATGGAGCGGCACAGGAGGATGGCTGGTGGCACAGAGGGGGACAGAAAGAGGCACAGAGGGGTGTGTAAAGAGGCACAGAAGGGGCGAGAAGGAGACATGGAGCGGTACAGGAGGATGGCTGGTGGCACAGAGGGGGACAGAAAGAGGCACAGAGGGGGGTGTAAAGAGGCACAGAAGAGGCGAGAAGGAGACATGGAGCGGCACAGGAGGATGGAAGGAGGCACATAGGGGGACAGAAAGAGGCACAGAAGGGGAGAGAAGGAGACATGGAGCGGCACAGGAGGATGGAAGGAGGCACAGAGGGGGACAGAAAGAGGCACAGAGGGGGATGTAAAGAGGCACAGAAGGGGAGAGTAGGAGACATGGAGTGGCAGAGGAGGATGGAAGGAGGCACAGAGGGGGACAGAAAGAGGCACAGAAGGGGAGAGAAGGAGACATGGAGCTGCAAAGGGGGATGGAAGGAGGCACAGAGGGGGACAGAAAGAGGCACAGAGTAGGTGAGGGGAGGTTAGTGATAGGCGTGGGTGAGGGGGTTAGTGTTAGGTGTCGGTAGTGGAGGGGTAATATGAGAGTTAGGCTATGGGATCTGATAGTAGTATGGTGTTAAAGTTACCAATATCCTACTAACGATAAAACGACATAGTAAAATATCATTAAAGTTTCCAATATTCCAATATCAGGTAAATCCATGCCTATTTTAATTTATAGCTTTGTTTTAAACCCTCTCTACCTATGCTTTACACCACCTTGCTAAATTTAAGGTCCAATAGATGGAGGCATCTATACTTTCATGTAGATTGACAGCTCACCAAACAACCTGTTCATAAAACACTATCATGGAACTGCCACTTTGTCAATATTTCCTGCCAGTCACTGGATTGGTGCAGCTGTGGATAATGAGAAACACCAACCCCTGCAATGTGCTGCTTATTACTCCTGTAGCAAGGTTAGACTCTCTGGACAGTGTTATGGCAACAGCCTATCAACCATAGTGCACAGAGTTTTGTTGCTATGGTTATAAAGAAGATTCATTTTGAACTTACTATCCATTTTGGAGTTTCTTAGCTGACTGCAGATTGAAATAGAGAGACATTGGATTACATAAACATTATGCAAAACTGATACACAAAAGTGGATGGAATTTCTCTTGAACAGACTAATGGTAGTTTTACGCCACCTTGTGGTACTAATTAAAAATGCAAGCGAATTGATCTTTTTTTATATTAATTAAAGGAAAACTATTAACAACCAAGTATTTTAAAATTACAATGTACAAATAATACAGTGTAATCATTTTCCAACTTCCTACTACTCCCAGAGCAAAAAACTGTTCTTTAGTGTGTGTAGGGGAAGGGGAACCTGTGCTTCATGAGAAATTATTATTATTATTATTAATAATTTAAAAAGTACCAACATATTCCGTGGCGCTGTACAAAGTAATAAACAAACATGGGGTACATAATAATACAGACAATGGTGTACATTATTATACAAAATATCGATGCAAAATACAGAATTGGCACAAAATACAGAATTGGTAATTACAGTGACAAAATGAACATGATGAATAAAATGTATAACAAATTCAAAGACACAAAAGGGGGAGAACCCTGCCCTTGTGAGCTTACAATCTAAAGGAATGGGTCGAAACAAGAGGTGGAAAAGAATACAATAAACATACTTAGAGGCAGTGTGTTTTTAGGATATCTAGTAGGAGGGCAACTTGGTTTTAAGAGGAGAAATGGCCTAAAGTAGAGTAGAGATGGGCCAAACTGTTCACCCGGCGAATAGTTTGCAGTGAACAAGGGGTGTTCGCATGCCCGTTGACTTCAAAACATTTGGTGAAAATTAGTTTTCTCTTGTCCTATATTTTTGCAAATATTGACATTGTGACCCAAATGCAGTTAACTTTATCCCCTGAGTTAGCAGGTATAGATGCCCAAGTATAGGTAGCAGGAATAGGTGCCCCGCCCCCAATATAGGTAGTAGGTATAGGTGCCTCCAGTATAGGTAGCAGGTACAGGTGACACTGTGGGGAGGGGGTGGACATCATCCTCCCTCCACTACAGTGAATTTGCAGGTTTCCATGTGTTCAAATTGTTTTTTCACATTTTGGGGCCTATGCAATTCACTTTTCTAAGTTTTTTTCTATGAGTTAATTTTACATCTTCCTTAAAAAATAACTTTCAGCACTCTGCAGTTGAAAAAGTACCAAAGAGTGGGCGAAAAAGTACTGTCAAAATTATTCTAAATATTTTCTTGCTTGCTGGTGACTTAAAAGTCATTTTTTTTTGATAAGGGGAGAAAATATCACCTAAGAGACGACTGGACCCCTGGCCCATTTGCAATTAACCTTTTCTCCTGAATTTTCTTGTAGGAGATAATTTCCAAAATAACTATTTGTGGGACAAACACAAGAGTGGGAAAGGAGAGGAGGGGCATGAGAGGAGGAGCTAGAGCAGAAGCAGTTACTGTGTGAGACAGACACAAGAGTAGGAAGGAGAGAAGGGGCATAAGAGGAGGAGCTAGAACAGAAGCAGTTACTGTGTGAGACAGACACAAAAGTAAGAAGGAGAGGAGGGGCATGAGAGGAGGAGCTAGAGCAGAAGCAGTTACTGTGTGAGACAGACACAAAAGTAAGAAGGAGAGGAGGGGCATGAGAGGAGGAGCTAGAGCAGAAGCAGTTACTGTGTGAGACAGACACAAAAGTAAGAAGGAGAGGAGGGGCATGAGAGGAGGAGCTAGAGCAGAAACAGTTACTGTGTGAGACAAACACAAAAGTAAGAATGAGAGGAGGCGAATGAGAGGAGGAGCTAAAGCAGAAGCAGTTACTGTGTGAGAAAGACACAAAAGTAAAAAGGAGAGGAGGGGCATGAGAGGAGGAGCTAGAGCAGAAGCAGTTACTGTGTGAGACAGACACAAGAGTAGGAAGGAGAGGAGGGGCATGAGAGGAGGAGCTAGAGCAGAAGCAGTTACTGTGTGAGACAGACACTAAAGTAAGAAGGAGAGGAGGGGCATGAGAGGAGGAGCTAGAACAGAAGCAGGTACTGTGTGAGACAGACACAAGAGTAGGAAGGAGAGGAGGGGCATGAGAGGAGGAGCTGGAACAGAAGCAGTTACAGTGTGAGACAGACACAAAAGTAAGAAGGAGAGGAGGGGCATGAGAGGAGGAGCTAGAGCAGAAGCAGTTACTGTGTGAGGCAGACACAAAAGTAAGAAGGAGAGGAGGGGCATGAGAGGAGGAGCTAGAACAGAAGCAGGTACTGTGTGAGACAGACACAAGAGTAGGAAGGAGAGGAGGGGCATTAGAGGAGGAGCTGGAACAGAAGCAGTTACAGTGCGAGACAGACACAAAAGTAAGAAGGAGAGGAGGGGCATGAGAGGAGGAGCTAAAACAGAAACAGTTACTGTGTGAGACAGACACAAGAGTAGGAAGGAGAGGAGGGGCATGAGAGGAGGAGCTGGAACAGAAGCAGTTACAATGTGAGACAGACACAAAAGTAAGAAGGAGAGGAGGGACTCAAGCAGAAGCAGTTACTGTGTGAGAAAGGCACACGAGTGAAAAGAAGGGGGCACAAGAGGAGGAGCTCAAGCAGAAGCAGGTACAGTGTGATACAGACATAAGAGCAAGAAGGAGAGGAGAGGCATTAGAGGAGGAGCTCAAGCAGGAGCAGTTAGTGTGAGACAGACATAAGAGCAAGAGGGAGAGGAGGGGCATTAGAGGAGGAGCAGTTAGTGTGAGTTAGACTGAGAGATTGTTGAGAGGAGAGAGAAAATAACGCTTTAACAAACAGTACTTATAGGGCAAAGATAAAGAAAAAGCCAAATGCTATTTAGAAATAAAAGTGATAGTGCCAGCAACACAGAGGTGGAAAATAAGCTAAAAGAGTAGAGCCCATACAACTCAAAATCTGAGTGGGAGCAAGCAGAGACCGTGATGGTGGAGTTTAAAGGGGAGCTGTCAGCCATACTAATTTATAAAAAATATATATATATATCAGTAGATAAATACTTGCTCTACTTACATAACATGTATAAAATGTCCACATTTTGATTTTAATTATTTTTCTATAGTGAAAAAAAGAGAAACTCCTTCTTAGGATCTTGAAGCCAATCCTGACATAATTTCCTCCCTTACTCTGTCTGTGTATGCATTGCCCGCCCTCCTCCCAGTACTCAGACACTCCCACTCAGCTCTGCTGTAGAAAGTGCATTGTCTCAGCATGAGAAATATTGGCCAATCAGAGAGAAACAGAGGTGTGGGAAGGAAAAACAGGAGGGAATGAAGCTTCTTCAGTAAAGAAGAAAAAAAAAGAAACCCCAGCATGCCCTGCACCTTCCTTTGTGCCACAAATGTACCAAATAAGAGCCAGGGAAACTGGAGAAGGAAAGTACGAGTGTTTTTTAACGTTTGGATTGCCTAGTAAACATCCTAATTACTTGTTTACCAGATAAAAATAAAGAATTGATTTTTGATTGTATGCCTTACTCTTATGCTTTAAAGAGACTCCGTAACAAAAATTGCATCCTGTTTTTTATCATCCTACAAGTTCCAAAAGCTATTCTAATGTGTTCTGGCTAACTGCAGCACTTTCTACTAACACAGTCTCTGTAATAAATCAACTTATCTCTCTCTTGTCAGACTTGTCAGGCCTGTGTCTGGAAGGCTGCCAAGTTCTTCAGTGTTGTGGTTCTGTGATGCATCTCCCCCCTCCAGGCCCCTCTCTGCACACTGCCTGTGTATTATTTAGATTAGGGCAGCTTCTCTCCTCTCTTATCTTTTAGAAGCTGGATAAATCCTCCTCTGAGCTGGCTGGGCTTTCACATACTGAGGAATTACATACAGGCACAGCTGTCTGCACTCTGCAGGAAGAAACAGCCTGACACTTCAGTGGAAGATAGCTGCAGGGGGAAAGAAACACACAAATGATCTCTTGAGATACAAAAGGAAGGGTGTATACAGCCTGCTTGTGTATGAATGTATTTTCTATGTGTGGACATACTGTACATCAACCTACTTCCTGTTTTGGTGGCCATTTTGTTTGTTTATAAACAAACTTTTTAAAACTGTTTTTAACCACTTTTAATGCGGCGAGGAGCGGCGAAATTGTGACAGAGGGTAATAGGAGATGTCCCCTAACGCACTGGTATGTTTACTTTTGAGCGATTTTAACAATACAGATTCTCTTTAAGTACACTTCTTTAAACTGCTAGTTGTTTCTTAGATACCTGCAGACACATGAGCTCTGTACTTTTATTATTTAAAATATTTAAAAAAAACACTCTTAAAGTGAACCTCCGGACTAAAAATCTACTTAGCAGAACAGAAAAGGCTTGGTGTTTCTTTAACAGTTTCACAGCATCAGAACTTTTGTTTTTCTTGCCAAAGCATCATTTTTAGCTGCATTTTTAACTAAGCTCCACCCATCAAAGAAAAAAAGCCCGGGCTTTTTTCCCCTGATGCTGTGCAGAGCATGATGGGATTTCCTATGTTGTTATTCACGTTGCCTAGCAACTGGGAGAGGTGCTCAGGACACAGCATAGTTGGAACTGTGTCTCATGCTCCCTGTCACCTCCTTTTAACCAAAAAGATGGCTGTCCCCATGAAATCAAACATTTGCCTGTTCTTTTAAAACAGTGTGGGTAAGAGATTATATTACCTATCTATTTTAATTAACATAACTAATGTAACTTAATGACAGTATGTTTGTTTAGGCTGGAGTTCCTCTTTAAATAGCGTTCTGTTTTTTATTTTCTAAAACAATGTAGCGAAGCAGGGATGTTGGGGTGTGATATGCTGTATATATTAAATGTTTAGCTAGCATTCTGTCAGCACGTTCCTGCATGCGAACGGAGTACATCACAGCGATAACCTCCCTGATGGATATCCAGAGATTGCGTCGTGAAAACGAACGCCCTAAGCTGCCACTAAGATACAAATAGGTGGAGGTGCTATTGTGACGGCTATAATTAGATTTTAATACACACAGGATCTCCCAGTGTAATATCTGAATGTCCAAAACTTGCCCAGTGACATATTTTACACAGATTTTTATCACTAGTGAGATCAAGACACTTCCAGCAAGGTGGATTACATCAAACACCCGGTCCACCTACCATAGATTTTATTAAGCCCAGAAGATCCTTTTGAGACGTGTTTGAGAAACGTGACTTCTCAGATCGTGGTTCAGCCAATAATGCAGAGATATTGACAAGCGATGTTTCTGTAAACACACATGACTCATGGTACTATTTCACACAAGCCCCACCCCTTTTGACACAACAAAAATACTGCAAAATACTATAAAAACAAGTGGAGTAGCAATGATAACACACACTAGTTTAAACCACTTACACAGGGTAGACATTTACCACTCACAGCAACCATTCATGATTGTTGTGGGTGACATTCAACTACGAGTATTGGTGCCCTCCAACATTGATTAACTCCCCTTCAGTACTCTGCTGAAATGAATACTACTCAGCTGACTGCTATTGTAAATTCCAATGCAATCTGCGGTGGGACTCCTCCTGCTCATTCTCCTGCAGTGCTCAGCAAAGCACAAAGAAGCATATCTGAATTGCTCATTGATTGTGCGTTAACTATCACCTAAAGTGTTCACAACAGATTGCTTCAGGTGACATCAACCTCCAGTGCATACACAGCTTAAAGCAGGATTGCTACTAGAAACAAAACAATCAGGCAGCATATCTCATAAATATCTCAAACAACATAATTAGGCAGCAAAGTCATCAAATAGCATTATTAGGTATTGTCTCCACCAAACATCATAATATGGCAGCATACCCCCCAAATAATATAATGTTGGCAGCATAGCTCCAAATAACATATGTAGGCAGCATATCTTACCCCCAGAAAACTTAAGTTGCCCCTCCAAACAACAAGTGTTTGCCCCTTTTAACAATACAGTTAGGTAGCATGCCCTGAAAATAATTATAAGGCAACATATCACCCAAAATAAATGTATACCTCTTCTAAATAATTAGGCAGTTTGTCCCCTAAAACACAATGAAGTGGTGTACCTACGAAACAGTATGCCACTAAAACATAGGCAGTTTGTCATTCAAAGGCAATGTGTGTATCCCGATAAATATGCAATGTATCCCCAAACTCAGAGGCGTATCCACAGGGGTGCAGGTAGGGCATGTGCCATGGGCACCTCTTACTGGGGATGCTACTCCATGGCATTCTAGGTGTTTTCAATACAAATTCTAGGTTTCATTTGGAGGACATTCTGCTACCTGGTTACATGTTTTGGGGGGGACAAGCTGCATAACTGTTATTTGGGGATATGTATAGGCTGACCTATTATGATACTCTTGTAGGCCATGCTTATCTTCAACTTGGACACAACCAATTCAACCGAGATTACACTTTAAAATGGTTGGAGGGGCACCCCCACTCCCTGGGGTCAAAGTTCAATGTTTGCCATAGGCGCCATTTTCCCTAGATACGCCTCTGCCCAAACTATAACTAAGCAGGGTGCCCCTTTAAAACAGTGAGGTGGTGTGACCCTGTAATACTCACCATACTCACCTCTTGGCTCTCTTGCTTCCTGCAGCTTCCACACTAAATTAATTTCCAAGTGATGCAGGTGCTGCAGCACACTAGAGATGTCGCGAACCTCCGATTTTCGGTTCGCGAACCGGGTTCGCGAACTTCCGCGGAAGGTTCGGTTCGCGGAAAAGTTCGCGAACCGCAATAGACTTCAATGGGGAGGCGAACTTTGAAAAATAGAAAAAATTATGCTGGCCACAAAAGTGATGGAAAAGATGTTTCAAGGGGTCTAACACCTGGAGGGGGGCATGGCGGAGTGGGATACATGCCAAAAGTCCCGGTGAAAAATCTGGATGTGACGCAAAGCAGCATTTTAAGGGCAGAAATCACATTGAATGCTACAGTAAATTGCAGGCCTAACGTGCTTTAAAACATCTTGCATGTGTATACATCAAACAGGGAGTGTAATTAGAGTACTGCTTCACACTGACACACCAAACTCACTGTGTAACGCACCGCAAACAGCTGTTTGTATAGTGACGGCCATGCTGGACTACTGCGCAACATGGCGAGATTGCTCTTCCTCACTCAGTGATGTCAGGTAATGTGTGACTTCCTTCTCAACTTTCCATGGCATTGTTAAAAAGCTTACGTTTTGTTTTTAAATTACATTTTCTACTTGCTGTGTACTTGTTCAGTACCGCTACAATGAGAATCCTGTGGAGGCAGGCAAGTCTGCCATTGTGACCCCGGGTAATGGCCGGGGAATGAGGGGTTTGAATCCGGTGTGGAGCCTGAACAACGGCTACCACTACACATCCAAGGAGGGCAGCGGGCAGGCATGCACGCCCGCCCCGAGGTAGTGACCAAAAATAACAATACAGGAGGCGGACTTTCAAGGCCCTGCTGTGTATTTGAAATGAATGTACTTTAAATCCTTGAACGAGAACCAGTTATGGCGGGCAAAGATGACACCACATTCCTTTCACGAGAATCATATGGAGGCGGGCAAGTCTGCCATTTGTGACCCCGGGTAATGGCCGGGGAATGAGGGATGGAATCCGGTGTGGAGCCTGAGAAACGGCTACCACTACACATCCAAGGAGGGCAGCAGGCAGGCATGCACGCCCGCCCCGAGGTAGTGACCAAAAATAACAATACAGGAGGCGGACTTTCGAGGCCCTGCTGTGTATTTGAAATGAATTAACTTTAAATCCTTTAACGGGAATCCGTTATGGAGGGCAAGTCTGCCATTGTCACCGCGGGGAATGAAGGTTGGATTGCGGCCCGAAGTGGGAGCCTGCTGAGACCCATGCTGTAGCTGCCCTGACCGTGCTTTGCAGACCAGGCATCTGTGGTCAGATGGACCCATGAGCCAGCGGAAGACAAACCAAGTCGAAAGCATTTGCCAAGAATGTTTTACGGAGGGCAAGTTTTTTTGCCCTTTTTTTAAATTTTTTAAAAATAATAGATGGTTGTATTTTTAAATTGTTTGAAAGTTTAGATGGTTGTATTTTTAAATTGTTTGAAAGTTTAGATGGTTGTATTTTTAAATTGGTTGAAAGTTTAGATGGTTGTATTTTTAAATTGTTTAAGTGTAGCCATTCTTCCTCCCCCCAGCCACGAACAATACCATGGGAACGTGGAGCAGCAGAAGCCCCCTGTGACGGCTGCCGCGGTTGTTCTCCGCGGCTTGTCTTTTGAGGGGTGCTGCTTTTCCTCAGGTGTTCTTGTCATAGCTGTTTGTGCCTTCTCTCCAGGTGCCTTCGTAAAGCACATGTCCCTACGTGACAGTTGGCCTTTCCACGGCTCAATTTTTGCTTGCAGAGACACTAGATGGCTTTGCTCTAGTGATGGGCGAACACCTGGATGTTCGGGTTCGGGAAAGTTCGCCGAACATGGCCGAGATGTTCGGCATGTTCGGGCCGAACCCCGAACTTCCCGAACATCCCTATTTTGGGGGCCCTATGGGGTCGCAGGCATAAGGGGGGAGCATGCCCCGATCGCGGGGGGGGTCGGAAATTCCCCCCACCCCCTCCGCTAGCGCTCCCCCCTCTGCCCGCTTCCCCATTCAAAAGTTTCAAGAAGTACCTGTATAGCGGATGGCCTGGCAGTGGGCGGCACTGTGGAGTGAGGAGGAGGAGGAGTCCGGAGAGTGACGAGTTGAGGGAGGCCGGGCAGCGGGCGTGAGGTCAGCGAAAGGGCGGAACTTCCGCCCTTTCTCTGACCTCACGCCCGCTGCCCGGCCTCCCTCAACTCGTCACTCTCCGGACTCCTCCTCCTCCTCACTCCACAGTGCCGCCCACTGCCAGGCCATCCGCTATACAGGTACTTCTTGAAACTTTTGAATGGGGAAGCGGGCAGAGGGGGGAGCGCTAGCGGAGGGGGTGGGGGGAATTTCCGACCCCCCCCGCGATCGGGGCATGCTCCCCCCTTATGCCTGCGACCCCATAGGGGGGCCGTATTGCGGCCTGTTCGGCCGAACAGGGCCCTGTTCGCCCGAACAGGGGCCCTGTTCGGCCCTGTTCGGGGGCATACAGAAGTTCGGGGCGAACCCGAACTTAAAAGGCCGAACACCATGAGGTGTTCGGCCGAACTCGAACATCACCCGAACAGGGTGATGTTCTGCAGAACCCGAACAGTAGCGAACACTGTTCGCCCAACACTACTTTGCTCCGATCTGAGACACACACGTTAAAAAATTTCCAAACCGCTAAGCCCCCCTGGGCTGATGGCGCTATGGTGGCATCAGCAGCTGACGTTGAAGGGCATGTTGGCTGTCTGGCCATAGCAGGGCATGTTGGCTGTCTGGCCATAGCGGGCGATACATGGCGCCGGACACTGCCCCCAGCTGTTTCTGAGGACGAGCTCCCTCTGCTTCTATCATGGAGTCGTCTCCTCCTAGTCCTCTCTGACTCCTCCTCTGAACTGTCCCCCTGGTCATCTCCTCTACCGGGAACATATGTGGTATCCGTATAATCATCATCATAATCCTCCTGGCCAGCTGCACTTTCCTCAGACACCTCCTCAACGGCACCAACTTCAGGTGTTTCATCAGCCCCCTCCACACACGTTACGTCCATACTATCGCCACCTAACTCAGACGTATGAGGTGGTGTACCTGCGCCTTCTTCTTGTTGTTGCAGTAGTGGCTGTGAATCGGTGATTTCACCACCACCACCACCAAATAACTCCTGCGAAGTGTCAAATGCAGCGGATGTAGTGCTTGTTGTAGCGCTGGTGGCTGCGGGAGATGAGGTGTTCTGTGTTAAATACTCAATCACCTCCTCACGATTTTGGGAAGTGATGGCACGTGCCTTCTTCTGAGCACTGTATTTTGGGGCAGGTCCGCACGAAATCACAGCAACACCTCCTCGCACAGACCTGTCGGTGCCTGGTGGCCTTCCTCTGGGTCTGCCTCTACCTCTTCCTCTACCTGGTTTGTCCATTTTGTCCATCTCGGGGGGATGCTAGGTATATGCAGTGAGCTGGGTTCACTGAACAGTAAAGGTACTAGGATGCAGTGAGGTGGGTTCACTCAACACAACAGATAGTAGGATGCAGTGAGCTGGGTTCACTGAACAGTAAAGGTACTAGGATGCGGTGAGGTGGGTTCACTCAACACAACAGGTAGTAGGTATATGCAGTGAGCTGGGTTCACTCAACACAAAGCTAGGTATATGCAGTGATGAGGTGGGTTAAGTAAACACAACAGGTAGTAGGTATATGCAGTGAGCTGGGTTCACTCAACACAACAGGTAGTAGGTATATGCAGTGAGCTGGGTTCACTCAACACAACAGGTAGTAGGTATATGCAGTGAGCTGGGTTCACTCAACACAACAGGTAGTAGGTATATGCAGTGAGCTGGGTTCACTCAACACAACAGGTAGTAGGTATATGCAGTGAGCTGGGTTCACTCAACACTACAGGTAGTAGGTATATGCAGGAAGCTGGGTTCACTCAACACTACAGGTAGTTATGTGCAGTGATGAGGTGGGTTAAGTAAACACAACAGGTAATAGGTGTATGCAGTGAGCTGGGTTCACTCAACACAACAGGTAGTAGGTGTATGCAGTGAGCTGGGTTCACTCAACACTACAGGTAGTTATGTGCAGTGATGAGGTGGGTTAAGTAAACACAACAGGTAGTAGGTGTATGCAGTGAGCTGGGTTCACTCAACACAACAGGTAGTAGGTATATGCAGTGAGCTGGGTTCACTCAACACAACAGGTAGTAGGTATATGCAGTGAGCTGGGTTCACTCAACACAACAGGTAGTAGGTATATGCAGTGAGCTGGGTTCACTCAACACTACAGGTAGTTATGTGCAGTGATGAGGTGGGTTAAGTAAACACAACAGGTAGTAGTAGGATGCAGTGAGCTGAGTTCACTCAACACAACAGGTAGTAGGTATATGCAGTGAGCTGGGTTCACTCAACACAACAGGTAGTAGGTATATGCAGTGAGCTGGGTTCACTCAACACAACAGGTAGTAGGTGTATGCAGTGAGCTGGGTTCACTCAACACTACAGGTAGTTATGTGCAGTGATGAGGTGGGTTAAGTAAACACAACAGGTAGTAGGTATATGCAGTGAGCTGGGTTCACTCAACACTACAGGTAGTTATGTGCAGTGATGAGGTGGGTTAAGTAAACACAACAGATAGTAGTAGGATGCAGTGAGCTGGGTTCACTCAACACAACAGGTAGTAGGTATATGCAGTGAGCTGGGTTCACTCAACACTACAGGTAGTTATGTGCAGTGATGAGGTGGGTTAAGTAAACACAACAGGTAGTAGGTGTATGCAGTGAGCTGGGTTCACTCAACACAACAGGTAGTAGGTATATGCAGTGAGCTGGGTTCACTCAACACAACAGGTAGTAGGTATATGCAGTGAGCTGGGTTCACTCAACACAACAGGTAGTAGGTATATGCAGTGAGCTGGGTTCACTCAACACAACAGGTAGTTATGTGCAGTGATGAGGTGGGTTAAGTAAACACAACAGGTAGTAGTAGGATGCAGTGAGCTGGGTTCACTCAACACAACAGGTAGTAGTAGGTATATGCAGTGAGCTGGGTTCACTCAACACAATGCTAGGTATATGCAGTGATGAGGTGGGTTAAGTAAACACAACAGGTACTGGGTAGTTAGATGCAGTGAGCTGGGTTCACTCAACACAAAGCTAGGTATATGCAGTGATGAGGTGGGTTAAGTAAACACAACAGGTACTGGGGAATATGCAGTACTGGGTAGTACAATGTGCAGCTCCCTGTCACACACACAGGTAGTCACTGAATGTGCTGGGCTGCTGGCAGTGGCACACACACACTATCAATTAGCAAGGCTGTGCATGCAACAAAAATGTCAGTTTGACACACAGTAAAAAAAAAAAAGTACAGGATGAGCTCTGACAAGAGCTAGGGTGCTATAAAGCAATAACAATCAGCCAAGGAGCAAACTAAGCAGCCAAGAACCTAACTAATCTGTCCCTAGAAGAACACGTCTGCAGCAGCTGTCCCTTTCCTCTCACTAGCAGGCACACGAGTGAGTGTAATGGACGCCGGAGCCTGCCTTATATAAGGGGGGGTGGGGCTCCAGGGCTTACTGTAGCCTGAATGGCTACAATGTGCCTGCTGACTGTGATGCAGAGGGTCAAAGATGACCCTCATAGTGCATTATGGGGCGAATCGAACTTCCGTAAAAGTTCGCCTGGCGCAGGCGAACGCGAACCACCAATGTTCGCCTGGAACCGTTCGCCGGCGAACTGTTCGCTACACCTCTACAGCACACATCACTCCGCATCTCCTTCCCCGAACCAGACTTAGGGCCTGTTTCCACTATCACAAATCTGCATGCGTTTTCTGCACGCAGATTCATATAACCAATACAAGTCAATTAGCCTGTTTCCACTTGTCAGGAAAACAAAACGTTTTTCTGTGCAGGAAAAATCTGCACAGCAGAGCCATTAGAATTTGCACATCGCAAGGCAGTGTGCGATTTGCATACAATGTAATTAATAGGAAATTTGCATGCGTTTTCGCAAATTTTCAATGCGAATACACATACGTTTTGGCATAAAATCAATGTAAAAGCACACAGGCACTGACATGGTTAAATTTGCATACTTACTAACATATCCGAAAACATACACAAATTTGCGGTAAAATCTGCATGCGAATTAGTTTTCGCGTTTTCCGCGACGATTTCACACCGCACAAGTGGAAACGGGCCCTTAGGCATAATAATTCCTATATTTGCGCTTTATATCGCGTTTTTCTCCTGACGGACTCAAAGCACTTGCGAGGCAGCCACTAGAGAGCTGTGTTAGGGAGTCTTGCCCAAGAACTCCTACTGAATAGGAAGAGCCACGATTTGAACCCAGCTCACCTGCGCTATGCAGCCAGCCATGCTCTGTCGGAGCAGCTAATTATAGTGCTAAAAGATTTGGGCGTGGGTATTTTTTCAATGTTAAATATCGGTTTTGTAATTTTTCGTTCAACTTAGCACGTTTGCGAAATATCAAAATTTTGTCTACAACGATAAAGTATGATTGATAAATAGAGGTTTGTGAAACTCAATCTACACTTTCATTGTCTAATATTGTGTATGTTTATTACGATATTTCACTAATATATCGATATATGTGGATTATATCGATATATGTGACATTCCGATAAAAAAAATGTGTGTAATGATGTAATTATGATACTATCCTTTCTATGTGTGTAAGGGTCTTTATGCATGGGAAGAGGTTAGGGTTAGGCACCACCAGGGGAGTTTTAGGGTTAGGCACCACCAGGGGGTGTCTAGGGGTTAGAGATAGGTACAGGGAGGGTTCTGTGTCAGAGTAGGGTTAGGTATAGTTGGGGTTAGGCACCACCATGGGGGGTTAGGGTTAGGCACCACCAGGGGAGGGTTCTGTGTCAGAGTAGGGTTAAGCTGTATTGTTGAATTACATTACGATATTTAACGTTATTATATTTTCGTTTCCAACTCTTTCTCCCATCTGTTTTAAAACGGTAATAATAATAATTGGAATTAACGATTTTACATTACAAATATCATTATTTATCGATAATTCTAAATTACCGATATTTTTTTTTGCCCAAATTTGACCACAACTTTTTTAAATGTATGCTGCTCTGTCTCTTTTAAACCCCTATTAGGCTACATTCACAGTAACATTTACAAAATTGAACTCTAGTTAACATCTTATTAGTGATTACAGTGCACTCAACTGCAGAATCAGATAGTGTCCAGTGAGATAAGTCCAGTGTCAGTTTGGTGCCAGAAGATGTCCAAATAAAGAAGAAGATGATTCTTAACCTTTCAAGGTGCATTCTAGGCCTTTTCTTTTTGACACCGGAAATACAGGATGCATTGCAAATTATAGTAGGTGCTCATATGCTAGTCTATTATAGGTCTTAAGCCTCAAAAACTCTGAATACAGCTTCCGCTAGATGTGACTCCCATTAGTCCTTGAGCATGACCTTTCTTCGTCTTTTATCTGTGCAGGACGAGAAATTGGACAACATTTGTAAAGTGCTGTTCTTCAGTCACAGGAACCAAAGCAGATAGTGTGACCAGCAATAGGCAGCTGATAGGACTGTTACAGAGAAAGGATGTTACATGTCCACAAATACCAGACTAAACGGTTTTTCACACATCCAGGGGTTGAGCTATTGTTGCTGGTTGTTGTAAGGCGTTCCAGTAGGTAGGGGCAGCATGAAGCATAATAGAGGGCTAGTGATGGTCATGTCTAGCAGAACTCATGGAAAGACATCTGATTTGTTTGATCAGCTGACAGATTTACATAACTCTGATCACCTCCTGCTTTAGCACATAACCATGACTATCGAATGAGAGACTAATGCTGGGGATACACGGTACGTTTCTGTACCGTGTATCGACCAGCTGATCCAGCCAGCTGATAATATTCAGCTGGCCCGATCAAGCCGCTCGATGCGCGCCTGCTCGATTCCCGCCGGCGGGCAATGGCAGGGAATCGAGCGGCTGATAAGGACAAGCGCGAATCAATCCGCGCGCACGCGCGGACGAGCGGGGATGTGGCTGGAGTCGATCCGGCGGCTTATCGGCCGCCGGATCGACCCGTCTATGCCTAGCATTACATATGTATCACCCGCCCAATTTGATCACATGCTTCTCCATGAGATCTCCTAGACATGACCATCTATACAGAGGACTCTGGTGCCAAATGTAGATTCTGAGAATGATCACGGCATTAGATCCTGTCAGGGGAGGACTGGGACCTTTTGGCCTTGAGGGAAAACACAAACTAGAGGCCCATTTTCACGGCAGCCCCAGCCCAAATGACTTCACACGTGCCCCACCTGCTATATACCGGTAGTCACGTGGGTTGCCAATGCAGAAATACAGCAAGGATACTCGAGGGACAGCATGACAGGTAAAGTATAATGCACAGGCACCGTGGGGTACATAATACATTTTGAGGGACAATGGCCGGGGTTTCCATCGCGTTCATAGTTTGTTATTATCGCACTTCACAACCACATCGGACTGAGATTTCCCAGCATCTCAGATTGATACATTCAACTACTTTCCACCCAAAATAAGTGAAATGGTTAATTGGGCATGCTTGTGGCGGCACAGATTTTCATCCGATTGGATAATAATTATCGAAACGGTTGGTGGATCGGCAAGCCCTAAATCATTAAATGAGAGGCAACCTGGAGGGAAATCTCCCCCCTTCCCCACTGGCCAGTCCTCCCCTAGATCCTGTTCACCTGAGGATGTGGGGGATTTGGTGTAGTGGTATAATACTTCAGATAACCAGGATTTGAATTGTGTAAGGACTAGAATATGAGTTGCCCTATCTTGAAAAGCATTCTCTACTTGTGGGTAGCCACTGAGTGAGCAAAGGATCCATGTTATGTGGCTGTAGCATTTTGTACTCACTGCAGGTAGTGCAGATCCTTATTTGGGAATCCTGTGTTGAGGTCAGTGCAGTAGTCCAACTGTGATGTGATGAAAGTATGGACAAGGTTGGCCAGATCCTCTGGGGCAATGAGGTGCTTAATTTTTGTAAGATTCCTAAGTTGAAGGTAGGAAAATTTCACAACTGCTTAGATTCGATTTCTGAAATCTGGGTCAGTGCTTTGTTCCATTTCCAGACCTCCGTTTGAGGTTTTCAATTTCTATTGCACACCTGGTCTTCAGTGAGCAGCAACACCCATCCCCCTTTCAAGTCCACCCTCCACCCAGGGCAGCAGAAACCCTAGACCAAGGCCTATGTGGCCTGCTCGCCAATCCCTTCTGCCCTAAGTACTGCTTTACCCTGTAACTGAACTATTTATGAGCACATAGCTTTGTGTAATGACAAATGTCTTTTTTATCAAATAAAAATTGTTCGATTTGATCTACAATGAGAGCAGAGAATGCTGGTTGGCCGGTTTTCAGCGGTAAGGCTAGTTTAGGAATCTCTTACTTATGGCACGTTATCCACATTCCATTCTGAGATTCTCTCTTTATGAGTGTTATTATTTACATATATATTGTATTGTACACTGTTCCCTAGGATCACTCTAAGTCCTTCAGGGCGTTGATAAATCCGACATTTTCTATTCTGGCTTTGAGATAATTGCATGGTACTTTTTCACGGGGCTGTATGGGATGAAAAGATTTTGTTGCTATTTGAGCCTGGCTTCTGGTGCTTCGTTCTTTCCTTCTCTTTATCTTATGACACAAAGGAGGAAGATCTGTTCTGAGCACAGGGCACACAGCATGATTAGCCTTGTGGGAGAATCCAGCTGACATTCTGAAAGTAGCTGTTTATCATTTTATTTATTGATTTATTTTTATTTTATTTATTTATTTTTTGCAGTTGTCTTGCAAAATGAAGCACCCTCTTGTACGTTACTTTATAAATCAGTGGGGACATGACAGTAAACACCTAATCTGCTCTTTGTTTCATTGTTCTCTGTTTAATCTGACTGTTATCACCTCTGATAAGAATCCCCAACTGAGCACTCAGTCTGGCTTTGCTACGGAATGATTATAGCTGAGTCTGTCTTCTCTGGTGTCTTTTCAAGCCCAAGCCTGCCTCCTTGTGGCTCTGCTATAATGACTCAGCTATAATTATTCCCTGCAAAGCCAGACTGAATGCTCAGTCCGGGATTCTTATCACAGCTGATAACAGACACTTTTAGCAGTGAGGATGAAACAGAGAGCATGGTAAGTGTTTTCTCTAATGTCCTTACTGATATATATGGTAAAATACACAAGGGTGCTTCCTCTCTGGTTCCCTTTAAAGTGACACTAAAGTGGAAAAAAAACATGATATACTGAATTATATGTTTAGTACGGATAAGGAATGGAACATTAGTAGCAAAGAAAAGAGTCTCATATTTTTATTTTCAGTTGTATATATATATATATTTTATAGCACTGCATCATATTGTCATATTTGCAGTTTGCTCTGTGGTATCATTTAAAATACAGAGTGTGGTTTGCAGAGCTAATGACTATTTGAACTTCCTGTAGTAAAAGCCTTATCGGAAGCTGTCTGTTACTGTTTCTATGATGTATATGTGCTCTAGAAAACAGTATTGTAGCCGACACAAGTTTGGTCGGAGAGCTCAGAGAACCTCTTTTGCATAGATAACAACTGAAGTTTCTTAACTTTTCCTGTACTGGAAACAATATATCATTTATTCCTTTGCTACTAATGTTCTTTTTCTTAGCTGTAGTACACATACAAGTCATCATCTCATAAGTTTATTTTCGCTTCAGATTCCCTTTAAGTTTTGAATTTAATGTAAAAGGAAACTAGTTATTGAAAGGTCTTGAACCTATTGCTAGGTACAAGAGTATTGGTGCAAATGTTTTCCCTTCTACCACTTTGTGTTATTAATAGATAATTGTATACCATTAGGTGTGTCCTGGAGGTGCCAGTATACAGGAAGCAAGCGCTGAGCCACTGGAAGGTCTCTTCTGCTTGTAGCTCGCTTCTCTCCACCTCTTCCCTTGTAGCGACGCATTGCCATGGCAATGGCTGACTCATTATTCGGAAATGGACCTGGCTTTCCACTGGACCAATAGCGCTGACCTCACAGTGACTGACAGCAGTATTGGGCCAGTGGAAAGCTGTACTGTTTGGGTACATTTCTAAACGAAGCAATGCGTCACTACGAGGAAGGAGGCAGGGAGGAGTGAGCTGTAAGGAGAAGAGAGCTTCCTGTTGCTCGGCACCTGCCTAAGGTATACAGGCACCATGAGGATACAGGTAATTGTATAATATGATCTATTTATAACACAAAGTGGTAGAAGGGAAACATTTAGCACTACTACCCTTGTATCAAGCAATAGGTACAAGAGTTTTCAATTACCAGTTTCATCCCCCTTTAAGTGTCTGGGCACGTCTTCCTTGCACTTTTTCTCTTGATAAACCATTGCTTGTCACAGGGAAAATACGCACCCATCGTTATCTATGGGAAAGTCAAGAACCGAACACAGCTCCCTCCTCCGAAAAACATACTTGTTAATTCCTTTATAATTTTCTCTGGTGTTCTACATGGTTACCCTACTCTGCCAGTTGTGAAATATTTCTTACCGCATTGTGAACATGTGGCAGAGGACCAGGACCAAAAACATAGGTGGTCGGCACCTGCAGTTAGCAGTGGAGGTTCGAGGTAAGAGTTACAACAAAATGGCCGGTGGTAGTGACCATTGATACAACCACGCACATCAATGGATCCTAACAGGCAAAGTATTGAAATAAGTGCTGCATTTCTTGAATGTGTGGAACTCTGCCTGCCGGTGCAACTGCAGTACAGTAATGATAATCTACAGCATACAGTATAACATCATCATTACCCAGGCCCGGATTAAACTCACAGGAGCCTATAGGCACAGATGTCCTGACTTTGTCCTCCATGAACCAAACTGCACCGCAAGTGCGCTGGCTGCCGCAGGTTTAGCTACAGGTGCCCCCTAAGTATTAGTTAGCCAGAAGTACTCTCAGTCTTAAAGTGGACCCAAATTAAAAATACAAGATTTCAGAAATAAAATCGATTTTCTAAATTATAATAATAAATAGCAGCCTTTTTTCAGCTGCATGGTGACAAATATAAAATATTTTACATTTATTCCTTTCAAATTGCCGGGACAAAATCCGGCAGACTGGTGGAGAAGGAGGTGTCCAGCAAAGGAGGAATTGCTAATGGCTGCCACCTGTATAACCCTAGTAATGAAAAGAGAAGGGTGAAAAGCATGCACTGAAATGCTCATAGGCTTGTAGGAGTGTTTATTTATCTTTGTATGTGTCAGAGTGGTGCAACTAAATATTTTTAATAAAAAAAATGTTTGGTTTGGGTCCGCTTTAAGTAGCTAGAGGTGCCCCCAAGTATGAGATAGTTAGAGAAATCTCAATACTAAATAGCCAGAGATGGCTCTGACTGAAGAAAGATCTTGCAAGTGTAATCCTGAGAGCAAGGTGAGCAACCTCTCATTTACACTCTCCTCAAGACTCTGTACAGGGAAGGAGGGAGGGAGGCGGGAGTGAGCTGCCTTCCATTATCAGGCGCCTGTAGGCATGTGCCTACAGTGGCTTATGGTAAATCCGGCCCTGTCATTACCTCCATCACCACCACACATACACACACTTCCTTATCCAACCCCCTTACTTGCACTATGCTAGTGGTTCACAAGACTTGGTTGTGTTGGGTTGGGTTGCATTGTGTCCCATTTGGCAAATGGGGAGCATTGCAATGCAACTCAAAACAGCGCATTACAACTGTCTTATCCCAATAACCCTGTTTCCCCTAAAATAAGGCCTACTCAAAAAATTAGCCCTTGCATGATTTTTCTGGCTTTTTAAGGATGCTCAAAATATAAGCCCAAGATATAAGGCTGCTGTGGGTGGCTGCCCGGCGTCGTTCAGACGTCCATCTGAACCAGTCCTAATTCTACAGTATGTGTGATCCCACTTGAGGGATGTGATTTTCTAAAAATTACCCATAGCATTACTTTAGGAAGAGCTTTACGAATCAAAAGGGCTTAGAAAAGTGCTGCTAGTGGGTCCCAGGCCTTACAATTCATTAAAAAAAAACAACGATTTAAATAGTGATAAAGACAAAAGAAATACCGAGAGCCCAATATAGTGTAGTATGCAAAACAAAGGGTTGGAAATGAAAAGTATATAATGTATATACTCACAAATGTGGGTTACCTCCTAGGTAACCACTGTATAGGCAGGTGAGGAGATTAGACCTGTCCTCACTCAGGATTAAAAGTCGCTCTCTGTAGATAAGGAAATAAGGGGCAACACCCCTCCACCAGAGGTGGATATTGATAATGTAAGAGTGAACAGAGGCGCCAGCAGGATAAAAGGTTCTAAAAGGCTTAAAATCCCTCAGGAGGTGGTGGTGGACTCGCCTTCCGGAAGCAGACAAGATACCGTCAGTTTTATGACAACAGGTTTATTAATATATGGGAGAGGGGGTGAGGGGCTGTGCGGGGATTGTTATAGGAGTAAAAATCGTAGTGAAAAAAAGGGGGGGGAAGAGAGGGGGGGGGGGGGGAAGAGAAGAAAAAAAAAGAGGGAAAAAAAATATTAAAAAAAAATTGGGGGGGGGGGGGGGCTATAGGTGGGGGGAGGGTTAGTGAGAAAATAAGGGTGGCAAAACACAATGCAATCAGATGTAGTGAAATGCAGTAAAACAGACTCACCAGTATAGTCTCAAGGTCACGAATAGCGCCTCTGTACCGGTGAGTCTGAAGATCAAGGTTTATATACCTAAGAGTATATGGGTGGACCAATTACATGGTTCATAAGGGGTGGAGGCTGTGGGATGGGCAGGTAATGTGTTATAACAATCCCCGCACAGCCCCTCACCCCCTCTCCCAATATACCTCTAACCACAGCATTGTTTACCCATTATTCACGTTAACATAACTATACACCAAAAACCATCAGCACACATATACATGGGTCTAAGGACACGCTATCTGTCTCTGTCTTTACAGTGTACTCCTATCTGTTTATTGCCTGAGGAAGCGGGAGCATACCCGTGAAATGCGTTGCACTGTTTGTTTTGGAGTATATTAATAAACCTGTTGTCATAAAACTGACGGTATCTTGTCTGCTTCGGGAAGGCGAGTCCACCACCACCTCCTGAGGGATTTTAAGCCTTTTAGAACCTTTTATCCTGCTGGCGCCTCTGTTCACTCTTACAAGATTTAAATAGTGCCCAGGCAGCTACGGTGCACATGCAAAACAGTAAAATCAACTGGCAATAGAATGCAGCATGACCACCAGCAAGGAAAGAAGATCCTCCCAAAAGAATTGCACTCCAAAGATCTCACAAGACCAAAAATAATAAGCGTTTGCCAGTGTCTGTAAATGTAGATTGTACATCAAAATAGAAGTCAGAGTTTGGAGAGTTGATGATGATGTTCCTGAATATGATTGGTCAAAGTTGTTACTGCACCAATGGTCTCAGTATGATGTGCAGGGATCCACTCTGGAGTAATGAGTGCTTGCAACGAATTTTTCAAGATTCGCACCATCACAGTCCTATCTCAAATTATCAGGAACCCACTGTGTGGGTTCCTGATGATTTGAGAAAGGACTGTGATAGTCAAAAACGCCTGTGCGCCATCTGTATATGTATCCATACTATTTTACCATGTTTTATACATGAATTGAGCTATAAATAAAGATGGAATTTTAATGGTGCGGATCTTGAGAAATTCATTCCTGAATGTGATGGCGTGACTATATTTGACTTAAAGGATACCAGAGCCGAAAAGTCATGCATATGGCCAGAACGTTCACGGCTGCGGTTGCGCGCTGAGGGATGCGCACAAGCCGAGCTAGCGCCTGTCCAGTGGAGCCCGACTCCTGCGACCTAGAAGAGGCTGCAGGTGGGCTTTAGACGATAAACGAAGGGGACACAGGAGAACGGGGGGAGCGTTGGCCATCAGGACAGCTCTCTATACATGCCGCCTCCTTCCGTTTCTCCAAAGATTTTCGGCTCTGGTATCCTTTCATGTTGATATTTTTAGTTCAAAAATATTTTTTAATTGCTGTTCATGGAAAATTAAGACATGCCCTAAAAATAGGGCCTAACACATCTTTCGGAGCAATCATTTATATAGAACCCTGTCTTATGGCACGGCTTAGTGATTCAGGCTGCGGCTACGGACACGACTTTCAGTGGAAATCAGTCCTTAGTTCTATTTACCACCACTCAGTAAGTCCATATGCTGTGCCCGAGTATTCCTCCTCCAACTTTCGTATCATCCCATGGAAACCAAGAAAAACTAAGTTGAGAGCCCCCATGGGCCTTGATTCACTAACCGGCACTAAGCCGGTTAGTGTGCCTTATCACTTAGTGGGCACAAACTACAGCGCTAACCTTATCTCAGTTAGTGTGCCTTATCTGAGGTTAGTGTGCCTTATCTGAGGTTAGTGTGCCTTATCTGAGGTTAGTGTGTCTTATCTCAGTTAGTGTGCCTTATCTGAGGTTAGTGTGCCTTATCTGAGGTTAGTGTGCCTTATCTGAGGTTAGTGTGCCTTATCTGAGGTTAGTGTGCCTTATCTGAGGTTAGTGTGTCCTATCTGAGGTTAGTGTGTCTTATCTGAGGTTAGTGTACCTTATCTGAGGTTAGCGTGCCTTATCTGAGGTTAGTGTGCCTTATCTGAACTTAGTGCCCCTTAAGTAGCTTTGTGCACACTAAAAGATACACAAAGCTACATCGCACACTGCACCGTGCACAGCGTAATGCGTCATTCTTTGTGCGTGGTACGACGATAACTTTGCACCCGCTATACTGTATATGATGCGACCATAAGGTCGCATAAAATGGGACGATAATGGTGCAGATGCGCCGTTTAGGTCGCATCATGTACAGTATAGCGGGTGCGATGTTATCGTGCAGTGCGCGATGTAGCTTTGTGCATCTTTTAGTGTGCACAACGATTTTTACCTCGATTGTAATGCAAGTCAATGGTTGTTTTTAATAACTCAAAGGCAACACTGAGGATTCAAAAAGCGCTGCAGTGTGGCTCAGCTGGTAGTGCCACCTAATTGCAGGAGAAGTATGCAAAATTCAAACAACCCAACCTAAATTTCCTCTCTTACGAGCCTCTCACCATCCTCTCTTACGAGCCTCTCACCATCCAGCAACACTGTCTGACCTTGCTACCGCTCTTCCCACAGCTCAAATGGATAAAGTGCTCTAGGACCAGAAGCTCTCTTGTTAGTCACTCCATACTGCAGCTGCTCACTTCACCCATGGCTATAAGACCATGTCTGAGATTTGTATGAAAGAAGCGTGCTGGCGTCATGGCATCTGATGACGGCACCAGGAAGTAGCTGGGGCAAACTGCAGTGAAGGCTGCAAGTCTACAAGGAGCAGAGCGGGATGAGTTTCGGCTATCTGGGGCACAGTTTGTAGACCCCTCTTCTCTCGCTGATGCCCAAGGCGGTATACCCCAGTTTTACCCCCATAGGTATGCCACTGGGTAGTGGTGAATTTAACTATTTAGGGTCTGCAAAAACAAGCTCACAGCAGCAATGCTTGGCCACAGAGATAAGGAATTATACACACCGTGTCTTTCTCTCCCTCTTCCCCTGCCCCAGTGCCTTTTAGCTCAGCTTGTAGAGCCAGACACAGACTGGGGGCTGGATTGACTAGTAGAGTTGGGCCGAACCTCCGATTTTAGGTTCGCGAACTTCCGCGGAAGGTTCGGTTTGCGTTAAAGTTCGCGAACCGCAATAGACTTCAATGGGGATGCGAACTTTGAAAAAAAAAAAAATTATGCTGGCCACAAAAGTGATGGAAAAGATGTTTCAAGGGGTCTAACACCTGGAGGGGGGCATGGCGGAGTGGTATACACGCCAAAAGTCCCGGGGAAAAATCTGGATTTGACGCAAAGCAGCGTTTTAAGGGCAGAAATCACATTGAATGCTAAATGACAGGCCTAAAGTGCTTTAAAACATCTTGCATGTGTAAACATCAATCAGGTAGTGTAATTAAGGTACTGCTTCACACTGACACACCAAACTGTTCACTGAACAGAACAGATATGCAGTGGCGGGTTCACTGAACAGAACAGGTATACAGTGGCGGGTTCACTGAACAGAACAGGTATGCAGTGGCGGGTTCACTGAACAGGTATACAGTGGCGGGTTCACTGAACAGAACAGGTATACAGTGGCGGGTTCACAGAACAGGTATGCAGTGGCAGGTTCACTGAACACAACAGGTATGCAGTGGCGGGTTCACTAAACAGGTATACAGTGGCGGGTCCACTGAACAGAACAGGTATGCAGTGGTGGGTTCACAGAACAGGTATGCAGTGGTGGGTTCACAGAACAGGTATGCAGTGGCAGGATCACTGAACAGGTATGCAGTGGTGGGTGGGTTCACAGAACAGGTATGCAGTGGTGGGTGGGTTCACAGAACAGGTATGCAGTGGCAGGATCACTGAACAGGTATGCAGGGGTGGGTGGGTTCACAGAACAGGTATGCAGTGGCAGGATCACTGAACAGGTATGCAGTGGGCTCACTGAACAGAACAGGTATGCAGCCAGGAAAAGCTAAGCCTAACTAATCTTTCCCTATGAGAGACAGACAGCAGCTCGCCCTACTCTCTCTAATGCAGGCACACGAGTGGCCGTAATGGCCGCCGCTGCCTGCCTTATATAAGGGGGGGTGGGGCTCCAGGGGCTAGTGTAGTCTAATTGGCTACACTGGGCCTGCTGACTGTGATGTAGAGGGTCAAAGTTGACCCTCATAGTGCATTGTGGGGCGAACCGAACTTCCGGAAACGTTCGCCTGCAGGAGGCGAACGCGAACCACCGAAGTTCGCCGGGAACCGTTCGCCGGCGAACCGTTCGACCCATCTCTATTGACTAGGCTAGAGCAAGTAAGGACTGAAGCATGCCAGCCAGGTACATTTGTCTTTACTTTCTTCAATAACAGCACATTCATTTGGACAATTCGCTCTGCTCAAAAGCCTTTGATTTCTGTTTGTGATGTTCACATTTTCTGTCATTGCTGAACCAGCGCTGCGTAATATGTTGGCGCTTTATAAATACAATAAATAAACTAATTAGCCTTAATTTTACCACCCGAGTTATGCAGCAAGTTATCTAAAGCTGGCCATACGAACATCGGTTTTGATCACTTTGATTTAATCTGACAGTAATCTATTGCTCATACATATCCAGTCGATTGGCTTGCAATAGATTGTGTGCTGTTTATTGTGCTGTTCATTGGGCAGAACAAAGCTTGGAGATTTATTGAAGCTCGATGGATTTCTGCTGAAACCTAACAATATAAAACTTTCCAAGATAGGAGTCGATCACTATCCATATCGGCATATCGGGCCATAATTGACCTGTGTGTGGCTAGTAGGGATGAGCGAGTGAAATTGAAATGTTCAATCTTGCAGTGAATCACTCAGCCCCGATCTTGCTTAGCGAGATTTTCAGTCAAGTTTGCTATGTAGCAGGCTTAGATCCCAGTGGTGAAGAGGTGGCCACCCATGCAGTGGCATTACACAGCCCCCCAAAAAAACATGATTTACATTAAAAAATATACAATTTGTTGAATAAGATTTTACGGAGTACTGACCATATCCCCTGCTTCAGGTGGCGGCCGATGGTCACCTTGTTGCACTGTTGAGCACTTGGTGACTGCGGGAATTATCAGATTGGAGGTTTCCTACTATTGGCAGCTCTGAGGTTGAATTGTTGATGATTGAAATGCTGTATTTGTAAAATATCATACCAGCCAAAACATTTGTATCTCCATCCATCCATCGTCATGACTTAAAGTGAATCTGCAGGCTATTTTAAAACAAGAAACAGATACTCATCTAAGGAGAGGGAAGGCTCTGGGTCCTATAGAGCCTTCTCATTCCCCCGCAGGCTTCACGGTTTAAATTTCCCCACCGCAGAAGACTTCAGCAGTCTTCGGAAGCACTCGGGTTTCCAAAGACCGGCGGCTCTGTACCGCACACGTGCGAGTTCTTGAGAGAGAACGTTCAAGTGTGCGCAGCACAGAGCAGCCCGTCTTCGGAAGCCCAATTGCTTCTGAAGACTGCCCGAAGTCAGCCCAACCTGGAAGAGAGCAGTCCATAACCAAATGGTTGTGGACTGCTAATGAGGGAGCCTGCGGGGGGAGAACGGGAAGGTTCTATAGGACCCAGAGCCTTCCCTCTCCTTAGGTAAGTATCTGATATTTTTTCTTAAATTAGGCTTCAGCCTCCCTTTAACCAGTCAGCATAACCAGTTCTCTAGCACAATTTTCCCACACTGGTCAAACCCTGGCCCCCGCCTAACTGGATAGTGTAAAGGAGCAGCACACAGATGAGTCATCATTCTGCTCCGCCCTCTCGTGACCATGCTGCTCAGAGTTCCACATGGAGCAGCACACAGATGAGTCATCATTCTGCTCTGCCCTCCTGTGACCTTGCTGCCCAGGGTTCCACATTAGTGAACAGATAACACAGCAGTTTCTAATACTGTTATTTTATTGAAAGCAGGAAGAGAAAAAAAATTACAAAGTGCACTTAAATAAAATATTATGTTACATAGACAGGAGCGAAAATCGTTAGATGATTCTACTGGAATTATTGGTGGCTCTGGCCATCAAAAGGGGAATTATCAAGGGATTTGCAGACCTCGCCCTTTGGGGGCATTGGCTAGGATCAATACACTTGTTGTTGTGCATAACAAAGCCCTCATTGCAGCGACAGCCTGGGAGACACATCAGTGTGCATGTCCTACTGCTCTGCTTGTAATTGTCACATGTTTTCTGGCAGACGGAGTCACAGTCGGTGTACACAGCGTTGGGACCACAGGAGGTGCACTGGGATTCAGGGATGCAGGTGGTGGCGGACGGGCTTGTCAACACATAGCCGGGCTTGCAATAGCACTCAGCCTGACAGTTCTTATTACAGGGGATCTCTACATTTCCACAGGCTTTTGGGCAAGGTTTGCACGGATAATATATTTTATTTGGCTCACAGAATGCATCTGGTGAAGAAAAACAAACATAAATGTTAGAGTACTTTGTTTACTCTTTTAAATACAGCTCAACACAACCTGATAATTTTGTCCAAGGCGATCTTATCAGTTAGCTCCCAAGTGGAGTGGAAGTTTGAGTTATTAACCCCTCCAGTAACTTTAAATCAGTCATTTTTTTTTTTACTAGACAGGCATCAGGGAGTGGCAGCAGCAGCAGCTTGTTTAGCCAATGCTAAAAGCTTTTTCGCTACTGAGCAAAAAAGCATTCAGCTTTGGCATTGTTTCCCAAAGTTTCTTCCTCTCATTGCTTTTTGAGCCCTCAGGGGAAATGGAACCACTGAATACAGCCAGCAGGAGATGCTACATGCAGCGTCCACAATGAGATGACAGGATCTAATGAGGCATTTAGGAGATTGACGCGAGAAGGCGGGACAGTTGATTAACAACCCCTTCCACTCCTTTGAATGGAATGGCAGGTGATCACTTTAAAACAACACTTTTCTCACATTCATCCCTTTAAAACAATCCAGAAGGATTGTGAACAACAACCGGTATTTACTTTTTTGACACTCGGTCACCTCGTATGTCCTTTAACCATTTTAGCCGATTGGATGTGACTGTCACGTCCAAAAGGCTGCTGCTGTGGTGCTGCGTGCTGCTGCGCGTTCCCGCGTGAGATTATGCGCACCCGCACACTCTTGTGCCACCCCCCGTTAGCCCGGAGATCAATGAATGGGAACATAATTCCTATTCATTGATCTGAGACCCCGGTAGAAAGACCAACAGCTTCTTATAAGAAGCCGCAGTCTTTCTGAACCAAATAAAAAAAAAAATCTCGGCCTCGCTTACAGGATGGAATTTAAAAAAAAATGACTGTGGCCATCTAGTGGCCAAATAGCAAAACTACATGTGCATATTTTTTTTTCACACAAAACACAATAAATTACATTTCAAATTAACTGTTTACCCCCACACCCAAAAAATACCCAAATAAAATTTTTACCTAAAAAATTTTTTTTTACAATTTGAAAAAAAAAAAAAAAAAAACATAAATAGTTACCTAAGGGTCTAAACTTTTTTAATATGCATTTCAAGATATTATATTACTAATATTTTTTTAAATTATAAGCTTGTAAATAGTGATGGACGCAAAACTAATAAAATGCACCTTTATTTCCAAATAAAATATTGGCACCATACATTATGATAGGGACATAATTTAAATGGTATAATAACCGGGACGAATGGGCAAATAAAATACATGGGTTTTATTTATGGCAGCATGTATTATTTTAAAGCTATAATGGCAGAAACCTGAGAAATAATTATTTTTTCCCCATTTTTTTTCTTAATATTCCGTTTAAAATGCATTTAGAAAAAAAATAATTCTTAGCAAAATGTACCACCCAAAGAAAGCCTAATTTGTGGCGGAAAAAAAGATCATAGATCAATTCATTGTGATAAGTAGTTATTGTGATAGAGTTATTGGCGAATGAATGGGAGGTGAAAATTGCTCGGATGCATAAGGTGAACAACGACTGAAGGCTGAAGTGGTTAAGTCTGATTTATTAAGCTGAAGGATTGCAAATTGTGATCCTCTGGCTTATTTCGATGCAGTGAATATGATCATACTCTGCCCAGTGGGTAATGCCACCTTGTTGTCCATAAAACTCTGGTCCTCCACAGACAGTTCTATTAGTGTAATGTCCCCTGTTCATTACCAAGAATCATATTGCTTCAGCTGAAGATTCTTCTTATCAGTTATGAAAATATATATATATATATATATATATTTTTTTTTATTTGCACTGTATTTAAAAAGTTAGGGGGGAAATTTGAATTAAAGGCAAAAACTGTGCCCTTTCCTTTCCCAAAAGTGTAAATAACCAATGAAATAACCATGTTGGTTTGTTAGCCAGGAAGGAGGATCCAGGGAACATGTACCATAACCAACCCACAGAAACAGAAAATTAGCCTATTGTTTCAGATAGCTAGGTAGGTATGGAGTCACAATGTGACTCATTTGCATATGTATATTTTTGGGCATTTTGTTCCCCCCTTAACAAGGGAGTGACCAGATAACACTGCAGTCTCCCATTCCACTATAAGGCACCGACATTTTCCTTTTGGGATAAATATATATATATATATATATATATATATATATTATAGACTTCTAAAGACAGCAAACAACATTTCTAATTTCTTTACAATGATTGAAAAAAATAAAAGAGTATAATATATATATATATATATATATATATATATATATATATATACATATATATATATATATATATATATACAGGATCTTCTCAAAAATTTAGCACATTGTGATAAAGTTCATTATTTTCTGTAATGTACTGATAAACATTAGACTTTCATATATTTTAGATTCAAATACACACAACTGAAGTAGTCCAAGCTTTTTATTGTTTTAATATTGATGATTTTGGCATACAGCTCATGAAAAACCCAAATTCCTATCTAAAAAAATTAGCATATTTCATCCGACCAATAAAAGATAAGTGTTTTTAATACAAAAAAAGTCAACCATCAAATAATTATGTTCAGTTATGCACTCAATACTTGGTCGGGAATCCTTTTACAAAAATGACTGCTTCAATGCGGCGTGGCATGGAGGCAATCAGCCTGTGGCACTGATCAGGTGTTATGGAGGCCCAGGATGCTTCGATAGTGGCCTTAAGCTCATCCAGAGTGTTGGGTCTTGCGTCTCTCAACTTTTTCTTTGCAATATCCCACAGATTCTCTATGGGGTTCAGGTCAAGGGAGTTGGCAGGCCAATTGAGCACAGTAATACCATGGTCAGTAAACCATTTACCAGTGGTTTTGGCACTGTGAGCAGGTGCCAGGTCGTGCTGAAAAATAAAATCTTCATCTCCATAAAGCTTTTCAGCAGATGGAAGCATGAAGTACTCCAAAATCTCCTGATAGCTAGCTGCATTGACCCTGCCCTTCATAAAACACAGTGGACCAACACCAGCAGCTGACATGGCACCCCAGACCATCACTGACTGTGGGTACTTGACACTGGACTTCAGGCATTTTGGCATTTCCCTCTCCCCAGTCTTCCTCCAGACTCTGGCACTTTGATTTCCGAATGACATGCAAAAGTTGCTTTTATCCGAAAAAAAGTACTTTGGACCACTGAGCAACAGTCCAGTGCTGCTTCTTTGTAGCCCAGGTCAGGCGCTTCTGCCGCTGTTTCTGGTTCAAAAGTGGCTTGACCTGGGGAATGCGGCACCTGTAGCCCATTTCCTGCACACACTTGTACACGGTGGCTCTGGATGTTTCTACTCCAGACTCAGTCCACTGCTTCCGCAGGTCCCCCAAGGTCTGGAATCGCTCCTTCTCCACAATCTTCCTCAGGGTTCCGGTCACCTCTTCTTGTTGTGCAGCGTTTTCTGCCACACTTTTTCCTTCCCACAGACTTCCCACTGAGGTGCCTTGATACAGCACTCTGGGAACAGCCTATTCGTTCAGAAATTTCATTCTGAGTCTTACCCTCTTGCTTGAGGGTGTCAATGATGGCCTTCTGGACAGCAGTCAGGTCGGCAGTCTTATCCATGATTACGGTTATGAGTAATGAACCAGACTGGGAGTTTTTAAAAGCCTCAGAAATCTTTTGCCGGTGTTTAGAGTTAATTAAATGATTCAGATGATTAGGTTAATAGCTCGTTTAGAGATCCTTTTCATGATATGATAATTTTTTGAGATAGGAATTTTGGGTTTTCATGAGCTGTATACCAAAATCATCAATATTAAAACAATAAAAGGCTTGCACTACTTCAGTTGTGTGTAATGAATCTAAAATATATGAAAGTCTAATGTTTATCAGTACATTACAGAAAATAATGAACTCTATCACAATATGCTATTTTTTTTTTTTTAGAAGGTCCTGTATAGTATTTTGTTTAATACGGGAAATACCAGTAAATGTTAGGAAAATATATATATGGAATTCCGGGACTAGTTCGCAAATTAATCTAGGATCATTCGATCAGACTGACAAAAAAGAAGCTAATTTCTTCTTTTCCTTCATTCATGGGTAGAAAATAACTCTCTACCAGTAGATCTGAGACCCCCTACACAGGCAATAGGACCCATGTATCCCTTTATATGGATTTTACTTCATGTGCTCCTCCAGGACTTCTCAAGAGCTGCTCCAACACTATGGAACTCCCTACCTCCACCCATTAGGGCAGCCCCCTCCTTCAACATCTTCAAGAAAGCCCTCAAAACTCACCTTTTCACTCTGGCCTACCACCCCTCACAAGTACTCTAAACCCACAGCTGAACTCTGGTCCCCTACCGTTCATGTCCTTACCTCTCCCTCTAGATTGTAAGCCTTTGGGCAGGGTCCTCCTCCTTTTGTGTCCTACCTGATCATGCACCTCCATTACTGTGAACCCATCCTATGCATCTGAGTGAACCTACCTAACTTGCCTAATCTCCATGCTCCATCCAGTGACTGACTAAGCATTACCTGGTACTCATACTGTGCTGCGTGATCTGGTTTTCTATTATTCCTCTATTGTCATATTGCTGTATGTCACCCCTAAATATTGTCTGTAACCTAAATTAATGTTCAGCGCTGCGTAATATGTTGGCGCTTTATAAATACAATAAATAAATAAATAAATAAATAATGTGCTAGAATAATTATAAACTGTACTGACACATTTATTTTACCATGAATAAAGAAAGAAAAAAACCCACACAGCATTGGTATGCATTTATTCAGGAGTTTTTAAAACCTATTGTAGCCTGCTGTAGATGACTGGACACTCGTAACATGCATGCATTTGGCCACATTGTGCCGTTGAGGGGTGGGATTTGAGATGAGCCTCAGTACTTAACTATGGGGTGCTGCTCCTGTGGCCTTGACTTCCCAGCAGTGTCTCTCTGTCGCCCGCACCCAAATGCATGCTGTGAAATGTAGTCAATGTGAACATGAGTACAGAGATGTCCTCGCATCCATGGACTACATCTCGCAGCATGCGGCCAGTGCTCTGCCGAGAAGTTGAAGAACATATGGTGGATCTCATACGGGCCAGAGGTCAGAGGAGCAGCACTACATAGGTAAGTAGAGGGGCTCACCCCAACCCCCTCCCACCAACAGCACACTTCATTATGGACCACCCTTATGAGGAGGTTACTGGGAGGTCTATTTTAAAAGAAAAAAATCCCGCTACTTAGTTGCCTTAAATGATATGTAAAATATGTTCTTCTTAAATTTCACTGCACAAAAAAAGGAAACCTGGGGAAAAAAACGTTCTATTAATCTAATCTAAGAAAATACTTTTTTACCAGCATATGTATTACCTGGCTGCAGGGCTGCTGTCTCTTGGGAGACTACAAGCATGACACACACTCCTGGAAGACAGAAAACAGTGGGTGACGTTCAGAAAGGATACAAACATCTTGTATAACATGTGGCCCATATGCAATTACCGGTACATTTTTCTCCAATGTGTTCTCCTAGGTGTTTTTTCTTTTTTTTTCATTTTCTGTTTAACCACTTTAAGGACTGCGATGTTAACCCCCCCCCCCCCCCCCCCCCCCAAGTGACCAGGCCATTGTTACAGAAATAGGCCATTGCAGCTTTAAAGGTATACTGTAGGGGGGTCGGGGGAAAATGAGTTGAACTTACCCGGGGCTTCTAATGGTCCCCCGCAGACATCCTGTGCCCACGCAGCCACTCACCGATGCTCCAGCCCCGCCTCCTGTTCACTTCTGGAATTTCAGACTTTAAAGTCGGAAAACCACTGCGCCTGCGTTGCCATGTCCTCAATCCCGCTGATGTCACCAGGAACGTACTGCGCAGGTACAGACCATACTGGGCCTGTGCTGTACGCTCCTGGTGACATCAGTGGGAGCGTGGACACAGCAATGCAGGTGCAGTGGTTTTCAGACTTTAAAGTCTGAAATTCCAGAAGTGACCCGGAGGCGGGGCCGGGGCATCGGTGAGTGGCTGCGCGGGTACATGATGTCTGCGGGGGACCATTAGAAGCCCCGGGTAAGTTCAACTCATTTTCCCCTGACCCCCCCCTACAGTATTCCTTTAAGGCCTTGCTGCAGGGCTGTACAACTCAGCACACAAGTGATCCCCCCCACCCCTTTTCTCCCCACCAACAGAGCTTTCTGTTAGTGGGGTAAGATCGCCCCCAGGTGTGTTTATTTATTTTTTATAAATATTTATTTTATTTTAATTTTATTAAATTTCCCTATTTTTTTATTATTTTAATATCCCTGCCTGCCTCCCTCCCCGCCTGCCTATCACAGCGATCGCCTGTGATAGGCTTCAGCCTATCACCGCAGATCACTTCTGTGTCCCCCAAGGGGACAGCCAAGTCACACGGCTGTCCCCAGTACAGTGCTGCCTTACATCGCATCGCTGTACAGACTTATTAGACGGCAGTCTCCAGCGGCAATCGCCGCTGGGAGGCTGAAGGCGGAGCAGAGCTCCGTCACCAGAGTGGGGATGCGCGTGCATCAGCGCTTGCATCAGCGCGCACGCTCCCCTGCAATCCCTATTCCAGGCCAATTACGTCAATCGGCATGGAATGGTCCTGGTCCAGGAGCTGCCATCAAGTTCACACCACTTGGCGTGGAGCGGTCAGCAAGTAGTTAAAACAACTTTTTACAATTGAAAACCCACTAAAATATAGGTGAAAGGGTACTGTCAAAATTATAGTTATTAAGTATTTTTTTGCTTGCTGGTGGTTTATAGGGCATTTTATTGCTAAAGTGTGAAAACCTCACCTAGGAGACAACTTAGAATAAAAACTGAAGTGCATATGGCCCAAAGTATGTTCATTGCAACTGTGGATTTTGTTTAATGATAAAAAGCTTTTTTTTTTGGGGGGGGGGGGGGGGGGGGGTGTCTGGAGCATCTGTTTTGGCTGGTGTCCTTCCATACAATTCGCCAAGGCAGGGCTGGTTCTAGTGACAATGGGGCCCCTGGGCAAAATTAATCGAGGGGCCCACAACAGGCCACTGTCGCACCAACCAAAAAGCAGCACTAGGGGCTTATTGTTGCAGACAAACCTAACTGTGCTCCCTGGGCCTCTGCAGAGCCTTTAGCAGATTAGTATCTCACCTGTGCTGGGGGCACACTCCTCTGTCAGTCCATGGCTCCGTGCTCCCCATCTTCATCCTCAGGAGTGCCTCTCCTCCCTGACCCAGCATATGTTATTACGTAATAACATGCCCAGGGTCACAGAGAAGCTGCAGCCAGCAGTGGAGGAAGATGGAGAGCACAGAGCTACGGACTGACAGAGGAGTGTGCCCCCAGCACAGGTGAGATACTAATCTGCTAAGTACTCTGCAGAGGCCCAGGGGAGCACAGTGAAGTGGGGAGGGACCTTGGGGGCCCCCTACAGGCTCTGGGGCCCCGGGGCAATTGCCCCCTTTGCCTCTATGGTAGCGCCGGCCCTGCACCAAGGGAGACATAGGCTCCATTCAATCTACATAGATATCTGTTCTGGCCCTGGGGCAATTGCCCCCTTTGCCTTTATGGTAGCACCGGCCCTGCTCCAAGGGAGACGTAGGCTCCATTCAATCTACATAGATATCTGTGCTGAAAAATAACATGCATCCATCAAGTTCTAATTTTTAAGCCTCGCTGCCTCCTCACATATTCCAGTTTATCCAGACGAAGGTGAAAACCCCTTACAAGGCTTGACCCAATTAGCTTTAAAGTAAAAATTAGACATAATTCTACATAATTTGGTATCATCTACAAAAATGGCAGCAATACCTTTATATTTTATCTGCCCCGTTTCTAGGGTTCGGTGAGCTGAGTGTGCGCCTTGGGCGCAGTGAGGGAGGAGGGACGCAGTAATGGAGAGGGGACCTGCTGGCGCACTGGGACTCAGCTGTGGGAAGAAGGGCCCAACTCCTCCCTCCCTCTCCTTGGTGACCCCCTTTTGTGCTCTCCCCTGTACTGTAGCATTTGCTGCCGGGCTCCTCTGCCTGCAACACCGCTTACTCTCTCTACTTCTGCTAATCATGAGTGAGAGGAAGCAGTGTTGCAGACAGAGTCCCAGTGTGCCCGCGGTCTTCCCCTCCATCACCTAAACTGGGGCACCTATACTTGGATACCTTTACTGTGAGCATCTATACCTGACTAACCTATACTGGGCACACCCATATACCTAGCTATCTATTCTGAGGGCACCTATACTTGGCTACCTATATTGGGGGCACCTACACTTGGCTATCTATACTGGGGGCACCTACACTTGGCTATCTATACTGGGGGCACCTATACATTGCTACCTATACTGTGGGCACTTATACCTGGCTACCTATACTGGGGGCATTTATACATTGGCTAAACTATACTGAGGACATCTATACCTGGCTATCTATACTGAGGGCACCTATACCTTGCTACCTATACCGCGGGCACCTATACCTAGCTTATCTACACTATGGACACCTATACCTGTCGATTTATACTGAGGGCACCTATACCTGGCAAGCTATACCAGGGGCACCTGTACTTGGCTACCTATACTGAGGGCACCTATACCTGGCTACCTCTACTGGGGATCCTACACCTGGCTAACCTATACTGGGGCACTTATACCTGTTTAACTTATACTGGTGCACTTATACCTTGCTTCCCTATACGGGCGCACCTATAACTGTCTAACCGATACTAGGGCACCTACTGTATACCTGGCTACCTATACTAGGGCACCTATACCTGGCTATTTATACTGTCCAATTTATCCTAGAAACAGCCCCGTATTTTATCAACTAATACATAAATTGAAGAGAAATGAAGCCACTACTAAAACTTGCAGCGGGAATCCACTACTAACAGTTTCAAAATGTAAGTATGATAAGTCTGCTACTACTTTTTTACTTTCTGTTCCATAGCCAGTTCTTTATCAATGTACTAATATTTCCAGTCCATGCATCTATTCTTCAGCTTCAGAATCAGGCTATTGTGGGGTCAATGTTAATAGCGTTTGCAAAGTCCAAGTATCCAAACAAAGCAAACAGGCGCTACAATCGCTAGTGCACCAGTGTGAAGACCTGATTGCGGAGATTCCTTGCTGTTAAGAGGTTGGAACGGGTATTGAACAACATGAAGGGTGCGTGCTCAAGCCTTGAAACAACAAATCTTCATGTGTACTACCGTGTTTCCCCGAAAATAAGACACTGTCTTATATTAATTTTTGCTCTAAAAGCTGTGCTAGGGCTTATTTTCAGAGGATGTCTTATTTTTGGGCAAACACTGGTAGTTTTCACTATACAAAATGTACATACTGTATGCCATGCTGAAACACATGCAACATACACAGAGCTTGTGGTTTGCAGATATTGGCTCTCACTTACAACAAATTGATTCTGCTGATCATGTGAGTCTATGCATCGTACAAAACACTACTTCTTTGCAAACAGTGAATCCTACCCGTTCCTATACAGCTGTGGGGTGGAGTGGGAGCAGATCTTGCCTGATGCTCGTTTCACCCTCTTGGACGTCCTCTGAGGCTATGTGCCGTGCGCATAGCCTCAGAGGATGCCCAAGAGGGCGAAACGATCTTGGACTTTTGCAAAGAAGTACTGTGTTTTGTACGGTGCATAAGCCGCAGAAATAAAGCTTGTTTTATTACTGGGAAACTGCATGTGCCAGCCCACCTCTTTCTCTACTAGTACACACAAAGTCCAAGTATATTATGTGTATTGTTTTCCCAATATCTAGATTTTTCACAAACTACTTTATAAAGCTGAGCAGGTTGGTCAGACAAGACCTAATATTAGTCAGCATGCTGAGGTAGCACAGAGGGGGATACCAAGGGAACAGGAAGACAGAGGTGCCACGGGGGAGGGAGGGGGTCAGAAGTGGCAAAGAGGAGCACAATGGAGGCACAGAGGCACAGAGGTGACACAGATGGGGACACTGGAGGCACAGAGGAACAGAGGTGACACAGGTGGGGGGGGGAGGTGGCTAACAGAGACACAGTGGAGGCAAGGTGGCAAAGAGGGGGACACTAAGGGAACAGGGAGGTGACACAGAGAGATTTGGCACAGAGGGGAACACTGGAGGCACAGGGGAACAGAGGTGACACTGCAGGCATAGGGTAACAGAGGTGACCCAGGTGACACAGAGGGGGACACTGGAGGCATAGGGCAACAGAGGTGACACAGATGGGGACACTGGAGGCATAGGGGAGCAGAGGTGACGCAGGTGACACAGAGGAGGACACTGGAGGCACGGGGGAACAGAGGTGACACAGACGGGGACACTAAAGGCACAGAAAAGCACAGAGGAGGTACCGGGGACAAAAATGGCAGAGTGTTCCTATTTAAGAACGGATTTGGGTTAAGAGCAAACCTACATTACCTATCTTGTTCGTTGATTGGGGTCTGGATTGGTAAAATCCAAACTGCATACATTTTCAAGATGAGCATAAAATTTGCGTCAACCTGAGAGTTTCATCTGAGAAAAATCTAGCATATTTACAGTATAACTTTACTACAACGTTAGAGATAAGCTGACAAAATACTTTTTGTATATTGACACTGAAACACTAGAAAGATTTCAGCAGAGGTCCGATGTAATACCAATCAGAATACTCCCATTGCTACTATTTTTTTTTCTACTTAATCAATATAACATCTAATGGTTTGTGTGAGCTAAAATGCTTTAAAGAGACTCTGAAGTCTCCGAAAATTCAGCTCTTTATTGCAAAAACCTGTTCAACATTATTGCCCTAACCGAAACGTCGCATCCCCGTGGCTGAAATCTAACGGAATCCCCCCAAACTCCCCGGGACACACTGCGGGAAGCGCTTCCGTGAGAGGCAGAGCTTTCAGCTGCAGCTCTGCCTCTCAGCGCGTCTATCAGCACGTATCTCCGCCTACGCCCAACCCTTTCAGTTATCCTTCCCTGAGAGGGGTGGGGAGAGGCGGAGATACGTGCTGATAGACGCGCTGAGAGGCAGAGCTGCAGCTGATAGCTCTGCCTCCATGAGCAGCAAAATCCACGACCGAGAAAGTCGTAGATTTTGTGAGGGTAGTTTGGGGGGATTTACTTACAGTTCAGCTGCAGGGATGCAGCGTTTTAGTTAGGGCAATAATGTTAAACAGGTTTTTGCAATAAAAAGCTGCATTTTCGGAGACTTCAGCTACATACTCACCTCCCGAGGCAGGGGGATGGATCCAGCGACATCTCCCTGATGACGAGCCTCCCCGACCCATCTTCGGGCCGGCGGGTATGCGCGATGTTACACCACGAGTACGACGAGTCTTCAAGCGATTGCGATATTTTGCGCGGGAGTCATCGGGGATCTTAAAGATCCAATCCGCCGTGACGGTCGTTATCACTGCACGACGCTAAGCGACATTCGTGTGATCGTACGCCTGTACCCAAGATGCGAAATCGCGTAAACAACCACTCGTTGCTCAAAAAATTGCTGGTCGTCTGGAAAATCTTCAGAAAAATCATGAGGTGGGTACACAGCTTGAGAAAGTGTCTCTATATTTAGATTCAAAGACTACTGAAGCCAAAACGATCAGCAGAACAGCCAGGTAACTGGCATTGTTCAATATAAAATAAGTATGGCAGTCTCCATAGCCCTTTCACTATACGGCCACTTTAATTCATAATTCTGTGTTTTTTCTCCATTCATAGGCATCATCCTGTCTGAACTGAGCTGAAGGCCTGCAGAATGTTTTTTTTACAGTATACATTCAGTTAAAGTCCAACACTCACTCCTAAATTATGGAAAATGACTAATGGAAATACTAGTTGACAATCTATGAGGCACCTGTCAGCTTAGAGATGTGTCTATTAATTGTGTTGAAATGTTATTGTGCAAACTTGATGTGCCTCAACATGTGAAAAATACACTGAAAGTTATCAAAAAGAAATGTAATGCTGTGACTATATTTGCAGCAAAACCCAATGCTTCAAAAAGAAGTTAAAGTGGTCTAACACCCAGCATTTCAACTTTGCTTTAAAAGATTGCTTACAGCTTAGAAACGATTATGCCAGATTTTTTTTTTAGCAGAAATTCACTGAATGGATTAAACATGACATTTAAAGGGGCCCATACACTCAGCCGATTTTCTGGCCGACCGATCGATCCCAATCGATCGATCGATTGATCGTTTGCAAATCGGTTGGCCAATCGACCGATCGATGGCCGATTTCGATGGATTTCCATCGAGCTGGCAGGATGGAAAATTTAGGTCGATCTGAATGAGATTGCTTATCATTTTGCATTGGCCTTAATGGAAATCTGATGGCAAAAAAATGCCATCAGATAGAATTCCAATAGATTTCAAACTGAAATCTATTGGAATTCTATCCTGGTAAAAAATGTTCTAAAAACGCATCAGATAGATCATCAGATGCATTTCTTATCTATCTGCTGCCAATCTGACGAGTGTATGGGCACCTTGTGTGCTGCATTTAGCTAGAAATCCTCCTCTGTGCTTAGGTTTAGTTACAAATGTATCTATTTACAAAGTAATAAACAAACACTGCTCTGAGAGAACAACAAAGAGGGCTTCCCCGGCAGGCTTTTCAGAGGTCTAATTGCATTCCAAACAAAGATACATTTGTAACTAAGGATAAGAACCGAGGCAGAGTCCAAGTTAAATCCAACACTAAAATGTCATGTTTAACCCATTCAGTGAATTTCTGCTTAAAAAAAATCTGGCATAATAATTTCCAAGCTGTAAGCAATCTTTTAAAGCAAAGTTGTAATGCTGGGTGTTAAACCGCTTTAAGTTAACCTCCCTGGCGGTTTGTTAAAATCCGCCAGGGGGCAGCAAATACCGTTATTTTTTTTTTTATTTTTTTTTTACATGTAGCGAGACAATGTCTCGCTACATGATAGCCGCTGCTGAGCGGCATCCCCCCAGCCCCTCCGATCGCCTTCGGCGAACGGAGATCAAGAGATCCCGATCAAAGAACAGGATCTCTTGGAGGGCTTCCCCCATCGCCATGGCGACGGGGCGGGATGACATCACCGACGTCATCGACGTCGTGACGTCAAAGGGGAATCCGATCCACCCCACAGCGCTGCCTGGCACTGATTTGCCAGGCAGCGCACGGGGTCTGGGGGGGGGGGGCGGCTGCGGCGACGGGTATAGCGGCAGATCGGCGGATAGCGGCGGCGATCGGAGGTTACACGCAGCTAGCAAAGTGCTAGCTGCGTGTAACAAAAAAAAATTATGCAAATCGGCCCAGCGGGGCCTGAGCGGTGCCTCCCGGCGGCATAGCCCGAGCTCAGCTTGGGCTTACCGCCAGGGAGGTTAAAGGACAGCCGAGGTGACATGTGACATGATGAGATAGACATGTGTATATACAGTGCCAAGCACACAAATAACTAGGCTGTGTTCCTTGTTTTCTTTCTCTACCTGAAAGAGTTAAACATGTGACAGTTTCTATCCAGGTCTGGACCGAGTCGGACTGGGTCAGACTATAGTATAATCCTCGCTGATAAGTAATTACAGCCACAAAACACTTTCCTGTCAGTAAATGGCTTCTGAGAGCATAAAAAAGATAATAGGGTCAATCATTCATAGATTTGTGCTCTGGCATACTTCAGTGAAGGTGTCATTGAGCATAAATGATGAAGCAGTAAAAACTTAAAAACAAGATATTAACCACTTAAGCCCAACTGGATGAACATTCTCGTCCAGCTGGGCTGCACGCACTCCCACGGGCCGCGCGCGCTCCCACCATCGGCTGTTAGCCCAGCGATCAATGAAAGGGATTATAGATCCTTTTCATTGATCAAAGCCCTCCGCAGAAAAGCTGAGAGCGTCTCATCAGATGCTGCGGTTTTTCTGAGTTCATCAAGTTCCCCGTCTTCATTCTTGTTCCTGGGAGTGAGATCGTTCGGACTGGCCATCTTGTGGCCAAATAGTAAAACTACACCCACATCCACTTTTTATTAAATAAATACATTTTTTAACATTTAAAATTAGCTGTTTACCTCCCACATCAAAAAATACCCGAATAAAATTTGTAATTAAAAAAAAAAATTACAATAATAATAAAAAAATAAATAGTTACCTAAAGGTCTGAACTTTTTAAATATGCATGTCAAATGAGTATATTCATATAATTTTTTAAATTATGGGCTTGTAAATAGTGATGGACGCAAATTGAAAAAATGCACCTTTATTTCCAAATAAAATATTGGCAGCATACATTGTGATAGGGACATCATTTAAATGGTGTAATAAGTGGGACAAATGGGCAAATAAAATACATGGGTTTTAATTATGGTAGCATGTATTATTTTCAAACTATAATGGCCAAAAGCTGAGAAATAATTATTTTTTTTCCATTTCTTTCTTAATATTCCTGTTAAAATGGATTTAGAATAAATTAATTCTCAGCAAAATGTATCACCCAAAGAAAGCCTAATTGGTGGCGGAAAAAACAAGATATAGATCATTTCATTGTGATGAGTAGTGATAAAGTTATTGGTGAATGAATGGGAGGTGAAAGTTGCTCAGATGCAAAAAAATAAACAACCCTTCAGGCTTAAGTGGTTAATATATGAAATACAACTGTGGGATATCTAAAAATGTCATTTTTAGGAGAAGGAGGATAGATACTATTGTTTTTGTCATCAGTTGATTTTCACCTCGTATGTCCTTTAAATAACTTTTTAAACTACAGAATACTTTTTTATTGCATATTAATTAGGGATGCTTGTGATGATAACAGTGGAAAAGATTTAACTGCAAAATGTAACAGTTTCCCTACTGGCGAAAATGCTGCAAGGATCGTCACCATGGCCAGATTTGAAGCAAGGCCACATAGGCTATGGCCTAGGGAACCAGGAAACAAGGGGTGGGCTGTGAGCTGGCACACTAAGGCAGTTAAACCACCAAACATGCAAACCGCAGCAGTCACAAACCCCCTGCTTCCACAGCGGTAACAGTGGAGCACTGGTCCTGTGCTCCCCCCATTTTGTGCTGCAAAGCATAGAATGGGGGGGGGGGAGTACAGAACCAGAGGAGTACACAGGATGGAGGGGAGCACAAGATGAGAGCACTGGACCTGGGGAGCACACAGGACAGGTGGTGCACAGGATAGGGCAGTTGGGGGGGGGGAGTTTTGGTGACAGTGGGCCTTGGTCGGTAATATGTCCAAATCCAGCCCTGATCATCACCACAGTTCTGTTGTGCAGAATATATTGGTATGCTGGGGTAATTATACTTACTGCACATATATCCCTTCTACCCCTTTGGACCAGGACTGTTTGTTGCTATTAAAGTGTATCTCAAGTCACATGTGACATAATGAGATAAGCATATAGACCTGTAATTCTAGCCCTACCCCAACCTTTATTAAAGTGGACCTGAACTCTTGCACAGGACTGAAGGAAAGCATAGAGAAATGCACCCTGTATGTATTTAGAGAGTTTAGGCTGTCTAATTCCCCCTCATCTGTGACTAATCACAATTTGTAATTTGATCCCTCAGCTGTGTCAGCAAATAGGTAAACAGAGGATGTTAACAATATGTCTGCTTCCATGAAAGCGGAAAGCAGGAATTAGATACACTGCAGATTTATAGAAGGATTTTATTATGTGGTTGCGTATCTTTAGAGCATAGAGGAAGTTCTGAGTTCAGGTCCACTTTAAAGGGGAACTGAAGAGAGAGGTATATGGAGGCTGTCATGTTTATTTCCTTTTAAGCAATACCAGTTGCCTGGCAGCCCTGCTGATCCTCTGCCTCTAATTCTATTAGCCATAGCCCCTGAACAAGCATGCAGCAGATCAGGTGTTTCAGTGGTTCAGACTTATAAGTCTGATCTGACAAGACTAGCTGCATGCTTGTTTCTGGTTCTACTCAGATACTACTGCAGAGAAATAGACCAGCAGGGCTGCCAGGCAACTGGTATTGCTTAAAAGGAAATAAACATGACAGCCTCCATATACCTCTCTCTCTTCAGTTCCCCTTTAAAGTCCCTTTCTGTTTTTTTCAGTACTGAAAGAGTTAAATACTTTAGTTGTTATCTATGTTAAAGAGCTTCTTTGAGCGCGTTAGTCCCTTTTCTAAAGAGCAAATAACAGCTAAAACCTCCAATAAACAGTGAGAGACGGCTTGATAAGGTTTTACTGCAGGGAAATTCAAAGGGTCATTAGTTCTGTTTCTTTTACAGCTTAAAAGACAGAGTTTGGATTCCAAACTGCGACAGTCTGATGTAATGTTATTAATAAAGCTATATAACAGAAAATAAAAATGAGATGCTTTTCTTTGCAACTAATGTTCTATTTATTATACATACGACGCATACATTTCATTATCTCCAATCATGTATAATTACATTTCTGCTTTAACCTCCTTGCCGGTTATCCCGAACACAGTTCGGGGTAACCTGCGCGGGAGGATTTCTCAGGCCCCGCTGGGCCGATTTGCATAATTTTTTTTTCCTACACCCAGCTAGCACTTTGCTAGCTGCGTGTAGTACGCGATCGCCGCCGCTCGCCGCCGATTCGCCGCTACCCACCGCGCCGAGCCGCCCCAGACCCCTGCGCAGCCTGGCTAATCAGTGCCAGGCAGCGCTAAGGGGCGGATCGGGATTCCCTCTGACGTCACGACGTCCATGACGTCGGTGACGTCATCCCGCCCGGTCGCCATGGCGACCGGGGAAGCCCTGCAGGAAATCCCGTTCTCAACGGGATTCCCTGCATACTCTGATCGCCGAAGGCGATCGGAGTGGGTGGGGGGATGCCGCCGCTCAGCGGCTATCATGTAGCGAGCCCTGGGCTCGCTACATGATTTTAAAAAAAATAAAATAAAAAAAAAGTGCAGCGCTGCCTCCTTGCCGGATTTTTTAGACCGGCAAGGAGGTTAATACAATGTTACTGGAGTCCCTGGACTCCTCCTCTTTAGTTAATGTAATTCAGTGTCCTCTTAAAGGACTTACGAGGCCAAGAATAGAATTTTTTTTTTAAAAAGTTAGCTACCTGAATCAGCTTGTAAGGCACGGAGGACGGCGTCTGTGCCCCCGTGCCGTTCCGCCGGGTCCCCGCCGCTCAATAGCCCCCCGAACGGTCCCCGACCGCGCGTCCCGGGTGTACAAAGATGGCCACCTGGCCGCGGCTGCGCAGTCCGCATAGCCGTGAATGCGGCTGCGCAGCTCTAAGGCCAACCCCCGATCCACGCTACTGTTACGTAGAGCTGTGCAGCGGCACTTGCGGCTATGCGGACTGCGCAGCCGCGGCCATCTTTGTACAGGCTGGGGAGCCCGACCCGGGCCGTATGGTCGGGGACCGTTCGGGGGGCTATTGACGGAGGGGACCCGGTGGAACGGCACGGAGGGCGCGAACTGAGTCTTCCGTGCCTTACAAGCTGATGCAGGTAGCCAACTTTTTTTATTTTTTTTTCTATACTTGGCCTCATAAGTCCTTTAATGGGATCATTATGGCAACAAGGATTGTAGCCATCTTACATCTGCACCAACCTCTTAGGCTATGTAGTTTCATTTTTAGAAACGTATATGAAGTATCAACATACGGTAACTCAGCTTTAAAGAGACTCTGTAACAAAATTTTCAGCCTTATTTCTTCTATCCTATAAGTTCCTGTACCTGTTCTAATGTGGTCTGTGTTACTGCAGCCTTTCCTAGTTGCACAGTGGCTGTGTTATTTCTGTTATATAATCTAATCTTCTCTCTTCTGTCGGCTGAGGCTGGAATGTGTGGAATGTGCTGCACTGCTTGTCATTGGCAGAAGCTATACACACCCTCTCCAAGCTCTGTATGAGTCAGAGACTGAGCTATTCTCAAGCCTATCACACTTTCCTGCAGTAAAACCATGTCTCAAGCTGCCTCTCACTGTTTCTTGGCTGTTTCGGTGCTCCAGAAAACAGGACTGTATTGGACCCAGTAGGTCAAAGAGCTCAGAGAAGATCTCTTGCATAGATAACGACTGATTTTTTTGTTAACTCTTCCTGTACTGGAAAACAATATGAAACTCTTTTCTTTGCCACTAATGTGCTGTCTCTTAGCTGTACTACACATACAAATCATTCTCTCATAAGTTTTGTTTTTTGCTTTAAGCTTGCTTTAAAGCGGATCCGAGATGAAAAACTAACTATAACAAGTAACTTGTCTATATATCTTATCTAAAGTTTAGATAGTTTGCACAGCAAATCTAGCTGCAAACAGCTTCAACAGTATTTGATTATTTCTTCCTGTGATACAATGAGAGCAGCCATGTTCTACTTGTCATTACACAAGCAAGCTGCTCTGCATCTCCTCCCCTCAGCCTGTGAAAACTCCACTCCACTCTCCTCCTCTCTCCTCCCCTTGCCTCTGAAATCTCTGGCTAATAATGCCTCCTCCTCCTCCTGCCCAGATTGAGCTCCCATGAGCACTGGCTACATGGGTCTCAGAATGCCAAGGCGCTGGAGGAGCTGTGGGCGGGGCGTGTTTAGTTTATAGATAATTAAAGTATTAAAACAAAACAAAAAAGTATTTGGCTTGAGGAATGTCCTATAAACTATATGTAAGTGGCAGAATTATGCAATGAGTAAAAGTTTATTTCGGATCCACTTTAAGTGAACAAGGAATAACTCACATTTTGTATAACTACTAAAAAAATGCAAGTTATCTCTTTAAAGCAGGGCTGATTGTAAACTACGCCAGTGCAAATCTACGCATCGTAGTCCGCAACTATAGACGAAGTTTAAAAACTTTGCGTACGTATTTACGCGTAGTCGTAGTACCGCTATGCGAAGCTTCGCCCGCTACGCGTAGTTGACGTATGTATTGCGAAGTCAAATACACGTGCGGTAACTGCGTCTATACGGATCATTGCGCTTGCACAGAAATATTATTGCCCTCCTATACGTATACGATTCCGTATTGGAAGGTGGAATGTACACATATATTAGTTCACCCATGCGCATAGTTAGCGGATTATTGCGGAAATTTTTCCGCATTAAGGGCATAAGTGTCCGCATAAACTACGCTTCGCACTACCCGAAGCTTCCGTATTTTAATGCGTAGTCTACGAAATGCAAAAGTAGCGAAGTTTCTGATTTTGTAGCCGTAGTTTGCGAAGCGTAATTGAGGAAAACTACGCGTAGTTCCAGCGTAGCGAAGTTGGCTGACTAGCGAAGTTGGCTGACTACGACCATCCCTACTTTAAAAACTATACTATATATTTACTGGTAAATCTATAGCCTAAAAATCTTACAGAGCGATAGTTAAGCAACACGCAAGACAACTGTTTCAGAGTTTTTGCTTTTCATTAGTACATGGCGTGGATTGATGTTGCTCTATGAGATAGGGCAGAGTACCTGCAGAGCTGATGGTAAAATAGAACCACAAGGAAAATATGAGTCTCGAAGAAACAAAAAAGTCCTCCTACTATTAAAGCTATGAAAATAGTCCTTTAGGGGCATAAAGAGATGATTAGCAAATTAAGCAGTGATGCATCATTGGAGTCCTTCATTGCTCACCTAAAGCCAAATGATCTCAAATGTACTGTAGGTTTTATAGTAAGAGGACTTTTTGCTTTTCTTGATCTTATAATTCCTAGTGGTTCTGGGCTACCATGACCTATGTAGGTACTCTGTATCAATATGCATGACTAGTTGCATCCAGAGACCCCAAATCGTAGCTGAAAAACACTATTGTGGTAGGATGGGCCTTTAGGGAGAACCAAAGAAATTCTTTAAAGGGAAGGTTCAGGGAGGGTGGAGAAAAAATAAAAATCAATTTCCACTTACCTGGGGCTTCCTCCAGCCCGTGGCAGGCAGGAGGTGCCCTCGCCGCCGCTCCGCAGGCTTCCGGTGGTCTCCGGTGGCCGACCCGACCTGGCCAGGCCGGCTGCCAGGTCGGGCTCTTCTGCGCTCCAAGGCCCGGCACTTCTGCGTCCCACGCCGGCGCGCTGATGTCATCGGACGTCCGCCGGGCTGTACTGCGCATGCGCGGGAGGTCTGTGCATGCGCAGTACAGCCCGGCGGACGTCCGCTGTGCCCAATACCCCCTTCCTGCCCTCTACCCTCTTATGCAGCGTATGCTACGCCACGGGTCAGCTAGTTTCATATATTAGTTTTAGCTTTTAAGTTGATTTACTGAAATAAATAGACTTCTGCATGATATTCTAATTTTTCGAGTTTTACCTATATATAGAATGCAATGTATTAATGTACTATATGTTAAAAAGGAAGTTCTACATACTATGAAATGTATTATATTATCAGGTTATGTTGTTTTTAAAATACATATCAATATGTTTTTTTTATACAAATTTACAGTAATACTTCAATAATGAAAACAGATATAATGTTATCAAATAAAAAGAGAAGATTATGAATATCCCCAAGCAGAATTTTTGTACCACATAACTATGGCTAATGGTCATTTTAAAGGTATATGAAAACTTGAATGGGTATAAATATTAAAATAAACAATGGATTTAGCTTTTTCCTACCAGTGTACACAATTGTTGTAAATGTATGGCTTCTTTCATTATAATAAAGTACGGTAATTACGGTGATAACATGATTATTCAAAAAGCCGTTGTAATCCACAGTGTTTCATATATTTCTTAAATGTATTTATGTTTAGCACTAAAAATGAATATGTTGAATTGTTTATTTCTTCAATTAAAATCATGAAATACCACAAAAACATTTTTTTTTAAATTCTGGAGCTTATGTCTGTCACAGTGGAACTTTGCATTGTGATGTCGATATGATGACGTTAAAGTCACAACGCAGCATTACAACACAATGCAAAAAAAGGGTGGTAACGCACATTAAAGTGAACCTTAAGTGAGAAAAAAAAATTGAGTTTTACTCACCTGGGGCTTACCTCAGCCCCCTGCAGCTGATCGGTGCCCACGACGAGTCGCTCTGATGCTCCGGGTCCCGCTGGCGGCCACTTCCGGTTTCGCCGTCAGGACCCGTCAGGCTGGGGAACGCGGCTGATACTACGCGTTCCCAGCCAAAATAGCACCCCTATGCGGCCATATGTCCGCATACGAGTGCCTATGCGGACATATGGCCGCATAGGGGTGCTATTTTGGCTGGGAACGCGTAGTATCAGCCGCGTTCCCCAGCCTGACGGGTCCTGACGGCGAAACCGGAAGTGGCCGCCAGCGGGACCCGGAGCATCAGAGCGACTCGTCGTGGGCACCGATCAGCTGCAGGGGGCTGAGGTAAGCCCCAGGTGAGTAAAACTCAATTTTTTTTTCTCACTTAAGGTTCACTTTAACACTGCATTACCATTGCATACAGTAGGTACAGTAAGGCATACAGGCAATGAAAAATATGCCTCTCTGTATCTGTGTAATGTCTGCGTTTAGAGGTAACACACTGCAAGCTGTGCATTACCATAATGCAACATTTACAAGGTGACTTTATCGTCACATAGGCTTAACATTACAGTGCGTGAACCTGCGTTATAGTGACTGTATAACGCAGGACTATAACGTCCCTAACGTAGCCTGAAACTACGAGTTGTGTAAGCAGAAAAACATCTTGCTCTTTTTCTGTAGTAAACAAAACTCTAACATTTCAGATGTGAAACATCCGGACTCAATAAATGATAATTAATACAAAATATTAGCTATGGAGTTATTTGCAGTATTCTATTTGATATTACTGTACACAGTGAAGCAGCAATCTTTTTTAAAAAATATGCACTTAACAGTCGATTTTGTACTTAACTCATGAATGAATATATTTTTTTAAAGTGTAACTGTCGGGCATAAAATCAAAAATCAATTCTTTATTTTTATCTGGTAAACAAGTAATAAGGATGCTAATCAGGCAATCCAAAAGTTAAAATCTCTATTACTTTTCTTGTGTATAAGTGATCATTCCCCAGTTTACCTGACTCTTATTTGGTACGTTGCCGCAAAAAGGAAGTTGCAGGGCATGCTGGGTTGTCCTTTTTTCCTTCTGTACATTAGTTAAGTCTGAAGGGAAATAAAGAAGCAAAAAAAGACAACCCAGCATGCCCTGCAACTTCCTTTGTGCGGCAACGTACCAAATAAGAGTCAGGTAAACTGGGGAATGATAATTTATAAACAAGAAAAGTAATAGAGATTTTAACTTTTGGATTGCCTGGTTAGCGTCCTTATTACTTGTTTACCAGATAAAAATAAAGAATTGATTTTTTATTTTATTCCCGACAGTTACACTTTAAATCACTATATATATTCCATATAAGGAATATATATATATGTATTTCTATATTGTATATTTGTTCAAATTATACAGATTAGTTGATTGACTCTCTTCAAAAGAGGCTTTAGACTATGATGGACAAGTGACTATGGCAGGGATTAGATGGTGACAGCCTCTGCAAGACAGATTTTTAGATGAATAATTCAAGTCTTTGGTGAGACCTCATACACAATATTTTTTCATAGAATGCTTGTTATTTGTAAGTGATTGCACTTACCGAGCGTTAGGAAGATCCTTACAGAAGCTTGGTTCATCATTTTTACCTGTGGACGGCAGGATGTGTTAGAACATATACACAACATCTCCCCCGTCCCAAACATATAAAAGAGAATGCATACCTGTTGGATGGCGGTGTAATCCTGAATCTCCTGTTCAGCTGCTCTCGTGTTTTGAAGTGTTGTGAAGGTGGAGGATACTTATATTGTTAGGAAACGTGGGTGGTGGATCTCATTAAGTGATGAGATTTGTGTACATACGCAGACGCGGGTGACATCATCGGTCCATTTCTATGGCAATCAGGAACACATACCGAAGAACTTCAAGAATGGTCTGGAAAATTCTTGCTTTGGAGAATGTAGGATCCCTCACCACACCTAGTCTATGACTGAAACGTGAGGCTAGATAACCTCTACATGACCGACGTTGACTTTACTTTTTTTTTTAAATTCTATATTTAAGTGACAGAGAATACCTCTTTAGTTTACAAAACATTTATGACTGATTGACTAAAAGCAGGAGATCAATAAATAAATAAATAGTTTATAAACATGCAAAGGCAGGGCTCACTCACCCTTTTGTGTCTTAGAATTCGGCCCAGTGCACGCCAAAAACCTCTAGCAGATCTGCAAAACACTAGAGGTTTTTAAAGCAGATTTCAGAGCGATGCTAGGCATGTTTAGAGACATTTTCTAGACATGCCTAGCGTTTTTGGAGCATTTTTGTGTAGCAGATTTCATATATTGTTACAGTAAAGCTGTTACTGAACAGCTTCTGTAACAAAAACGCCTGGAAAACCGCTCTGATCTAGTGTTTTTCAGAGCGTTTTTCCGCTTTCCTATACTTTAACATTGAGGCAGAAACACCTCAGAAATCTAAAAAATGCTGCGGCCCCCGAGTTTGTGTTTGTGGGAAAAACGAGCCACTCTAGTGTGCACCATCCCATTCACTTTCTGTAGCCACGCGGTTTTCCCCCTGCAAGCATTTTAAAAAACGCTCCAGTGTGTACCCGCCCTTTGTTATGCATTTTGCAGCTTGCACTCTGTTATACATTTTATTCATCATGTTACATTTGTCACTGTAATTTGTCGCCAATTTGTCAGTGTTCATATTCCCTGTATGAAGAAGGGTGGAAGCACCCAAAAATAAAAAATCTCTCAGAGTATACGTTATAAAGACATAAATAATTACATGAGGTATCTTACCTCTCCAGCTGAACCACCCCAGAAAAAACAAGGATTTAGATCAGGTAAAGTTTATCCAAGCACAATTTAAAAAGACAACACGTTTCTCGGGTTTCTGCCTGCTTCTTCAGGTCAATAACGTACCTTAGGGAATTCCATTTGCAGCCTGGGCGCCAAAAATCCCAAAATATTTAATGTATATCATTGTCTGTATCATTATTGTATGTGTCACATGTTTGTTTTTCTTGCCTTGCACAGCGCCACAGAATATGTTGGCACTTTAAATATTAATAATAATAATAATAATGATAAACAGGAGAACAAATGAAAGCACTAGAGAACGAAATAGATTTTTTTTTTAAAACTTGCCTATTTGGTTGCTAAGGATTACCACACTCGTCTTTTGTTATTAAAGTTGGGGTCATTGCAACAGACACAACAGCCATAGCAGCTGCTTTAGGCCTCGGAAGCAGAAGAGGCCCAGGTGATCATTTACCACCCTGCCAATATTTCTGCATCCTTTCAGAAGGATACTCTCTCGGTCGCGCTGACATCATCTGGAGTGTTCTGCACCTGTGCAGTATACTCCAGACGACGTCAGCATGATCGACGCTTGCGCAGGCGCAGTAAAGGACGACATGGCAAGCCCAGTTTCTACACCGGAGGGGACCCCGGGCCACCGGATGGGAACAGAGCTGCGTCGACAGCACAGGACTGCTGCTAGGGGTTGAATTTTGTTTTTTAATTACCTCAGACCACACCTTTAAGTCAAACATCTGATCTGTATGCTTGTTCAGAGTTTATGGATAAAAGTATTCCAAGCAGAGGATCAGCAGGCCTGCCAGGCATTTTGCATTATTTAAAAGCAAATAAATATGCCAGCCTCCATGTCCCTCTCTCTTTAAGTGATAAGAAGTCTAGGGCCACCTCAAAACTTTGCAATAGGGCCCAACAAATCCACATATATTCACACTCTGTTGTGGGCTTATTGAAGATGAGTCTGTGATTGAAGTGCATGAAAGTGACTGGAATAGAACACTGTATTCCTCTAATCTTTCACCAATCTTTACTATGATAACAAATTTTAAAATTTGGTCTTGAGTACTCTTCTACTTCTCTTCAACCTTAGCAAATCAACCCCTATGTAAATTTTGAGGCAACTGTGCCAGCAGTGTATACAGGAGTTCTACCATGACCTCCAGAACTTTAAAGGGAATCTGAAGTGAAAATAAACGTATGAGAAAACAAATTGTATGTGTAGAACAGCTAAGAAATAGAATATTAGTAGCAAAGGAAAGACTCTCATACTGTTTTCAGTACAAAAACAGTTAAAAAAAAAAAACCTCCACTTGTTATCTATGCAAAAGAGCTTCTCTGAGCTCTCCGACCCAACTTGGGTCAGAGACTGTGCTATTTTCTGAGGCACTTATAGATCAAACAAACAGTGAGAGGCAGCTTCAGATAAGGTTTCACTGCATGAAAGTCCAAAGGGTCATTAGCTCTTCTCTGTTTCATAGTTTAAAATACAGAGTTTTGTTTGCAATTTCAAATATGACAGAATAGTGCAATGTTATAAGAAAAAAAAAGCTGTATAACTGAATAATAAAAATAAAGTTTGTTGTCACTAACTTTGTATTAATTTTCTGTACTACATACAACTCATTACATCATAATTTTTTTTTCGCTTCAGTGTCCCTTCAAAGGACAACTGAAGTGAGAAGACTATGGAGGCTGCCATATTTATTTCCTTTTAAACTATACTAGTTGCCTGGCTGCCCTGCTGATCTATTTGGCTGTAGTAGTGTCTGAATAACACCAGAAACGAGCATGCAGCTAATCCAGTTAGATCTGACAATAATGTCAGAAACACCTGATGTGCTGCATGCTTGTTCAGGGCCTGTGGCTAAAAGTATTAGAGGCAGAGGATCTGCAGGTTAGCCAGGCAACTGGTATTGCTTAAAAGGAAATAAATATGGCAGCCTCCATATCCCTCTTGCTTCAGTTGTCCTTTAATCCAGTAAGTAAATGTTTCTCAGCTGTACATATCCTAAAAGTCTTAACCAGACTGTGTTAAACAAACTAGGAATTTGCTAAGCGATATTTTCATAAGATGTTTAACACCTCAACTATCTGTATTTCATCACCTCAGATCTATAAATGAAATTTGCTGAATAAACACAAAGTTAAAGGGGACCTGAAGTGAGAAGGATATGGAGGCCGCCATATTTATTTAAATTTAACTACTTTAGACTTTTGGACATTGCTGCTACATCCAAAAGGCTGCTGCGAAGCTTACGTGGCCGATCGCGCACGCACCTGCACGCTCCTGTACCACCGCGCGTTAGCCCGGAGATCAATGAATGGTAACTCAGTTCCCATTCATTGATCTAAGTCCCTGTTACAAAGACCGATAGCTTTTATTAGAAGCTGCAATCTTTCTAAAGAACAAAAAGGTTTCATGTCCTTTCTTCACTTCCTGTAATTGAGAGCGCTCGCTTACAGGAAGAAAAATAAATTGACTGAGGCCATCTTGTGGCCAAATAGTAAAATTACATCTACCTTTATTTCCAAATTAAATATTGGCGCCATACATTGTGATAGGGACAGAAATTAAATGGTGTAATAACCAGGAAAAATGGGCAAATAAAATATGTGGGTTTTAATTATGGTAGCATGTATTATTTTAAGCTATACTGGCCGAAAACTGAGAAATAATATTTTTTTCCATTTTTTTCATAATATTCCTGTTAAAATGCTCTTAGAAAAAAATAATGCTTAGCAAGATGTACTACCCAAAGAAAGCCTAATTGGTGGCGGAAAAAAACAAGATATAGATTCGCTAATAACTTTATCACTACTTATCACAATTTATTGATCTATATATTGTTTTTTCCACCACTAATTAGGCTTTCTTTGGGTGGTACATTTTGCTAAGAATTATTTTTTTATAAATGCATTTTAACAGTATTAATAAGAAAAAAAATGGAAAAAATGCATTATTTCTCAGTTTTCGTCCAAGTTAAGCTTTAAAATAATCCACGCTACCATAATTAAAACCTATGTATTTTATTTGTCCATTTGTCTCGGTTATGACACCATTTAAATGTTGTCCCTATCACAATGTATGGCGCCAATATTTTATTTGGAAATGAAGGTGCATTTTTTCCGTTTTGCGTCCATCACTATTTACAAGCTTATAATTTAACAACTGTTCATAGTATACCCCCTTCACATGCATATTTAAAAAGTTCAGACCCTTAGGTAACTATTTATGTTTTGTTTTAATTTTTTTTTTATTGGATTTTTTTTTTCATTAAAAAATGTATTTGGGTAATATTTTGGTGTGGGAAATAAACTGTTAATTTTTAATGTTCATACAAGAACCAACCATTAAAGAGGGAGCACTGAGCTAATATTAAAGCTTATTTATTGAAAATTCTAGTTGCAAAAAACAGACTGACAAACCTATATACCTTCATAGGTTTGTCAGTCTGTTTTTTGCAACTAGAATTTTCAATAAATAAGCTTAATATTAGCTCAGTGCTCCCTCTTTAATGGTTGGTTCTTGTATGAGTAGTTTATGAGGTGAGACGAGCGCTATATACAATTTATAGTTCCTGGTTGATATCCTGTTCATTTGCAGTGTTTCTCTTTCAATTTTTAATGTTATTATATGTGTAAATTTTAATGTAAAATGTATGTAGATGTAGTTTTACTATTTGGCCACAAGATGGTCACCTTGAGTTTATTTATTTTTTCTTGTGCTTCTCGATCACCGGAAGCACAAGGAGGACGGGGAAACTTTTTTTGCAGAAAGACTGAAGCCTCTAGTAAGAGAGCTTCAGTTTTTCTGCTGGGGACACGGATCGGTGATCAGGAACCATGTTCTCGTTCACTGATCCCAGGGCTACCGGGGGACAGCACAGGGGCACGGGAGCCCGCCCTCGATCGTGCGCGGGAGTGCACCGAAGCACGGCACCGCAGCAGAGCAGACACCTTGACGTGAGGATCACGTCCAGGTGGCTGAAATGGTTAATGCATTGAGTTGCTTCAATTTTTGTGTTAAAGTGGAATAAAACTCTGATATAACATTCAATAAAAATGCGTTTTCCTACTTTTTATTACCCATAGAGTTATCATATTTGCTTTTGTACACAAGTAATATTACCTGCTTATAAGTTACAAGTTCCGAATCCCAAAGCACAGTTCATCTTCTCTGAAAGATGCCATTGCCTTTTATCAAGTGGATGTAATTCTATATCTACACTAAAATCTTCAAGTGAGCTCTTCTGAACTGTGTGCGTGCTTAAAGCAAACAGACCTTGTTTTCATCACAGCTAGAAATGTAACAACAGAGGAATGTAAACAAAAGATAATGTTATCTCCTCTTCACATGCCAATCATAAGCTGAAAGAGCTTTCCACTGCTGAACAAAGTGCTGTGTTTAACTGTTTGAATGTTGTTCTGCAACAAATTGTCTTTGTGCTAGTAGGTTTAAGGCTGTAAAGAATCTTAATCTCAATAAGGTTCTCAATGTGTGGTACACATACCCCAGGGGGTACTTCTGATGGTTCCAGGGGGTACTCAGGCTTGATATACTTAACCAAGATTAACAAATTTAGAGTTTTAGAAAATGATAAATCATGTTTAAACACCAAATTAGTGTTTTAACTAATTAAAAGCAATAGTAAATGTTGGGAAATTGTTTAGAACAAATTATCATGTACTACTATTCAATATATATTTGTCCAGGGGTACTTGTGATAATGTTTGCTATGCTAGGGGGTACTTGGGGAGTATAGAGTTTAAAAGGGGTACATACCAATAAAATGTTGATAAACACTGTTTGAGGCCCCATTCACACTTACAAAACGCAAAACGCCAGTGATTTTTGCCGGCGTTTTGCAGGAGTGATTTTTCACGTGGAAAAATCACTGAACAGTGCTGCGATTTTGCTGCGATCGTGTTTGGCGCTTTTGTAGCACTGAAACGCGATCGCCGGGAAATCGCCTGAAAATGGTGCAGGCGGCGCGTTTGCGTTTCACGTTTTTGCCCGCTTTTGGGCAATTAGCAGCGATTAGCGCAAATCACCCAAAATAAGAACGGGCCCATAGGGTTTCATTACGCTAGCACTTTTGAAAAGCGCTAGCGTTTGAGCGTTTTGCTGAAATCGCGGCAAAATGCTCTAGTGTGAATGGGGCCTCAGAGCAACGCTGTAATGAAGTTCCAGGCCACTTTGACAAGTAATTGCACAGGTGTTCCTAATAAAGTAAGTGAGTGTACAGCACACAATCTGATGTTGCTTTATGAAATTGTTTCCTGTATCTTTTCAGAGCTTATACTCATTGTGTTTGAATCAAAACGCACATAAACTGTCACTCTTTTGTGTAGTTTATTCTACTGTAGCCCGTTCAATTACTAATAATAAAATAAATAAAAGAAAACAAACATATTTTATGTGAACGACGTTCAACAATCTCCCCAGTTAAACACGTGTTCTATGAGCCTTACCTCTTTGAAGGTAATTATCAATATCTAAAGAAAAGTGTGTATCCGGCGCTAGCTTTAGCTGAGTATGGCCCTTTAAATGTATACAATGCCCACGGTGCTGCTCCTTTTACTGGGTGGTGCCAGGAATCTGGTATGTGAAGAAAAGAGAACAGAGGTGCGCTCCTATGGTGCATTAACTTTATTAATTTAAATCACGCTTAAAGAGACACTGAAGCAAAAAAAAAAATGATGATATTATGATTTGTATGTGTAGTACAGCTAAGAAATAAAACATTAAGATCAGATACATCAGTCTAATTGTTTCCACTATAGGAAGAGTTGAGAAACTCCAGTTGTTATCTCTATGCAAACAAGCCATTAAGCTCTCCGACTAAGTTAGTCTTGGAGAGGGCTGTTATCTGACTTTTATTATCTCAACTGTAAGTAAACTGTTTACTTTTTCTCTGCTAGAGGAGAGGTTATTACTTCACAGACTGCTCTGAAAGACTCATTTTGAATGCTGAGTGTTGTGTAATCTGCACATATTATAGAATGATGCAATGTTAGAAAAAAACACTATATACCTGAAAATAAAAGTATGAGAATATTTTCTTTGCTGCTAATTTTCTGGTAATTATTCATAGTACACAACCAATTCACTATATCATATTTTTTTTCGCTTCAGTGTCTCTTTAAAACAATTGTACTTACAATGAATGTGCAAGACCAGACCAGAAGAAGGCGTGGCTAAGCGCCGAAACACGTTGTGACGAGAAGACGGCTTGCCAAAAGGAGTAGGAGCCGGCGGGAGTCCGCAGTCCACCAGCCTGACATCGTGTGCGGACCCTGAAAGCCCTGGCCAGGCTCAGGAAGTGGTAGCGTCTCGCTTGCGGCCCCCTACATGTGCAATTCTTGCACATTCACTGTAAGTGCGATTGTTTTAAGCGTGATTTAAATTAATAAAGTTAATGCACCATAGGAGCGCACCTCTGTTCTCTTTTCTTCAATTATCAATATCTACCTACTTGCCTTAAATAAAAAATAGGAACATGCGGATGCAATTACGCAGCATTACAGTGAGCACACTGAAAAACAGGCCCTAAGGATCCAGTGGAATGCCTAGTGAGAAAGTTCACTTACCTGTGTGCACATAGATATGACTTGGAAACGTTTCTAAAGAAACACGAGATTGTAATCTACGGTAATCTGTGCTAAAATCCCACCAGTTACGTGAACTTGTAAGTGAACTTACCATACTCCTAACGGAATACCTTGGGGTGTCTTCTTTCTAAAATGGGGTCATTTGTGGGGTTCCTATACTGCCCTGGCATTTTAGGGGCCCTAAACTGTGAGGAGTAGTCTTAAAAACAAATGTCTCAAAATGACCCTTGAAATCCTAAAGGTACTCATTGGACTTTGGGCCCCTTAGCGCACTTAGGGTGCAAAAAAGTGCCACACATGTGGTACCGCCGTACTCAGGAGAAGTAGTATAATGTGTGTTGGGGTGTATTTTTACACATACTCATGCTGGGTGGGAGAAATATCTCTGTAAATTTGGTTTCAAGACTACTCCTCACGGTTTAGGGCCCCTAAAATGCCAGGGCAGTATAGGAACCCCACTAATGACCCCATTTTAGAAAGAAGACACCGCAAGGTATTAGGTTAGGAGTATGGTGAGTTCATAGAAGATTTTATTTTTTGCCACAAGTTAGCGGAAATTGATTTGAATTGTTTTTCTTCACAAAGTGTCATATTCCGCTAACTTGTGACAAAAAATAAAATCTTCTATGAACTCACCATACTCCTAACGGAATACCTTTGGGTGTCTTCTTTCTAGAATGGGGTCATTTGTGGGGTTCCTATACTGACCTGGCATTTTAGGGGCCCTAAACCATGAGGAGTAGTCTTGAAACCAAATGTCGCAAAATGACCTGTGAAATCCTAAAGGTACTCATTGGACTTTGGGCCCCTTAGCGCACTTAGGGTGTAAAAAAGTGCCAAACATGTGGTACCGCCATACTCAGTAGAAGTAGTATAATGTGTTTTGTGGTGTATTTTTACACATACCCATGCTGGGTGGTAGAAATATCTCTGTACATGACAATTGTTTGATTTTTTTTACACACAATTGTCCATTTACAGAGAGATTTCTCCCACATGTGTGACACTTTTTTTGCAGCCTACGTGCGCTAAGGGGCCCAACGTCCTATTCACAGGTCATTTTAAGGGCATTTGTTTTCTAGACTACTCCGAGTCCTCACGGTTTAGGGCCCCTAAAATGCCAGGGCAGTATAGGAACCCCACAAGTGACCCCATTTTAGAAAGAAGACACCCCAAGGTATTCCGTTAGGTGTATGGCGAGTTCATAGAAGATTTTATTTTTTGTCACAAGTTAGTGAAAAATGACACTTTGTGAAAAAAAAAAACAATAAAAATCAATTTCCGCTAACTTTTGTCAAAATATAAAATCTTCTATGAACTCGTCATACACCTAACAGAATACCTTGGGGTGTCTTTTTTCTAAAATGGGGTCACTTGTGGGGTTCCTATACCGCCCTGGCATTTTACGGCCCCAAAACCTTGAGTAGTCTGGAAACCAAATGTCTCAAAATGACTGTTCAGGGGTATAAGCATCTGCACATTTTGATAACAGGTGGTCTATGAGGGGCCAAATTTTGTGGAACCGGTCATAAGCAGGGTGGCCTTTTAGATGACAGGTTGTATTGGGCCTGATCTGATGGATAGGAGTGCTAGGGGGGTGACAGGAGGTGATTGATGGGTGTCTCAGGGGGTGATTAGAGGGGAAAATAGATGCACTCAATGCACTGGGGAGGTGATCGGAAGGGGGTCTGAGGGGGATCTGAGGGTTTGGCCGAGTGATCAGGAGCCCACACGGGGCAAATTAGGGCCTGATCTGATGGGTAGGTGTGCTAGGGGGTGACAGGTGGTGACAGGAGGTGATTGATGGGTGTCTCAAGGTGTGATTAGTGGGGGGAATAGATGCAAGTAATGCACTGGCGAGGTGATCAGGGCTGGGGTCTGAGGGTGTGGGCGGGTGATTGGGTGCCCTAGGGGCAGATAGGGGTCTAATCTGATGGGTAGCAGTGACAGGGGGTGATTGATGGGTGGCAGTGACAGGGGCTGATTGATGGGTGGCAGTGACAGGGGGTGATTGATGGGTGATAGGTGATTGTCAGGTGATTGACAGGTGATCAGTGGGTTATTACAGGGAAGGACAGATGTAATTAATGCACTGGGGAATTGATAAGGGGGGGGGGGTCTGAGGGCAATCTGAGCGTGTGGGCGGGTGATTGGGTGCCCGCAAGGGGCAGATTAGGGTCTGATCTGATAGGTAACAGTGACAGGTGGTGATAGGGGGTGATTGATGGGTAATTAGAGGGTGTTTAGAGAAGATAACAGATGTAAACAATACATTTGGGAGGTAATCTGACGGTGGGTTTGCGGGCGATCTAATGGTGTGGGTGGGTGATCAGATTGCCCGCAAGGGGCAGGTTAAGGGCTGATTGATGGGTGGCAGTGACAGGGGGTGACAGGGGGTGATTGATGGGTGATAGGTGATTGGCAGGTGATTGACAGGTGATCAGTGGGTTATTACAGGAAGAACAGATGTAATTAATGCACTGGTGAATTGATAAGGGAGGGTCAGAGGGCAATCTGAGCGTGTGGGCGGGTGATTGGGTGCCCGCAAGGGGCAGATTAGGGTCTGATCTGATAGGTAAAAGTGAAAGGTGGTGATAGGGGGTGATTGATGGGTGATTGATGGGCAATTAGTGTGTGTTTTTAGGGTAGAGAACAGATGTAAACACTGCACTTGGGAGGTGATCTGATGTCGGATCTGCGGGCGATCTATTGGTGTGGGTGGTTGATCAGATTGCCCGCAAGGGGCAGGTTAGGGGCTGATTGTTGGGTGGCAGTGACAGGGGGTGATTGATGGGTGATAGGTGATTGGCAGGTGATTGACAGGTGATCAGTGGGTTATTACAGGGAAGAACAGATGTAATTAATGCACAGGCGAATTGATAAGGGGGGGGGGGGTCTGAGGGCAATCTGAGCGTGTGGGCGGGTGATTGGGTGCCCGCAAGGGGCAGATTAGGGTCTGATCTGATAGGTAACAGTGACAGGTGGTGATAGGGGGTGATTGATGGGTAATTAGAGGGTGTTTAGAGAAGATAACAGATGTAAACAATACATTTGGGAGGTAATCTGACGGCGGGTTTGCGGGCGATCTAATGGTGTGGGTGGGTGATCAGATTGCCCGCAAGGGGCAGGTTAGGGGCTGATTGATGGGTGGCAGTGACAGGGGGTGACAGGGGGTGATTGATGGGTGATAGGTGATTGGCAGGTGATTGACAGGTGATCAGTGGGTTATTACAGGAAGAACAGATGTAATTAATGCACTGGTGAATTGATAAGGGGGGGTCAGAGGGCAATCTGAGCGTGTGGGCGGGTGATTGGGTGCCCGCAAGGGGCAGATTAGGGTCTGATCTGATAGGTAAAAGTGACAGGTGGTGATAGGGGGTGATTGATGGGTGATTGATGGGTAATTAGTGGGTGTTTAGGGTAGAGAACAGATGTAAACACTGCACTTGGGAGGTGATCTGATGTCGGATCTGCGGGCGATCTATTGGTGTGGGTGGGTGATCAGATTGCCCGCAAGGGGCAGGTTAGGGGCTGATTGTTGGGTGGCAGTGACAGGGGGTGATTGATGGGTGATTGATGGGGGATTGATGGGTGATTGACAGGTGATTGACAGGTGATCAGGGGGGATAGATGCATATAGTACACAGGGGGGGGGTCTGGGGGGGGGGTCTGGGGAGAATCTGAGGGGTGGGGGGTGATCAGGAGGGGGCAGGGGGCAGGGGGGGGATTAAAAAAAATAGCGTTGACAGATAGTGACAGGGAGTGATTGATAGGTTATTAGGGGGGTGATTGGGTGCAAACAGTGGTCTGGGGGCTGGGCAGGGGGGAGGGGGTCTGAGGGGTGCTGTGGGCGATCAGGGGGCGGGGGGGCAGATCAGTGTGTTTGGGTGCGACATAGGGTGGCTGCAGCCTGCCCTGGTGGTCCCTCGGACACTGGGACCACCAGGGCAGGAGGCAGCCTGTATAATACACTTTGTATACATTACAAAGTGTATTATACACTTTGTAGCGGCGATCACGGGGTTAAAATCCCGCCGGCGCTTCCGTATGGCCGGCGGGATGTTGCGGCGGGTGGGCGGAGCCAGTTGCCGGGGGAAGCGCGCGTCATCAATGACGCGATCGCTCCCCCGGCATGTGAAAAGGACGCAACGCCCTTGGGCGTATTGCGGTCCTTTAGGGATCCACTTTGCCGCCGCCCATCGGCTGTGGGCGGTCGCCGGTCGGCAAGTGGTTAAAGGAAACCAGAGTTGAGATAATATACTGTAAAAGTTTTATACATACCTGGGGCTTCCTCCAGCCCCATCCACTCGGATCACTGACACGCCGCTGTCCTCCGATGTCTGCAGCTCCGGTACCGGGCCCCGTCACTTCAGCCAGTCTGCGCAAAAGAAGGGCTCCATCTTACGTATCTCTCTGGCGGCTGCGTGCGCATGAGGCTGGAGGAAGCCCCAGGTATGTATAAAACTTTTATATTATCTCAGTACTGGTACACTTTAATCCATATATAATGTTTAATCAGTGTTTAGTAACTGATAGTGAGTGACACACAAATATGGCTATTTTTGCTTCACTGAACTGTTAATGAAAATTGTTGGTTAAAAGTGTAATTTAGACAGGGAGGGAGAGAAAAATTCTACATACCTGGGGCTTCCTCCAGCCCCATCGCTCTCTTGGCATCCTCCACCCTGCCACCTGGATCATCTGGAATCTGTCCTGAAGTCCTCCAGTCTGGGGCATTCTGCCCATGTGCGGCCCGGCTGTACAACCCCCCACCCCCCCAACCCCCCGTTGCACTCCCGTTCCTGGTGCTGTAATACTACGCAGGGGCAAAACGCCCCTGACCACAGGAGTGCGACGAGGGAGCGTGCAGCCATACTGTGCATGCGCTGAATGCCCCAGACTGGAGTATGTTTTTGGCATGTGGGAGGAAACCGGAGTGCCCAGAGGAAACCCACACAGACACAGAGAGAACATACAAACTCCTTGCAGTTGTTGACCTGGCTGGGATCCGTGCTAATAAACACTAGTAATGCATTATATATGGATTAAGAAAATGATTACAAAATTGACGCAATGCTGAGAGCATTAGGTAATACAGCATACTTTCTTTTGATGTTTTACGTTGTACACAAAGCATCAGACAGACACTCACTCAGTAGCATCAGACTTCAAACTCAGTGCAAGTGAGCAGCACATGCCGGGACCATGTGACTACTGTGTGAGCTCCACCACCTGTCACTGCAACCAGCACAAACCAGTTCAGAACTTGGGGAATCCCTCTGCGGTGAGTAAGATCTGTAACACCCAGCATCAAAGTTAAAAGACGAAAATAAACAATAATAATACTGTACTTCAGTCCTGTTCCTTTACAATACATACAATACATGGACATATCTCTCTCTCGCATCCTAAAGACATATCAGCCTCACTGCCCTAAAAAATGTAATTAGACTGTTGTAGAGATATTAGATTAAGACTATGGCAGGAGCTAGACCAAGGTGGGATAACTACAGCCCGTGGATCGTGGTTATTTCTTCTACTTAAAGAGACACTGAAGCGAAAAAAAAAAATATGATATAATGATTTGGTTGTGTACTATGAATAATTTCTAGAAGATTAGCAGCAAAGAAAATATTCTCATACTTTTATTTTCAGGTATATAGTGTTTTTTCTAACATTGCATCATTCTATAATATGTGCAGATTACACAACACTCAGCATTCAAAATGAGTCTTTCAGAGCAGTCTGTGAAGTAATGACCTCTCTACTAGCAGAGAAAAAGTAAACAGTTCAATTACAGTTGAGATAATAAAAGTCAGATAACAACCCTCTCCACGACTAACTTAGTCGTAGAGATTAATTGCTTGTTTGCATAGAGATAACAACTGGAGTTTCTCAACTCTTCCTGTACTGGAAACAATTAGACTGATGTATCTGATCTTAATGTTTTATTTCTTAGCTGTACTACACATACAAATCATAATATCATCATTTTTTTTCCGCTTCAGTGTCTCTTTAAAGGACACCCGAGGTGAAAATAAACTGATTAAATAAACAATTGTATCTATCTTCCTCCTCCTAAAAATGAATTTTTAGGATATTCCACAGTTTTATTTTATGTTTAAATCTACTTTTTATGTTTTAACTGTTTTATTGTTTTTGCTCAATGACACATTCATTGAAGTATGCCAGCGCTAAAATCTATGAACGATTTATCTCTTTCCTGATGAATTGAGAACTTTTTTTTTTCTTGTTTTTGTTTTTTTTTCTTTAACAAAACCAGACTGACCTGAATTTATTAAAACAGATAAACAATCCACTAAACATATTTTTTTCAATTAAACAAAATAAGTTATATCAACATAAATAATAATTGTAAACATATTAAAGGCTTATACCTTATTGCAAAATGTATGCTAAATAATCACTTTCAGGGCCCTTTTCCACTAGCAATTGCGATTCAGCAAGTTGCTATTTTTTTGGGCGATTGCGATTGTGCTAAGCAATGCACTGCATAGCAAAATCGCGGTAAAAATCGATCCGAGTCGTGATCGCGCTTTAGTAAAATTTGAATCGCGGTAGTGGAAATTACCTACCGCAATTCCTATGTTATTTAGCAAACCCTAGCGATTTAAAAATCACTAGCGATTTGCGATTTTGGGATTCAGCATCACAATCGCAGCAAGTGGAAAAGAGCCCTAAAAGCAACTTCAAACTTGTATAGTTCACAATGGGCTGTGGAAAATGTCCATTTGCTAAAAAAAATCCTATGTGTGGATTAAATAAAAAAAAAATAACAGGTCCCAAATGTGGAGTGTGCCCCAGAACGGGTATGTGTGATTTCCGGACCACCACTATCCTCCAAGCAATGGCTGCGGTGTTTGCCTGCTAGAAGTTGGTGATGCTGCTTTTTACCACTTCAGCCTAACTGGACGAAAATTTTAGGCTGCGCGCATTCCCGCGGGTCACGCGCGCTCCCGCGGGCCCCCCCGTGTGCGCTCCCGCTGGGGGCCGTTAGCCCAGCGATCAATGAAAGGGATTACAAATCCCTTTCACTGATCGGACCCCCGCGGAGAAAAGCTGACAGCGTCTCTTCAGACGCTGCGGCTTTTCTGAGATAAAAAAGTTCCCCTGCTTCTATCTTCTTCCTTGGAGCGAGCTCGATCGCTCCCAGGACTTTTTGACTGTTGCCATCTTGTGGCCAAATTGCAAACTACACCAAAAATCCCTTTACAGTCAATAAAGACATTTTTACCGATGTAAAATCCCCTGTTTACCTCCCACACCAAAAAATACCCACATACAAGTTTTAATAAAAAATACAATAAAAAATTACAATAATAAAAAAAAAAAACATAAATAGTTACCTAAGGGTCTAAACTTTTTAAATATTCATGTCAAAGGAGTATATCAATATGATTTACTAAATTATGGGCTTCTAAATAGTGATGGATGCAAATTGAAAAAAATGCACCTTTATTTCCAAATAAAATATTGTTGCCATACATTGTGATAGGGACATAATTTTAACGGTGTAATACCCGGGACATATGGGCAAATACAATACGTGAGTTTTAATTATGGAGGCATGTATTATTCTAAAACTTTAATGGCTGAAAACTGAGAAATAATGAATTGTTTCCATTTCTTTCTTATTCTTCCTGTTAAAATGCATTTACAGTAAAGTGGCTCTTAGCAAAATGTACCACCCACAGAAAGCCTAATTGGTGGCGGAAAAAACAAGATATAGATCAATTAATTGTGATGAGTAGTGATAAAGTTATTGGCAAATGAATGGGAGGTGAAAGTTGCTCAAATGTAAAAAATTCTCAACCCTGTAGGCTGAAGTGGTTAAAGAGACTCTGTAACAAAATTTTCAGCCTTACTTCTTGTACCCTATAAGTTCCTATACCTGTTCTAATGTGCTCTGGCTTACTGCAGCCTTTTCTAGTTGCACTGTCTCTGTACTATATTTAATCCTCTTTTCTTTGTCAAAGCTTTGTCGAGCCAGGGAGGAATGCACTGCTTCTGCTGTGATAGGGAGAAGTTATACATGCCCTCTCCACGCCCCCTGCAGGCTCTGTGTGTGTGCTTTGTTTATCCCTCACAGACAGGGCTCTGCTCACAGCCAGCCTGCCTGTGACCTTGTGAAAAGCTGTGAGTGCAGAAAGATCAGTTCAAAGCCCAGACAAGCAGCTAAGGCAACAAGTGGGAGAAACATTCCAGCAGTCAAGTCACGTTTGAGAGGAGCCTCTGCAAACGGGCACCTGCTCTGATGATGTATTTCCTGTTTGGCGGCCATCTTCACTGTTTACAAAACAATTAATAAAACAGTGATTTTATCACCAAGAAAGCAGCAGGGAGCGGCGAAAATGTCACAGAGGGGGCTAGGAGAAAACAACAAACAGGCTGGTGCGTTTATTTATGCAAAATTTTCAAAGTACAGATTCTCTTTAAAACATGTAAAAAATGCAGGGCTGGTGATCCCAGGGTTTTATCTGGTCAAATGTCTAATTGTACAAGACATGAGGGCGGTTTTAGCAATCTTCACTATAATTTGATATGACCTAGGTGTAAGTTGCACACTTTTGCCGCATAATATCAGACAATGAAAGAAAAAGAAAGGCTGTGTTTCCTGAATTTCTACTGTTCTCTCATGTTCACCATCACGTGTAAATCTGCACTTATGTTCCCATTTTTACCGTGTCCCATTCACGGCATGTTATGTGCCTTTTTTTCCCACGGACTCCAATTCTAAAAATGGCATTTTGTGTTGCCTTAGATTGCTGTTTTGGGTCCCGGTTGCTATGCGTTGTTAAGGAGGATCAAAGGATAAGATGTGTCATTTTCTGTAATGCATCGTACATGTCCTTTCACGTCACAGCCAAGCAGAGGCGAATCCTTCTGGGCGCTGATTCTCCGTCGTAAAAACTCAAAGTCCCGCGCGCTCGTTCCTAGATAATAATTCTGATGTGTAGTAGCTTAATTGCAGGGTGATTAATCCTGAGAAAATCTTGGCAGACTCGTAAGTTAACCCAGTAACATAGTTAAGAGAAAATGCTTGAGGGGATAGAATTATATCGTATCAACAGGAGGATAAATGCCAGTCTTAGAGTATGTATTTATATTTACAGGTCGGATGTTGCATAATGTTACCGGGATTGCTTAAATGGACGTTCCATCACTCCACCCAAACATGGTATTTCCGTGTTTCCTGGATCTTAGAGAGTTTAACAAAATAGCTAAACTTTTGTTGAAGATAAATATTTAAAATATATTAGTGCATATGGCATTGTGTGTTCTCGAGAGGCACCACAACAAGTTAAAGGAACATATACTTCATGATAGCCAATTTTATTCTGGTTTCAGCATCATAAACACTCCATATGTCTATATATTGCCATGTATTGGTTTGTAACCAGGGATGATCTCCGAGCTTAATCACAAGTGATTACTCGGGATTCAAGTCAGGATTAATTACAGCAGCTGAGCGGCGGGGATTGGAAGGGTTATTTACCCATAAATTTGCATCCTCCCCACGCTCCATATAGGTCCATGCATCCTAATAGTAGCATTCCAAGCCTCGCTGCCGTCACTTCCTCCTTCAAGCCGGAATTACTCGTGATTAAGCTCGTGATTACACGTGATTAAGCTCGGGTAACCAGTGATCACGAGCTGTTTTTCCTGATCACGAGGTCGGAATCTGAATTCGTGATCGCCTTGAGTCTCGATCACAGATTCGGTTTCCGATTGCACTTATGATCGTGGTCCAAATCCTGCTCTTGATCACGGATTTAGCCGTGATTGCGGCCGTGATTATAATCTGAAAACCCGCCGATTTTAGCGGTTGATAGCAAAGCCCCCTTACATGATATAAACACTAACATTTGCAGGATATGTTAAGTAGAACAGTGGGAACAAGGGTAAAAAGGGTATTTTTTTTTTCCAAAAAGACCTTATAGTTTTTGAGAATAATCGATTTTAAACTTTCAAAGGAAAATAGTGTACATTTAAATGCGGTAAATGACAGTTAATGTATTTACCTCATTTACATGTAAACTTTTTTCCTTTGAAACTTTAAAATTGATTTTCTCAAATAATGATAAGGTCTTTTTGAATTTTTTTCCCTCTCGTTCCCACTGTTCTACTTAAAGAGAACCAGAGATGAAGCACCCTCTTGTATTTTACCTTATAAATCAGTGGGAACATGACAGTAAACACCTAATCTGCCCTTTGTTTCATTGTTCTCTGTGTAATCTGACTGTTATCACCTCTGATAAGAACCCCCGCCTGAGAAGTCAGGCTGCTCCGTCTAGCTTTGCTACAGAAAGATTATAGCTAAGTCTGTCTTCTGTGGTGTTATTTCAAGCCCAAGCCTGCCCCCTTGTGGCTTTGCTATAATGACTCAGCAATAATCATTCCCAGCAAAGCCAGATTTAATTGCTCAGTCTGGGATTCTTGTGACTGCTGTTAACAGACACTTTTAGCAGTGAGGACGAAACAGACAGCATGGTAAGTGTTTTCTCTAATGTTCTTACTGATATACATGGTAAAATACACAAGGGTGCTTCCTCTCTGGTTCCCTTTAACATATCCTGTAAATTTGGTGTTCATATCATGTAAGGGGGCTTTGCTATTAACCGCTAAATTTGGCGGAATACTTTTTTTCATTTGAAACTTTAAATTTGATTTTCTCAAAAACTGTAAGGTCTTTTTGAAAAAAAATTGAAGCCACTGATCACCTTTATAATCCATGCAATTTTGGTGATTGTAGCATGTATGGGGGCTTTGCTATTAATGTTAAAGAGACTCTGTAACAAAATGTTCATCCTTATTTCTTCTATCCTATAAGTTCCTATACCTGTTCTAATGTGGTCTGTCTTACTGCAGCCTTTCCTAGTTGCACAGTGGCTGTGTTATCTCTGTTATATGATCTAATCTTCTCTCCTCTGTCGGGTCTGTCGGGCTCAGGCAGTCTGGCTGGAATGTGCTGTGCTGCTCGTGATTGGCTAGAAGCTATGCACACCCTCTCCAGGCCCCCTGCAAGCTCTGTGTGACTCACACACTCTGCTTACTTGAGCCTATCACAAGCTTTTAGCAGCCATGTCTTTTGTTTGTAAACACTTCCTAAAACTGGCAATTACAAGCCAGGATTGCAGCAGAGAGTGGCAGAAACAGCACACAGGGGCCCAGGGGAACATAATGAATAGAATGGTATTTTTATTGTAATAATTTTAGAGTACAGATTCTGTTTAAAGTCAAATCTGTGATCACGGCCGTGATCTACATGTAATCATGGCTAAAATCTGAGTCGAATTCGGAGCTCCGATTCAAATCTGGATCACGATCACGGCGTATCTGGATTTCGATTCTGATGTGGCCGGATTTACTCGAATTCGTGATTGGGGTAGAATGACCCCATGTGGAGCTAAATTAAAATTTTATGAATTCACATGCAAAGTCTCTAACACGCTTGGACCTTACCAATTGGCGGCAATTCCCGATGCCAAATTGAGGAAAGCAAAGACCCCGCTCCTCCCACAGTGTGATGTCATTGACATGGCCATGAAAGTTTCCTGTCTGTGATCCTCTGTTAGCCTGTCACATTGTTAGTGGGTTGGTTTATAGATAAGGACAGTGGGTGCTGTCTGTTATTTTTCATGCCCACAAGCAGTAAAGTTGATGACCGACAGGCTCACGGAGGATCAAACATCATGAACGAAGTATACGGCGAGTAGCAATCGTTTCTCTATCTATCTTCTCTTCTCACTTTGCAATGTCTTGATTTATTTTTTTTCCCTACTATTATCTTTTGGGAAGGTTCCTCTTCATGTTAGGAATGAGAATGCAAGACAATTGCTACCATGTTTCCCCGAAAATAAGACACTCTCTTATTTTTTTTCCTTCAAAAGATGTTCTAGGTCTTTTTTATCAGGGAGGTCTTATATATTGTTAGGGTAGCAAGATCCCTATTCCCTCACCGCCACTTTACCTCCTGATGACCCCCTCCTCCATAAAGACGCATCCCCGCTCTCCACTGCCCGACTTACCAGTAATTCAAACTGCAGGACAGCGGTAAACTGGTGATTTCCCCGCCGCTGCTTTATTTCCTGCTGGCCCCGTTCTCCATTGCTCGCTGTCATAATTCAAACTGCTGATCAGCTGTAAACTGCGGTTAATGCAATTAGTTACACTGTAACAGCACTTCCGTGTACAGGAAGTAAAAAGAGACGTCACTTCCTGTACACGGAAGAGCTGTTATAGTGTAACTAGCTGCCTTAACCGCAGTTTACCGCTGATCAGTGGTTTGAATAATGACAGCGGGCAATGGAGAACGGGGCCAGCAGGAAATAAAGCAGCGGCGGGGAAATCACCAGTTTACCGCTGTCCTGCGGTTTGAATTAACGGTGTGTCGGCAGGCAGCGAAGAACAGGGATGCATCTTTCTGGGGGAGGAGGGGGTCAGCAGGAGGTAAAGTGGTGGTGAGGAGGGGGGGGGGGGGGCGGACGGATGGGACTTGTACAATATACAATACAATACAATAACATTTCTATAGCGCTTTTCTCCCATAGGACTCAAAGCGCTTAGGCTCTCTCAGATTCAGTAATTAGTAGGATGAAGTATTCACACAAACGAAAGTTATATTTCTGCAAATGCCAAACTGAACAGGTGGGTTTTCAGTCTGGATTTAAACACGTCCAGGGATGGAGCTGTCCTGATCTGTTGAGGTAAGGAGTTCCAAAACGTAGGGGCAGCATGACAGAAGGCTCTGGGACCAAAAGTTTCCAAGTGGATTCTGGGTATGACTAGATTATTAGAACCTGTTGATCTGAGAATGCGGGGATTGCTACGCAGCTGCAACAAATCTTTCATGTATCCAGGGCCTAAATTATTCAGGGATTTAAATGTCAGTAGGCCGATCTTGAATAGGACCCTCCATTCTATAGGTAGCCAGTGAAGGGAGTGCAGGACTGGCGTTATGTGGCAGTGACGGGGTTGGTTGGTTAGCAGTCTGGCAGCAGTATTCTGTATCAGCTGTAGTCGGTACAAGACCTTTTTTGGAAGGCCAGTGTAGAGAGCATTGCAGTAGTCCAGTCGGGATGTGATGAAGGCGTGGACTAAGGTTGGCAGCCACTAGGGCTTATTTTAGGGGTAGGTCTTATATTTTGAGCATGTTCAAAATATGGGATAGATCTTATTTTAAGGGGATGTCCTACTTTCAGGGAAACACAGTAGCAGTCCTCATTATTGGAATGAATGGCGGTGATGAATTGGTGCGCTGCATTCATTATTGTAGGTTATGGAAAGTGTCACGATTCCATGACTCGGTTATAGTGAATAACAGCATAATTGAGGCCCCGAGTATCATCTCCGCATCTTAATGTGATACTGCCTCACTCTCTCCTTCTCAGTGGATTAGCTGTTTGTAAAACACATGATTTATGTGACACTCAGATGTGTGTGTCTCATGGAGGATATAAAGTTTATTATCTAAACACAAGCCGTGGCCCATGGCAACCAGTCAACCGTCTGATTGCACAAACTGCACTGGGAAATGACAGCATGCTGTGGCGTCTAGTTATTCACTTTGGGCAGTTTTTGGAAATGATTTTGGCATTGGATAAGAAATGTTTTTGTGCATAATCAGTGCAGAGCAAGATGATGGAAGAACAAAAGATACAGTGTATGGTCCGAAGAACTGATGTAAAAGGATTCTTCTCAAGTCTCCTTTAACCAGGGCTGCATATGGCTATCCTCCAGGGCAGCTTAGTGATGTGTGACTAAAACATCTGCCATGGCCAGCTGACCTGATGAAGATAAGACACCGAGGCCCATATGCAATGCTCTTTTTCTCCTGAATGTTCTCCTAGGAGATCATTTTGTAATACCTTTTTAGCATTTTGCAATTGAAAAAGTACCAAAAAGTAGCTGAAAAACTACTACCAAAATTATTTTGAGTATTTTCTTCCTTGCTGGGGCTTTAAAATGCATTTTATTTACAAGTTGTAAAAATATCACCTAGGAGAAAACTCAGTTGAAAAAGTGAATTGCATATGGGCCAGCACATTTATATTGTTTTTTTTCTCCTGGTGGGCTCAAAGCGCCAGAGCTGGAGCCACTAGGGGGCACCCCACGGGTGACCAGGATCATTGGAGTGTCAGGCTTTGCTGGTCGCCTGGTGTGGGTCAGGCTGTATGCCCATATGACTGACATATAACCCAGCCCTAACACCTGCGGAAGCTCCTGCCTGATACAAACTACAATACCCTGCAGGTAGATGTAGCATACAAACTGGCAGACAGAAATCACCAAACACAGCAATGCAATGCAACACAGTATACTGAATAGTCACCTGAGGCCTGTAGGCTGAAGCAATCCAGATGAAGACAAGGCAGCAGGAAATGACTGAAGTATATCACTAGACAGATGGAAGGTCAATCAGGCCAGGCTCAGTGCAGACAGTGTTCATGCGAATTCCTTTCAACAAGCCGGGTCAGTAACAGAATATCTAATACAAAAGCATGGTCAGGTTCAAGCCGGATCGGTAACAGGTAATCCAATCTAGAAGAAGCTTACTCAGGAGACAGGCACAAGTCCTCAGCAAGACAAGCACTTGGTGTGAGCGCAATCTCAGCAACAAGCCCAGCATAGGCTATCACAGGCACAGATTGGAGCGCTCACTAGGTTCAAATACAAGGCCTGACCTGATCAGCTGACACGCAGGGAGACATGTGGCTACTGTTTACATAGGCGGGGCGTGCACTGAGACGCGTCCTCCGCCTGCCACCCTGCATGCATGTGAGTCAGCGGCAGGGACGGCAACAACTGTGAGTCAGCGGCAGGGCTGTCGGCAGGGGCCTGCCGACTCCGTACATGGAGAGCCTTGTCAATAGACTCCTTACTGCTTTAGGTACTGGCTTGAGCCAGGATAAAGGCACAGGCAGCCATTTGAAATGCATTGTCCAGCACACAGAGCTTACTCTTAGAATGACCTTCCCCACAGCATCTTGCACGACATCCCCCGCTGACCACAGCAGAAGTCTGAGGATAGTGGAACAATGGTCGTGTGAGATACAGTGGTATGCGAAAGTTTGGGCAACCTTGTTAATTGTCATGATTTTCCTGTATAAATCGTTGGTTGTTACAATAAAAGATGTCAGTTAACCTCCTTGCCGGTTTTCCCGACCTGAGCTCGGGGTACAAAAAAGAAGCTGTTAGCGGTGATCCCGAGCTCAGGTCGGGGTAGGGATTGCAGCGCTTTACCTGTAGTTGTGGAGTCCCGCGCGCGTTCCCGCTGCGCAGCGGGACTCCAGCCTCTCTCCCTGGCAGTGTGGGGTCTTTCCCTGGCCGCCGGGATCCCCATGTCCCCGCTATTCTTCTGGGGACCCGGCGGCCAATCGGAGCAGCGGAGCGGCGGTGGCGGCGTGACGTCATCGGGGCGGGGCTAATATTTAAAACGAACTTCTCTATATTAGAGAAATATAGAGAAGTTTGATTATATGTATATTAGCGCCATCTTGTGGTCAAAGAGAAAACTGCAGCGCAGGAGCCCAGGAAGGTACATTTTTTATTCTGCTGCAGATCTCCCTGCCAGAATGATTTTTTTCAGGTTTTAGGGTCTGAAAGAGTGGAAAAAATTGCACTTCTTTTAGACCCTAAAATCTGGAAAGAACCAGAACGTCAAGTAGGTTAAATATATCATATATGAGACACACACAGTGATATTTGAGAAGTGAAATGAAGTTTATTGGATTTACAGAAAGTGGGCAATAATTGATTAAACAAAATTAGGCAGGTGCATAAATTTGGGCACTGTAGTCATTTTATTGATTCCAAAACCTTTACAGTAGAACTAATTATTTGAACTCAAATTGGCTTGGTAAGCTCAGTGTCCCCTGACCTACATACACAGGTGAATCCAATTATGAGAAAGAGTATTTAAGGGGGGCAATTGTAAGTTTCCCTCCTATTTTAATTTTCTCTGAACAGTAGCAACATGGGGGTCTCAAATGACCTGAAGATTTCAGCTGTCTGTTTCCACAGTTAGGAACATATTGAGGAAATGGAAGACCACAAACATGCCTCATAAAGGCAAATGCATTGTGGGACTTGTAGTTCCTTAACAGCTGGAGGGCCAAGTTTGCCCATTGCTGGTGTAGTATGTACTGATAATGTATAATTGAAAGAGTAATAATATTAATGTAATACTCACAAACCAGGGTTACCAATTAGGCAACCACTGGCAATGCAGGTGGGGAGATTGTCCTGACCCCACTCAGGAATAAGAAGTCGCTCTCTGTAGTAGAAGAAGGAAGGGTACAACCCTCCACCATCTGCCAGTATCATCAATGCTGAGCGCCTCTGCTCAGCGTGATGATACTGGCAGATGCTGTTTACTCCTATCTGTTATTGCCTGATGATGCGGGTCTGCACTTTATTTGGAGTATGCAATATAATTGTTTTGACTGAAAATCCACAGTCGTATGTTCTGCTTGGAGGAGGTAAGTCCACCACTACCTCCTCTATTACCAAGATGGGTTTTTAAGGTATTTTAGTGTTTTTTATCCTGTTGGCGCCTCTGTTGTCTTATGATCCTCATTTTGGAATAAGTTGCTTTGGACTGATGAAACTAAAATTGAGTTATTTGGGCATAACAACTGGTGTTATGCATGGAGGAAAAACAACACAGCATTCCAACAAAAACACCTGCTACCTACAGTAAAACATGGTGGTGGTTCCATCATGCTGTGGGGCTGTGCGGCCAATGCCGGGACTGGGAATCTTGTCAAAGCTGAGGGACGCATGGATTCCACTCAGTATCAGCATATTCTAGAGACCAATGTCCAGGAATCAGTGACAAAGCTGAAGCTGTGCCGGGGATGGATCTTTTAACAAGACAGCGACCCTAAACATTGCTCAAAATCCACTGAGGCATTCATGCAGAGGAACAAATACAACGTTCTGGAATGGCCATCTCAGTCCCCAGACCTGAATATCATTGAAAATCTGTGGTGTGAGTTAAAGAGAGCTGTCCATGCTCAGAAGCCATCAAACCTGAATGAACTCGAGATGTTTTGTAAAGAGGAATGGTCCAAAATACCTTCAACCAGAATCTAGACTCTTATTGGAACCTACAGGAAGTGTTTAGAGGCTGTAATTTCTGCAAAATGAGGATCTACTAAATATTGATTTCATTTCTTTTTTGTGGTGCCCAAATTTATGCACCTGCCTAATGTTGTTTAAACAATTATTGCGCACTTTCTGTAAATCCAATAAACTTCATTTCACTTCTCAAATATCACTGTGTGTATCTCCTATATGATATATTTAACTGACATTTTTTATCGTAACAACCAACGATTTATACAGGAAAATCAAGACGATTAAAAAGGTGGCCCAAACTTTCGTATCCCACCGTATGTGTAATGTCAGCTGATATTTTGTAAGTGTATTTTTTTAGCGAATTGCTACCCAAATAAATGGTATTGTAACACAAAGGAGCTCTTTCTCTACACCTTTGCTTCTGCTGAGTAGTGTCGGTGTTCAAATTCCAAACATTGTTCCGAATGCACCCGAAACGCAACACTTCAGCCCTATTCAGCACTGAACCTGCGGACTGAGTCAGGGGGCATTTACATACTTTCACTTCATCGCTTTTGGCTTTGAAAATAGAAAGTATGGAGTCATGAAATCAGGGGCGTAGCAATAGCCATAGCAGCCATAGCAGCTGCTATGGAGCCCTGGAGCAGAGGGGGCCCAGGTGTTACTTAAAGAGGAGCTGTTAGGTATAGGGTCTCAGAGAAAAAAACACATATATCAGTAGCTAAATATTGGCTGTACTTACATTACATATGCATTTCACTGTCCACGTTTGGATTTCACAGACTTTTTATATAGTATTTGCAGAGAATGATGCTCCTGACAGCTCATGGCAGGTTCCATGTTTGTCTGTCTCCTATGAAGCCAATTGTGATGTCATATCCTCCCTGCTTCCTGATGATTCCACTCACAAAAAAGATCCTAGTGGTTCATGATCCGGACAACACTACTGTGCAGTGAATATTAATTAGCCATGTGGCTAGGGACAATAGCGGACTTATGCAGTATACTCTAACGGAACATGTGCCCTATGAACAGCACATTGATTTTTCAGTGTTGTGAGCTTGGCTGCAAGTTACAAGCTGCTGTTACATGAGCCTGTAACTTCCCACTGTGAAAGCAGCCTTAGGGCGGGATAGGGAAATGAAGGGGAGGACCCAAGGGAGTGAAGTGGGGAGAAGAAGCAGCCCCAGAATGCTTTGCAGTATCTGTTATGCGTCCTGCCGGCCTCCTTAGGAGCTTGGGAATAACGAGCCTTGCTGTTCAGCACACATTAAAGTAAGAGAGATTTTTAACTTCAGTATTGCCTTTTTGGCTTCCTTCTAAACTGTTTAACACAGGAGAATAGAGGTTTAAATTAGCTTTTGCAGCCTGACAGTTACTCTTTAATGTATTCACCATTAACTTTCTTGTGTTCCTCCATCCTCAATCTTTGTCTCAGTGTCCATGAACTATATGCAGTGTTGCTTGCATGAGAATGTAAATTGCCCAATAAACTTATATCCATAGGGTAGGGACAGGTGGCATAGCTTGATCAGGTGGCATTGCCTACATATGAGGGCCCCATGACACGATTTTGTTATGGGGCCCCATGATCTCCAGCTATGCCACTGCATGAAATGACCTGTGAAGCACAAGAGAATGAACGCCCCCTGACCCTGTCCTCAAACACTACTGCTGAGCATTTTTTAATGAACCTCCCTGGTGTTATGATTATTTACAGATTTAGGGTCTAAAAGCCGTACAATTGTTTTACAAGCTTCTAGACCTTAAAATGAATGGGAACTGCATTTTTTTAAAAATGAAGCAAATACTTACCTAAGGAGAGGAAAGGCTCTGGGTCGTATAGAGCCTTCCGTCTCCTCTCTCGGTGCCCTCTACCCTGTGCTGGCTCCCCCCCCCCATTTCAATCCCCCACCGAAAGGGTATTTGGAAGTCTTCGGGAGCCGTGTCCTCCCAAAGACGTGCGGCCAGGGCCGGATTTCTGGAAAGGCCACAAAGGCCACGGCCTAGGGCGATAAAATCAGATAAGATAAGAAGGGTGGCATGACTTGGAGAGAGAAGAGGTCATATGTCAAAATTAATCACCTCTTCTGGTCCCGCAGCACAGCCAGCCAGCGCCCTGCTCTGCACTAATAGCTGAATTCCAGAGTTCCCCAATTCCAGCAAGTCTCTCTCTCACTCAACATCTGCTGTCACCTCATCTGATGATCAATTCCTCTTATCATTATCATACAAGTTGATGTGAGAAATACCAGGGATTTACATTACAAAGCAGATAGAACTAAGTTCCGCTAAATTTTAATGCAGGCATTCAAAGACATCAGTGAACTCTGCTAATTTCTTCACGTTCTCTTTTACAGCTGTGACACTGACCCCAGCAGCTGTAAATTACACTTTCTTATCTCTAGTCTACTTAAATTTATGGCTTTAGGGTTTTTTTTCTTCCTAGCCAGCGGTGGTCTCAGTTAACTCTTTCCTGACTCATTTTCTGTTCCTACCATCTATGAGAGGAATAAAAATGCTGCTTACTTTACTTTCATTGCTAAACTGTCACTGTCACCTGAGCTGTTACTACCTCTATGCTAGTGTGTATAGTTTGGCATCCTTCTCCTTTCCTGTAGCAGTAAAGCATTGTACCATTTTAGCCACAGCGAAAGCAGAGAGTTTTGAATGAGGATGATACCATTTATTGGCTTAAAAGAAAAAAAGTAATCTTTCTGTGAATAAGCCTTCTTAAGACTTTGTTCCTGTATACTGTCAATATGTTAGAGCAAACCACCATATGTACTTTCAACATTCAAAAGAGATACATAGGTTTTTCAAATATAAATAAATATCATTCAGATGCTTTAAAGTGGAGCTGAACTCTTGCACAGGACAGAAGGAAAACATAGAAAAATCTACCTTGTATGTTTTTAGAGAGCCTGTGTAATTCCCCCTCATCTGTGTCTAATCTGACGTTGTAATTTGATCTCTCCTGTGTCCCCTGACTGCCACAACATCTAAGCTCATTTGAAAGCACAGGATGTTAACAATATGTCTGCTTCCATGAAAGCAGGAAGTAGACACTGCCGATTTATTGCAGGATTTGTATCAGCTGTAACAAAGAAATATTTTTTTAAAAGGTTATGTTATTGTGTATCTTTTGAAGCAGAGAGGAAGTTCTGAGTTCAGGTCCGCTCTAATTACAACCAAACATCCAAAGTGGGTATTGACAGGATGTTTGCTACATGCCTGTTCTCTGTTTCTCTCCATTGAGCTGTCCTGTCACCTGTTTGTGGCTATGACTGCAGCCAGTCGCAGAGGACAAAGAAGCAGCGCATGCTCTGGCCACTCGTACTCCCTGTCACCTGTTTGTGGCTGTGACTGCAGCCAGTCGCACAAAGGACAAAGAAGCAGCGCATGCTCTGGCCACTCGCACTCCCAGTCACCTGTCTGTGGCTCTGACTGCAGCCAGTCACACAGAGGACAAAGAAGCAGCGCATGCTCTGGCCACTCGCACTGCCTGCCACCTGTCTGTGGCTCTGACTGCAGCCAGTCGCACAGAGGACAAAGAAGCAGCGCATGCTCTGGCCACTCGCGCTCCCTGTCACCTGTTTGTGGCTGTGACTGCAGCCAGTCGCACAGAGGACAAAGAAGCAGCGCATGCTCTGGCCACTCGCACTGCCTGCCACCTGTCTGTGGCTCTGACTGCAGCCAGTCGCACAGAGGACAAAGAAGCAGCGCATGCTCTGGCCACTCGCGCTCCCTGTCACCTGTCTGTGACTCTGACTGCAGCCAGTCTCACAGAGGACAAAGAAGCAGCGCATGCTCTGGCCACTCACGCTCCCTGTCACCTGTATGTGGCTATGACTGCAGGCAGTCACAGAGGACAAAGAAGCAGCGCATGCTCTGGCCACTTGCGACTTGCGCAAGTTTTCTGCTCCTGCCCAGATGTGCACAGCAACCAACGCCAGTATAGTGTTATGCATTCTTGACAAGTACATATATCAGCGTCATTTCTCAAGTATGCATTCCCAGAACACTATTGGCTGCTGTGCACATTCGGGCAGGAGCACAAATTGCAGGAATTATTGAGCAGACAGAGCATCCTCTGATTCTTGGCCGAATGGAAGGCAGAGCAGCACAACTGAAATGAGCCCATTCAAACCAATGATCGATAGTCAGTGTTGGGCAGAATGTTTTTTGGTAGTGGTGGTGGTGGCGGGGGGGGGGGGGGGGGCGGTAGATGACAGCAGGCCTAGGGCACTGGAAAGTACAAATCCGGCCCTGCGTGCGGCTCCATGCTGCACAGGCGTGAGCGTGCAAGAGAGCATGCTTGTGCAGGCGCAGTACAGGGCCGAAAAATTCTATGTCTTGTACGCTCACTAAATCTAATATAATACCTGTGTCAGTGTGCCAATATTACCACTTAAAAATTAATAAAAATAGTAAATGAAATTCCTTTAACACAGTCCAATGACTTATTTACGTGTCCACGGATCGCTGCACCAGTCATCAAGCATATGATGTATACAACAGTTCTCCTTTATGATGCTGCGCTCACATGTGCTTGTAATCTTCTTATAGTTGTGTCACTCATGTGATATGGCTGCCAACCACAGACAGCAACAATAACACCTCCAAAGCTCTGGAACATGCACACTCTCCCAAGTGCATATAGATGGCCCACAAAGATCATACGTGGCCTTTCACCTTCTGCTCTGCTGCCCAAGTTATAAGACAGCAACTGCGCTCAGTATCCCAGCGGGTCTCTCACAGCCAATCCATTAGCAGATAGAACTCCACAGAGATATAAAATGGTGCTCTCACATATTCTCCATGAAATCAAGCATATCATATAAAATCCTCCACGCCAGCTCTGTCCGCTCGTAGCTCCGCCCTACGCGTTTCGTGCATGCGCACTCATCAGGGGCTCAGCCTGAGGAGCTTTTTAGTTAAGAGGGCTGATGTGAAGCTTCTGTTTCTGTGGAGTTCTATCTGCTAATGGATTGGCTGTGAGAGACCCGCTGGGATACTGAGCGCAGTTGCTGTCTTATAACTTGGGCAGCAGAGCAGAAGGTGAAAGGCCACGTATGATCTTTGTGGGCCATCTATATGCACTTGGGAGAGTGTGCATGTTCCAGAGCTTTGGAGGTGTTATTGTTGCTGTCTGTGGTTGGCAACGATATCACATGAGTGACACAACTATAAGAAGATCACAAGCACATGTGAGGGGACCAGGAGAGGAGCCGGAAGGCTCTATAGGACCCAGAGCCTTCCCTCTCCTTGGGTAAGTATCTGGCTCATTTTTTTAAATGCGGTTCCCATTCATTTTAACAACAAGGAAACATACAAACAAAAAAAAAACATACTACAGAGAGATTTGCAGCAGTTCCTGCATAACTCACTCAGGCACGGGGTTACCGCTCTGAGCTGCAGATTTCCGTCCCGGGCCTGACTCGGGATTACCGCTAAGGAGGTTAAACTAATATTACTACAATTTTATCGTAAATATATCATATTGTTAGTGGCTCTGATCTGGTGCACCTGAAGTGTAGATTATTTGTAGGACATAAACAGGATCTCACGTTGAGAGAAGAAAGGCAGAGTCTGGTAGAATCTTGACCCTCCCAAGAAGAAGGTGGACACAAGGGAAGACTAGGAGCCAATATTCTGTAGTATGTTATTACACACTCAGAAAGAGAGAGGAATCTATAAAAAGAAGAACCCTAGAATGGAATCCACAGGGATCAAGAGGAAGGGGGCGGCTGCAAAAATATGGAGAAGATCATTGGCTACAAGAAATTAGATAGATGGAGAAACATGGAATGTGATGAAGAGGATAGCAACATATACAGGTAGATCTGAATGAAGAGTAGTGATGACTGTAATGTGCTAAATACGATTTTCCAAAATTTGGCGTAATTTTCGTAAATTATAATTACGATTGTAATTGGAAAATAGTAATTGTGAAAAATTATGCAAAATTTCGCTTAATTACTACTTTATACAATTTTTTTCTAATTGTGATGTGTTTTTTGTAATTACGATTATTTTTGTCACAAATTTCTTCGCAAAACACAAAAATTATGATTTTGTGTTACTCTTTTGTGTCATTTTTTTTTCGTAATTACACAGAATTATGAGTGACACAAAATTAAGGAACAGGAAATCATGAATGATGACAAAATGAATAGAAAATTTTCCGAAAATGATAAATTACAATTTTGTGTCGCAATTACAAATTTTATGTCGTAAACATGAAATTATGGCTCATTATTAATGTCTTCCAAATGGGTCAGCACCTTCAAAAGAATTATAGCTCTTTATAAGTAAAACATAGCTCTTTATTAGATATCCATTAAAGTGGACCCAAACTAAAAATACAAAATTTCAGAAATAAAATCTATTTTCTAACTTATAATAATAAATAGCAGCCTTTTTTCAGCTGCATGATGACAAATATAAAATATTTTACATTTATTGGAGAAACCCCTCCCTTCCTTTCATATTGCCGGCACAGAATCCGGCAGACTGGTGGAGTAGGTGGTGTCCAGCAAAGGAGGAATTGCTAATGGCTGCCACCTGTATAACCCTAGTTATGGAAAGAGAAGGGTGAAAAGCATGCACTGAAATGCTCATAGGCTTGAAGGAGTGTTTATTTATCTTTGTATGTGTCAGAGTGGTGCAACTAAATATTTTAAATTAAAAAAATGTTTGGTTTGGGTCCGCTTTAAAAGGTAACAAGCTGTGCTTGGCTGCTTTCTGGCAACAGCCCAATGTTTCGGGTCTCTTAGCCCTTCCTCAGGCCAGACAGCCCCACACGGCTCATCATTAATGGAGAGTTTTCACTGAGGTCCAACACTCCAATGGAAGCACAGGGAACAGATGATGATGACAATGTTACTCAAAGTAAAACTGAATAGAAAAGAAAACATGGTTGCTAGAAAAGGTTTAGGTTGGCTCACTTCTCATGTAAGTTAGTAAAGCATGAATAGTTTATTCGCACACAAAAATATCTAGAACAGCACCTTGATTCTGGGATTAACCTGAAGAAGCAGTGACAATCCGCAAAATGCATTGACCATCTTTGTGTCTGCAAATAAACTATCCTAGTTTACTAGGTTGCATTTACAAGGTAAGCCAACACAAACCTCTCGGCTTCAAACTGTTTTTAGCTTTTTTTATTCTACAAAGGGGAACCTCCTGCAGAGTATAATAAACCTGATCTATCAAACCTGGCCTGGGTCTGCTAAAAGAAAAATGTCCACTTTTAGCTGGGAAGGATGGGCAATCCTTGGAACATGTGTTGGGTTAATTAGACCTATTTAACTGTAGCAGCAGAGGGCTAATTTTCACTGCGGTTTCTCAATCAAGACAATGGGACAAATCCTATTAACTTTTCTCTTGAGTTTTTTTCAAGGAGTTACTTTCACACCTTAATAAAATATATTTAAAGCTCCCACCAAGAAAAAAATATACTCAAAGGACGTTTGATTTGACCTTTTTTTACCCATTTTTTTGTCTACTTTTTCAATTGGTAAGTGCAGAAAAGCTATTTTTCTTAGATAAGATTAAAATGTGTCTCCTTGGAGATAACTCAAGAGAAAAGTACATTTTGCCTTATCCCATCACTCCCAGGGACAACAAATGACTTTAGGAGAGATAAAATGGAAAAACCGAGAGCCCGGTATAGTGTAGTATGTATTGGATTAGGTGGAGAATATTGACAAGTAAGTATTATACTCACAAACATGGGTTGCCGTCCAGGCAACCACTATATAAGCAGGTGGGGAGATTAGACCTGTCCCCACTCAGGATTAAGATGTCGCTCTCTGTGAAGGAAGAAAAGGGTGCAACACCCTACCACCAAGGGTGGAAAACTTGATATAGCGATGTACAGAGGTGCCAATAGGATAAAACACGATAAAAGGTTTAAAATATTCAGGTGGTAGTGGTGGACTGACCAACCCAAAACAGACTCGATGCTGTCGCTTCAATCAATCACAATTTATTCACATACTCTCAAGAACAACTGCGACGCGTTTCACGGGCAAGATCCCGCTTCTTCAGGCATTAAACAACAGGAGTATCACACAGCTCTAGGTCCCAATCAAATTTGGCACCTCTGTAAACACTCAATATGTCAATATTCTCCACCACTACCACCTGAATATTTTAACCACTTAAGCCCGAAGGGTTGAAATTTTTTTACATCCGAGCAACTTTCACCCCCCATTCATTTGCCAATAACTTTATCACTACTCATCACAATTAATTGATCTATATCTTGTTTTTTCCGCCACCAATTAGGCTTTCTGTGGGTGGTATATTTTGCTAAGAGCCACTTTACTGTAAATGCATTTTAACAGGAAGAATAAGAAAAAAATTGAAAAAATTCATTATTTCTCAGTTTTCAGCCATTATAGTTTTAAAATAATACATGCCTCCATAATTAAAACTCACGTATTGTATTTGCCCATATGCCCCGGGTATTTCACCGTTAAAATTATGTCCCTATCACAATGTATGGCGACAATATTTTATTTGGAAATAAAGGTGCATTTTTTCCGTTTTGCGTCCATCACTGTTTAGAAGCCCATAATTTATTAAATCATATTGATATACTCCTTTGACATGAATATTTAAAAAGTTCAGACCCTTAGGTAACTATTTATGTTTTTTTTTTTTTTTTTATTATTGTAATTTTTTTTTTTTTAATTTAAACTTGTATGTGGGTATTTTTTGGTGTGGGAGGTAAACAGGGTTTTTTTTTATATATTTATAGGTTTATTCTTAAAACTTTTTTTTTTTGGGTGTAATTTGCTATTTGGCCACAAGATGGAATCAAAAAGTCCTGGGAGCGATCGATCTCGCTCCCAGGCAGAAGAAAGGAGACCAGAGCTCAGAAAAGCCGCAGCGTCTGAAGAGACGCTGTCGGCTTTTCTCCGAGGGGGTCCGATCAGCGAAAGGGATTTATAATCCCTTTCACTGATCGGTGGGCTAGCGGCCAGCAGCGGGGGCGCGCACGGGGGGCCCGCGGGCGCGCGCGCGACCCGTGGGAGTGCGCGCAGCCCAACTGGACGAGAAATCTCGTCCAGTTGGACTTAAGTGGTTAAACCTTTTATCGTGTTTTATCCTATTGGCGCCTCTGTACATCGCTATATCAAATGACTTTAAATCTATGGTACTGGTACAGCAGATTGTCCCTCAGGCACTATTTGGCAATTGCACCAGAGCTTTGGTCAGCATAATCATGAATGTGTGTCTTACAGGGGCTGTTGCTGGAAAGATTCCATTTACCTTCTATAAGATATTGTCACTGGTGGTTCTTCAGGACATTTTGTGTCTTAGATATTTGTGTCTTTTTGTGTCTTACTGTATATACTCTAGTATAATTCTAGAAATGTAGGTCTGATTCACTTCATAAAAGTATAGGGGTTGACTTATACACGAATCACTGGCAACACTGAGCACCCTGAGTAATGTGTGTACTAATAGTGACATTCCCATTTGCAGCTATTTACCCAGTGCTAAGTGAAACTTTAAGGATAGGAAATGCTAAGAAAACACAGGTGTGAAAGTCCTGGCCACAACAAGTAACAAGGAAAGGGGCAGGAGGGAAATACTGGGCTGCAGGAAGGGAGTGAATAATTGCAGTACTTGGGGGCCTGGAGGAGTTATTGGCTGCACTTGAGGGACAGGAAGGGTTAATGGCTGCAATACTGTATGCAGTGCCGTCATTAACCACCCCCCCTCCCCCCCCCCCCCCCCCCCGAGCCCCAAGTGCAGCCATTAACTTTGCTGGGTAGACTTATACTTGAGTCAATAAAAAAAAATCCAGCTGAAGAGGGTTGAATATTGAAGTCGACTTATACACGAGGTCGACTTGTATTTGAGTATATACGGTAGATATTTGTGTCTTAGTTAGTCAGTTAGAATTGTTGTCAATTGTTGGTGGTGTGGGGCTTCCTGGGTTTTATGGTTCCGTTTATGCTTCCAGTGTTCTCACTTGTAAATAGTACACTAACTTTAAATAAAAAAAATTATAATATATATTATATAGGCAATCTCCGAGTGTCGGGTCATTATCACCCGACACATGGATCTTGCCTGGACTCCAGACCTACCACGTACCCTTGCTGATGCCCCCCACGTCTGAGGAGTTGTGAAATACGCTTACAAAATGTTATGATCTTGTACATGCATTTCTTTCACAATTTGCAAACTGAATTAAAGGGACTCCGAGCAGTGCAGAAACTATGGAAAGATGCATATCATTTTAAAGCTCTCTTTCTCCTCTTCCCAATGATATATAAACTGCCGCCCTACGCCTTTTACTTTTCGCTATTTTCGCAATTGAAATTGCAGCGGCCGCGATTTCAATCACGAAAATAGAGAAAACTAAAAGGCGTAGGGCGACTATTTAGGTGTCGCCAGAAAGAGGAGAAAGAGAGCTTTAAAATGATATCCATCTTTCCATAGTTACATTGTATTACACAGGGCGACTTTTTCCTAAAGTCAGCAGCTCCATTCTGCTGAATGGAGCTGCTGACACTGGGGAAAGTGTTGTCCTGTGTAATACAATATAACTATGGAAATATGGATATCATTTTAAAGCTCTCTTTCTCCTCTTTCTGGCGACACCTAAATAGTCGCCCTACGCCTTTTAGTTTTCTCTATTTTCGCGATTGAAATCGCAGCTGCGGCAATTTCAATCGCAAAAATAGCGAAAACTAAAAGGCGTAGGGCGGCGGTTTATATATCATTGGAAAGAGGAGAAAGAGAGCTTTAAAATGATATGCATCGTTCCATAGTTTCTGCACTGCTCGGAGTCCCTTTAAAGGTACTGCACCATAGAGGTGCTTTCGTCTCTTTCCCTATTCTGATCCAGACACCTGTCTTATCCCACCACTGAGAGGGCTGCATTGGATGCCACATTTCCTGGTTTCATTGTCTGATGCTGGCATTGGAGAACCTTTTCACTTTGGACATAATATAGTCCTGGTTGTAACATGGAGGGTGCATACATTTATCTATTATCATTTATGTATCAGGTTGTGTAATCTGTTATAGATAGGGCCATGCAATCTGGTCCCCCCACCTCAACCCCATCCCATCACTTTTTCAGGGCACCACTCTTACCATTTGTCCTCCACACCTCCATTATTTATTTAACGTATTTATTTATTGTATTTATAAAGCGCAAACACATTACGCAGCGCTGGACATTAGCCTCCCTAGCGTTCTGGACAAGCTGAGCTCATCCAGAGACCCCGGAGGTCACCGCTCAGGCCCTGCTCGGCCGATTTGAATATCTTTTTTTTTTCAGACACACAGCTAGCATTTTGCTAGCTGCGTCTTTAATTCAATCGACTCTGCTCCCCGCCGATCCGCCGCTACCTGACGCAAAAGAGCCCCCCCCCCCGGGACCCATGCGCAGCCTGGCCAATCAGTGCCAGGCAGCGCTGAGGGGTGGATCGGGAGTCCCTGTGACGTCACAACGTCAATGACGTCGATGACGTCACTCTGTTCGTCGCCATGGGGGAAGCCCTAAAGGAAATCCCGTTCAGAACGGGATTTCCGGATGGGACTTCACGCCGGCTGCGATCGGAGACGCTGGGGGGATGCCGCAGAGAGCCGCCAATCATGTAGCTAGCGCTAGGCTAGCTATATGATAAAAAAAAAAAATGGGCGTAAAAAAAACCTCCCAGAATGCCCAGCAGGTTAGTTAAGGTTATAGACAATATTTAGAGGTGACATACAGCAATAAGACAATACAGGAATACATGCAAACCAGATCACGCAGCACAGAATGAGTACAAGGTAATGCTTAGTCAGTCACTGGTCGGGAGCATGGAGATTAGGCAAGCTGAGTTCACTCAGATCCATATGATGGGTGTACGGTAATGGAGGTGCATGAACAGGTAGGAGACATAAGGAGGAGGACCCTGCCCAAAAGCTTACAATTTAGAGGGAGAGGTAGGGACACACAAAGTAGGGGACTAGAGTTCAGCTGCGGGATTAGAGCACTAGTCAGGGTGGGTAGGCCAGATTGAAGAGGTGAGTTTTGAGGGCCTTTGTGAAGATGTTGAAGGAGGGGGCTGCCCGAATGGGGGAAGGTAGGGAGTTCCATAGTGCTGGAGCAGCTCTTGTGAAGTTCTGGAGGCGTGCATGGGACTAGGTGATGCGGGCAAAGTTAATTGGAGGAGCGGAGTGAGTGGCTAGGTTTGTACCTCTGGGTAAGATTGGAAATGTAGGTTGGGCAGGTTTTGTGGACAGATTTGTAGGCCAGACACAGTATCTTGAATCTTATTCAGGACTGGATAGGAAGTCATTAAACATACAATACTCTCTCCACTAAGGCCCACTCACACTATGTATCCTTCTACTAAACCCCACGATCAGGAACTCAGGATCCTACTCACACTATTTGTCCTTTACTTAAATATTGACACACTCACACTAAACATCTCTTACTCTTCCCACCAAGGCCGGCTCACTTAGTGTACCCACATAGGGCCGCTTCACTGTGCTTTTCCCCTAATAATCTGCAAACAGGGCCCACTAATACTAGCTATCTCCCCAGTATCCCACTTCACTATGCTTCACCTTTCACACCACTACCATGTCCACTGCCATTGCACACATGGCTCCCTCTTTATTGTGCAACCCCTACTGTCCTCACTCAGGACCCACTTTGCTGTGCATGTCTCTCTACTCCCCCACCATGCTTCTGCCTTCTCTCCATCTCAATACCCACTGGCACTATTCTTCCCACTGTAGCCCCACTTCAGTATCCTTCCCCAAGGTCAGGGATTCCATCCTCTAGGACTACGGGATGGTCAGAAATACCAATTTCTAATTCCGCGGATGTAACGATTGTGGAATTTTCTCCGTGATCAGCGCACAACGCGTGCGCTGACACGGCGGAAATCCTCCACAAGCGTGTAATTGCAGGCACCCAGCAAAAGGTGCTACACACCTGTAGAGGGAAATTACTGTCGGCAGATGGCGCTGGGGAGTGCAGAGGAACCAATCCTCTGTACCTCCACAAATGCCAGACAGGAATTGTATGAAGCGCAGAACGCAATCGCAAGAGAGGCGATTGCGAATGAGAACGAGCAAAGGGACACGTTGTATGTGTGTGCGCCTACCTAGTCGCCAACCCGCGACAGTGCACACACAACAGCAGATATGAAATAGGAACCCGATCGCGAGAGGTGCGATCGCCAGACGTGACACAAAGCAGATCAGAACAGAATACGAGGTTAGCAAAGGCACAGCAAATAATACAATGAGAATAACAAGGAAAATAACAAACGCTAACTGAACGCGAACACCGCACTCATTCGCAACAGTGCACGCATTTGTGCGCAGTCTCCACGTGATAAGCACAATAGAGACAAGCACGCCTAACTAACCAAGACAAGACAAACATGTAACAGAGGACGCGAGCGCTTGCTTAACAGTTACCTCACCGAGCCTCCAGCAAGCGTTCGTAGCAGACAAGACAGACACATGAAAACAGGGACAAGCGAGAGATAGGATCCACAGCACTAGCGAAAGTGGCTAGCGCGATCCAGGTACAGAGTAGCAGAACAGAAGGATCCACAGCACTAGTGGAAAGTGGCTAGCGCGATCCCAGGAGACAGACGGATCCACAGCGCTAGCGAAAGTGGCTAGTGCGATCCAGGTACAGAGTAGCAGAACAGAAGGATCCACAGCACTAGCGGAAAGTGGCTAGCGCGATCCAAGGAGACAGAACAGAAGGACCCACAGCGCTAGCGCAAGATGCTAGCGCGATCCAAGTGAGACAGATCAGAAGAGATAGCTGGTAGCAACCGCTGTACCAGCTATACTCCAAGAACAGAGATCAGAACCATTTCCTGTCGACCACCGCTGGGACAGGACAATAGCAACAGAACAAACAAACAGATAAGCAATCCTAACTGCACTAAGGAAACCTGCCTAGTGCAGTTTTCCAGGAATTACTCTAAGCTGATCTTCAAACAGAGAGTAAGGCTGACACTCCCGGCAGGAGTGTTACACAGGACTAAATCCTTATGAACAGCCAAGCATTGAGGGAAACACATAGTACTTATAGTACACGCCTCCAATGAATGTGGCCAGGCAATTTGCATGACAACGTATAAGCTGCAGAACTGACAGAAGCTCTTCTTTCCAGAGTCCTGCAGCATGCAAACCTAAACAATGGTCAAAAAGCTGCCTGCCTGCACAGGCAGCTGAGCAGATCATTACAGCGGAAATGTTGATTTTCGCCAATTCCAATTACCGATTCTGCAGATATCCAATTTCTGTTTTTGTATTTCCTAGTTACGATTTCCGAGGAGTCTTTTTTTTGGGAGGGGGGGGTAATTTTTGGCATTCTCTGATTGGTCCATGGCTTCCGAGTTCTGTGAGTGGGCTAAAATTACCAAGTTGCAGTAATGATTTTTATTCTGCGGAAATCCAATTTTAGATTTCCGATCAGAAATGCTAAATGTGGAAATTTCAATTTGGCTAGATCAGAATGAGCATCCCCAGCCCCGTGAAGAAGATATACAGTGGTCATTGCTCATTCTCCAACCCTCCCCATACATGAATGATCCATAGCCCTAATGACAGCTGCTGGACCCTCACCCAACCTACATCTCCAGTAATGGTGGTCTCCTCCACTTCTCCTGCATAATTTCCCTGCCGACAGTGAGCAGAAAGCTACGTAGTGGAGCGGGACATGGAAAAGAGGTAGTGGAGAGACTGATGCAACTCTGCCCTGAAGGTTGCCTCTATTCCACCTGACAGAAGACTTGGAGATGTCATCATTGCAGCGTGTTACACGAATGAGATGACTCAGGCTGAAATCCAGAGGCACATTGTCAGACACCCAATCATATCACTTGCCTAGACAGTAATTCTCATATAATAATGGAGTCCACACGTTTGGAAGATAGTGGATATATTGTTTCTCTGGGCAGAGCTGTGAACAAATTATTCAGTGACTTCAGTGACCGTGGAATTCCTGTGACTCAGTTACTAGAATATTTACAATCTAATTCTCAGGGCTGGATGAAGACTACAGAGTCCAAAACTCAGAAGTGACTGTGAATTGTCGATTTGCATCCAGTCATTTTAAGTACAACTTTAAGAGAAACTTTAACCTAGGATTAACCTTCATCCCAATCAGTAGCTGATACCCCCATTTACCACAAGAAATATGATATCCTATAGTGTGATGCAAGGGCCATGTTGCTGTCTGTGAACCTCGTTGCATTGTGGCAAATAACAGCTGTTTCCAAGTGCCAAGCGAGCAGTGTCTCCCTCTGTGCTTAGAACTCTCAGTAATGAACATTCCGTACAGATCACCTGGCAGGACTACAGATGTTGCTACTTGTGATAGTCTCAGAATGAAAATCAGGGTGAGGAAAGATTTTAACATGGGCAAACAATCAGTAGATTGATTATAAATGAATAGTGTAAATAAATAAAAGATTGTATTCATCACACTATTTACACTAAAGTTCCTTTTTAGGTACAATTAAAAAACATAATTTATCCCCCCCCCCCCCCCAACTAGTTTGGCGGTTTGCACAAGCAAACATATTTATGTTGGGAATCCCGTGTTTGAGACCATTTGTGAACACTAACTTCTGATTCCATTCACAAGGGTGAAACTTTTTTTTTACCCAAATTGCCCAGCATGACCTTTGAGCAAAGTTCAGCTGGGCTACGATAGCTGATCAGAAATGAGCTTATATGCACATGCACGGATGTGTGCATCCACAACCATGCAAGCATGTCAGGATTCCTCCATTTGCTGGGTGAACCTCACATCCGGAAACCTGTCCTGTCATGGGTGACCAATAGGACCCATAAAGTTTATATAGTTTTAACAAGGTCACCCCTTATGGACAAGAACAATTTTCACCTTTAAGTGCTCCTTCCTTTCATTCGCCAATAACTTTATCACTATTTCTCAAAACAAAATTATCTATATATTGTTGTAGGCTTTCTTTGGGTGGTACATTTTGCTAATAATTATTTTTTTCTAAATGCATTTTAATGGAAATAATAAAAAAAAACATTATTTCTCAGTTTTCAGCCATTATAGTTTTAAAATAATACATTCTACTGTAATTCAAACCCACATAATTTATTTTCTATTTGTCCCGGTTATTACACCAATTAAATAATGTTCCTATCACAAATGTATGGTGACACTATTTTATTTGGAAATAAAGGTGTAGTTTTTCAGTTTTGCATCTGTCACTAATTACAAGCCCATTTTTGAAAAACGAAGTAATATACCCGCATGACATACATATTTAAAAAAAAAGTTGAGTAAGGTAACCATTTATGTATTTGACATTTTTTTTTTTATAAGATTGTTTTACTTTAGTAAGTATGGGAGGGGAGGTAAGGTGTTAATTAATGGGTATTTTATTTAACAGGATATGTATGTAGGTGTAATTTTACTATTTGGCCACTAGATGTCCCCCCTATATTCTGATTGTGATTGTTTTACTGGCTGCATACATTTGTTACAGGGAGTAATGTATGTATGCTTCCACTTTTTGTTTTGACAATGAACACGGCATCTCATTGATGCCGGTTTCATTGATCTCGGGCACTTAGAACGGTTAATGGGAACTACTATCCCATTCACTGATCTGTGTACTAACGGGCAGTGGTGTGAACATGAGCGGGAGCACACACAGGGCTGAACAGGAGCGTGCACAGTGCCGGTCGCGGTGAGATACGTATATCTACACCCCTGGAGCTAAAATAAAGTCTCTGGGGGCGTAAATATACTGTATCCAAATCATTAACTGGTTAAAATATAATCTTCAAATATTTAATTCTGCACCAGTCATAAGGTAGCCATACACAAATCTGGATTCAGCAATAAAAAAACTATTACGGTACATAAAGTGTAAACACAGTGATTTTACAACCTCCCAAAGCTGAATAAACCGCATTAAATAGTTCCCAAGAACTACCGTATAAGATCATTTTAATTTGATGGGAGGGAGTATTTTACTTTCAGAAGAGTGGTATTTTAGGTGTGTGTGAGTGTGTGAGTGTAAAAGGGGTATGGCATTGGTTACATGGAACTGGGTTGTTACTAAGACTTAGGGAGAAGCGGGAGTAGGGTTTGTATGTTAAAGTGGGATTGTCAACATAAAAATCAAATTTCAACAGCAACTGGTCTGAGTGTATTAACCACTTCACCCCAAAGGGGTTTTTACCCTAACGGACAAGACCGATTTTCACCTTTCAGTGCTCATCCCTTTAATTTGCCAATAGCTTAATCACTACGAATCACAATGAAATGATCTATATCTTGTTTTTATCACCACCAATTGGGCTTTTTGGGGTTGATATTTGTTTTTAGTAATTACTGTATATACTCGGCTATAAGTCGAGAAATTTAGGTCTAATTTCTTGAAGCAAAGTATAGGGGGCGACTTATATTCGCATAAGACCTACATTTCTGACTTATAGCCTGTATAATCATTGCTGTCAGCACTCGTCAGTGTGTCTCCGTGGCTGCCCCAATCTCTGCTCTGCCCGGTCAAGCCTATCTCTGCTCACCCCAGCCGCAGCCGCCCGAACACTCCTCACCCCAGCCGCCCGAACGCTCCTCACCCCAGCCGCCCGATCGCTCCTCACCCCAGCTGCCCGATTGCTGCTCGCCCCAGCTGCCCGAACGCTGCTCGCCCCAGCTGCCCGAACGCTGCTCGCCCCAGCCGCCCGCTGGCTCCTCAACCCAGCCGCCCGCTGGCTCCTCACCCCAGCCGCCCGCTGAAACCCTACATGGGCAAAATCATTGTGCGCTGACCTAATATTCCCGATCAGCGTCCCGCAGCGCGATCTCCTTCCTCCATCATGTCCCGCTGTGTGCAGCCGCCCGGCCCAGCCTTCCCCCATCATTCATTGGCGCCTGATATCCTCTGCTCCTCCCTCCGCTGGAGCCGTCAGCGCTGGTGGTCTTAGCGCTGACAGCGTCACTGCATAGCGCCAGCAGGAACAGGAGAACAGAGGTAGTGTTGCAGACTCACTCGTCTATGAGCAGTTAACCCCTCATGGTCTCCCAGCTTCTTTCCCACACTGTGCTTCTGTTAATGTGCATTTACACAGTAACAGCAGTGTGGGAAAGGTGCATGGGGATCATTAGAGTTTAATTGCTCCACTGTGCTGTGCTGTATTAACAAGTGACCCTACATTGTTCTTGCTGATCCCCGACCGCTTGCTCCATTACACATGCCCATCATTCCTCGTGTCATCAGCCAGGGGCATCTGTACAGTAATTCCAGCTTAAGAGGGTCAAATATTGGGGTCGACTTATACACGAAGTCGACTTATATCCGAGTATATACGGTACTTTATTTTCTATGCATTTTAAAGGGAAAAACAAGTAAAAAATACACTATTTCTCCAATTTCATTCCCTATAGTTTTAATATAAACACAGCTACTGTGCATAAAACCCACACATTTGATCTGCCTATTTGTTCTGGTTATCACAAGATTTTAATTATGTCCCCAGTACAAAGTATGGTGACAATATAGTATTTGGAAATAAAGGTGTATTTTTTCTTTGGTGGTTTTTTTTGTTTTGTTTGTTTGTTTTTTTTACTATTTTCACGTGCACGTGCACAGGAATGCACCTGCACGCGCGGGAGCGCACACATGCACACGCACAGCGGCAGCAGCACTGTCTGACTTATAAAAACGTCCTGGAGCCATTAAGAGGCTCTAGCAGGACAAGTCAGCTTGTCATTAAGTGGTTAAGTGATAAAGATGCTAATCCTGCACTCAAAACTTTCAAACTTTTTCTGCTGTTATGGTTTGGAGTTATCACATACCTCAGGAGCACTGGCCCTTTAATTGCCATTGCCATCGGCTGGCAAAACAGTTGCATGGTGGGGGATCTTTTTATCTATATATATAAAATCGGATGTATGTATGTATGTGTGTGTGTATGTGTGTGTGTATGTGCCGCGATCACTCGAAAACGGCTTGACCGATTTGAACGAAACTTGGTACACAGATCCCTTACTACCTGGGATGCTATGTTCTGGGGGTCTTGCGGCCCCCCTGCACACGTGGGCGGAGCTACAAACAGCAAATCAGATTTCACCCATTCAAGTCAATGGAAAAAATGTAAAAGGCTGCCATTCTCACGGTAATCAACCCAGAGTCCCCACACTTGGCACAGTTGGTCACTTGGTGGCAGAGGTTACGAATCCAGGAAAAGTGGGAGGAGCATAAAACAGCCAATCAAATTTCAGCCATTCATTTTAAATGGGAAAATGTAAACTGCAGCCATTCTTAGACTGTTAATCACAGGGTTCTCAAACTTGCCACAGTTGGTCACTGGGTGACTGGGATTAAGATTCAGGGAAGTGGGAGGAGCCTACAACAGCCAATAAAAATTCACCTATTGATTTTCAGGGGGAATATTTAAACTGCTGCTATTCGGGGGGCGGGGCCACCTACAGCCAATCAGATTTCCTTGGTGGATAAACTGCTTCCATTCACACATTTTTGATGCCAGGAACCTGAAAGCTCACAAACTTGGTCACTGGGTGACTGTGTGTCAAGGTTACAAAAAGTGGGCGGAGCTAAAAACAAATTTCACTGGAAAATATAAACTGCAGCCATTCTTACACTGTTAATGGCAGGTCTCTCAAACTTTGCACAGTTGGTCACTGGGTGAATGAGATTAAGATTTTGGAAGGTGGGTGGAGCCTACAAAAGCCAATAAAAATCACCTTTTGATTTTCAAAGGGAATATTTAAGCTGCTACCATTCTTATACTGTTAATAGCATATGCCTCAAACCTGATACAGTCAGTCATTGGGTGATTAGGGTTCAAATTCAGAAAGGGGGCGGAGCCACAAACAGCCATATTTGTTTATTTTTCAATGGGAATATACAAAGTATTGATACCAAGGACCCCAAAGCTGATAAACTTGATAACTGAGTGACTGTATGTCAAGGTTAGAAAAAGTGGCCGGTGCCAACAACTAAATTTTTAACATGGCAGGGTTCCCAAACTTTACACAATTGGCCACTGGGTGACTGGGATGAATATTCAGAAATGTGGGTGGAGCCTACAACAGCCAATCAAAATTGACCTATTGATTTTCAAGGGGAATATTTACATTGCTACCATTCTTACACTGTTAATGGCAGAGGCCTCAAACCTGATACAGTCAGTCATTGGGTGACTGGGGTCCAAATTCGCTAAAGGGGTGGAGCCACAAACAGCCAATCAGATTTGTTAGATTGATTTCAGCCGTTCGCTTATTGGCAGGTTTCTCAAACGTGACACAGTTGGCCACTGGGTGACTGGGACTAATATTCAGGAAAGTGGGTGGAGCCTACAGCAGCCAATCAAAATTTACCTTTTGATTTTCAAGGGGAATATTTACATTGCTGCCATTCATACACTCTTAATGGCAGAGGCCTCAAATCTGGTACAGTCAGTCACTGGGAGACTGGGGTTTAAATTCTGAAGGGAGCGGGCCAAACACAGCCAATCAGATTTGTTTAATTTCAATGGTAAAATGCAACTTATTTATGCCAAGGACCCCAAAGCTCATAAACTTGGTCATTGAGTGACTGTATGTTAAGGTTAGAAATAGTGGGCGGAGCCAAAAACAACTAACTTTTTACATTGGAAAATATAAACTGCAGCTTTTCTTACACTGTTAATGGCAGGGTTCTCAAATCTCCCACAGTTGATCACTGGGTGACTGGGATTAATATTCAAAAAAGTAGGTGGAGCCTACAAGAGCTAATCAAAATTCACCTACTGATTTTCAAGGGGAATATTGAGACTGCAGCCATTCTTACACTGTTAATGACAGAGGCCTCAAACCTGCTACAGTCGGTTGTTAAGTGTCTGGGGTTCAAATTCAGTAAAGGGGCAGAGCCAAACACAGCCAATCAGATTTCTTTGCTGCATAAACTGCTTCCATTAGCAGAATTTTGATGCCAGGAACCCAAAAGCTCACAAACTTGATCACTGAGTGACTGTGTGTCAAGGTTACAAAAACTGGGTGGAGTCAAATACAGATTTTTCTGGGAAATTGTAAACTGCAGCCTTTCTTCACTGTTAATGGCAGGGTTCTCAAACTTTGCACAGCTGGTTTCTGGGTGACTGGGATTAATGTTCAGAAAAGTGGGTGGAGCCTAAAAATGCCAATCAAAAATCACATGTCGCTTTTCAAGGAGAATATTAAAATTGCTACCATTCTTGCACTGTTAATGGCACAAGCCTCAAACCTGGGACAGAGCCACAAACAGTCAATCAGATTTGTTTCATTTCATGGGAAAGTACAAATTATCGATGCCAAGGACCCCAAAGCTCACAAACTTGGTCATTGAGATACTGTGTGTCCAGGTTACAAAAAGTGGGCGGAACCAAAACCAAATTTCACCGGGAAAATATAAACTGCAGCCATTCTTACACTGTTAATGGCAGGGTTCTCAAACTTTGCCCAGATAATAATAACTGCAGTATTTGTATAGCGCCTTTCTCCTGTCGGACTCAAAGCGCTTGCGAGGCAGCCACTAGAGCGCACTCAGTAGGCAGTAGTGTTGGGCGAACAGTGTTCGCCACTGTTCGGGTTCTGCAGAACATCACCCTGTTCGGGTGATGTTCGAGTTCGGCCGAACACCTGACGGTGCTCGGCCAAACCGTTCGGCCATGTGGCCGAACTAAGAGCGCATGGCCGAACGTTCCCCGAACGTTCGGCTAGCGCTGTGATTGGCCGAACGGGTCACGTGGTTCGGACCCGAACGCGCTCTGATTGGCCGAACTGTCACGTGGTTCGGGTAAATAAATACCCGAACCACGTCATATCTCCGCCATTTGACTGTGGGTTTAGCTTTGGGTAGGCAGGCAGGGTAGTTCGCGCTCCAGCCACGCTAGCCAGGGTCCCCCCTGTCATTGTGTCACTGCTGGGAACAGTAGTACACCGCTTGCTCAGCCACACTATATAGCATTCTGTTTACTGCCACTCTGTGTACCTCGCTCAGCCACACTATATAGCATTCTGTTTACTGCCACTCTGTGTCTGCTGGGAATAGTAGTACACCGCTTGCTCAGCCACACTATATAGCATTCTGTTTACTGCCACTCTGTGTACCTCGCTCAGCCACACTATATAGCATTCTGTTTACTGCCACTCTGTGTCTGCTGGGAATAGTGGTACACCGCTCGCTCAGCCACACTATATAGCATTCTGTTCACTGTTCTGTGTCTGCTTGGAATAGTGGTACACCGCTCGCTCAGCCACACTATATAGCATTCTGTTTACTGTTCTGTGTCTGCTGGGAATAGTGGTACACCGCTCGCTCAGCCACACTATATAGCATTCTGTTTACTGTTCTGTGTCTGCTGGGAATAGTGGTACACCGCTCGCTCAGCCACACTATATAGCATTCTGTTCACTGTTCTGTGTCTGCTGGGAATAGTGGTACACCGCTCGCTCAGCCACACTATATAGCATTCTGTTCACTGTTCTGTGTCTGCTGGGAATAGTGGTACACCGCTCGCTCAGCCACACTATATAGCATTCTGTTTACTGTTCTGTGTCTGCTGGGAATAGTGGTACACCGCTCGCTCATCCACACTATATAGCATTCTGTTCACTGTTCTGTGTCTGCTGGGAATAGTGGTACACCGCTCGCTCAGCCACACTATATAGCATTCTGTTCACTGTTCTGTGTCTGCTGGGAATAGTGGTACACCGCTCGCTCAGCCACACTATATAGCATTCTGTTCACTGTTCTGTGTCTGCTGGGAATAGTGGTACACCGCTCGCTCAGCCACACTATATAGCATTCTGTTTACTGTTCTGTGTCTGCTGGGAATAGTGGTACACCGCTCGCTCAGCCACACTATATAGCATTCTGTTTACTGTTCTGTGTCTGCTGGGAATAGTGGTACACCGCTCGCTCAGCCACACTATATAGCATTCTGTTTACTGTTCTGTGTCTGCTGGGAACAGTAGTACACCGCTCGCTCAGCCAGAGTATATAGCATTGTGTTTACTGCCACTCTGTGTACACCGCTCAGCCAGACTATATACCATTGTTTACTGACACTCTGTGTACACCGCTCAGCCAGACTATATACCATTGTTTACTGACACTCTGTGTACACCGCTCAGCCAGACTATATACCATTGTTTACTGCCACTCTGATTCTGCTGGGAACAGTAGTACACCGCTCGCTCAGCCAGACTATATACCATTGTTTACTGACACTCTGTGTACACCGCTCAGCCAGACTATATACCATTGTTTACTGCCACTCTGATTCTGCTGGGAACAGTAGTACACCGCTCGCTCAGCCAGACTATATACCATTGTTTACTGACACTATATAGCAGACTATATAGCATTGTGTGTACACCGCTCAGCCAGACTATATACCATTGTTTACTGACACTCTGTGTACACCGCTCAGCCAGACTATATACCATTGTTTACTGCCACTCTGATTCTGCTGGGAACAGTAGTACACCGCTCGCTCAGCCAGACTATATACCATTGTTTACTGACACTCTGTGTACACCGCTCAGCCAGACTATATACCATTGTTTACTGCCACTCTGATTCTGCTGGGAACAGTAGTACACCGCTCGCTCAGCCAGACTATATAGCATTGTGTTTACTGCCACTCTGTGTACACCGCTCAGCCACACTATATAGCATTGCGTACTCTGCCAGTCAGTGTGTATATTGCTGGGATCAGTAATACTCCACTCACCGTCAACCACTATATGAGCTCAACATGAGTTCCCCAGAGACCTCCGCTGTGAGCAGCACTCCCAACAACAGCAACAGCCAACGCCCCACGCAAGCTATAACATCCACCCCAGCAGCCAGTGGTCAGCAGCAGCCCTCCCCGGCGGAGAACGTTGTGTCCATCAGTCCGTCGCCAGAGCGATTAATGAGGGCTGCCATTGAGGAGATGATGGGGCCTGATGTGGAGGAGGAGGTCTGGCTCAGGCCAGCATCCCAAGTTAATGTTGAGGACGATGAGGGGTCTGTGTCTGGGGATGTTGGGGTGGCAGAGGTGGTGGGTGGGTCAGACTCAGGAGAAGAGTTGTATGATGAGGATGATGATCGGGACCATCTGTATGTGCCTCAGAGTCCGACCCCGGAAAACATGTTGTATCGTGTGTTTAGGTACTAAAATCTGCGTTCCCTCCCAGTAGTGTTGGGCGAACAGTGTTTGCCACTGTTCGGGTTCTGCAGAACATCACCCTGTTCGGGGTGACTATATAGCAGACTATATAGCATTGTGTTTAATGCCACTCTGTGTACACGGCTCAGCCACACTATATAGCATTGTGTTTACTTCCACTCTGTGTCTGCTGGGAACAGTAGTACACCGCTCACCCGCCACTGTATAGCATTGTGCTCTGTGTCACTGCTGACAATAGTGGTACACCGCTCACCCACCACTGTATAGCATTTCTGTACTGCCACTGTACTGCTGCCAGTCAGCGTGTACTTTAAGGATAAGTGAAATGAGGAAGAAATCCGGTGAAAGAGGGAGGGGCAAGGGAAGAGGTGTTTCCCCTGACGGTTCACGTACAGGCCACAGGGGAGCACCCAAGAAAACCCACTCAATACTGCCCATGTTGTCCAGGACAACAACCCTCACAGATCCAAAAGAACAGGACCAGATAATTACTTGGATGACCTCTCAAGCGTCCAGCAGTGGGTTAAGCAGCACCAGCACATCACGCACGAGGTCCGAGTCCTCAGCCAGTTAAAGTCTGGGCTTTCTTTGAAGACTGCACTGAGGATGTTACCATGGCGATTTGCAAGGTGTGCAAGACCCGCCTGAGCAGGGGGAAAAGTATTAACAACCTCTCCACCACCAGCATGAGCCGCCACATTCTATCCAAACATCCCACTCTGTGGGCAAACGCGGCAGGACAGGGTACCACCAGCAACACTGCCTCCCTTGGGTTCACCAGACTCACCACCAGACCCGCCTCAGCAGCAGCAGTAGCCCAGCCATTGCGTGGTTCACAACATTCACAAACATCAGACGATGCTGACACTGTCACTTTCCGGACTAGTGCTCTTGAGGTCTCCCAGTGTTCATCAAACACAACAACCAACAGCCCTTCGGTGTGCAGCGCTACGGTTGAGTTGTCTGTCTCTGAGATGTTTGAGCACAAGAGGAAATTGCCAGCAAATGACCCCCGGGCCGTGGCAGTAACAGCCAGCCAGCATAGCCAAGCTTCTGGCCTGCGAAATGCTGCCATATCGAGTGGTGGAGACAAACAGCTTCAAGGGCATGATGTCAGTGGCCATCCCACGTTACGTGGTTCCCAGCCGCTACCACTTTGCGCGCTCTGCAGTGCCTGAGTTGCATGAGCACGTGGTCAGCTAAATAACCCGAAGCTTGAAGAATGCCGTTGCCTGCAAGGTTCACCTCACCACTGACACCTGGACGAGTGCGTTCGGCCAGGGTCGATACATCTCCCTTACCGCGCACTGGGTGAACCTTGTGGAGCCTGGCAGCGATTCCTCACCTGCTACGGCGCGGGTGTTGCCCACGCCGCAAACAGCTGGATAACAACAGCAGCACCTACCTCTCTGACTCCTTCTCCTCCAACGCATCTCAAAGCTGTACCTCATCCGGAAATGCTAACCCAGCACCAGCAGCAGTAGGATCGTGGAAGCAGTGCAGCACAGCTGTTGGCATGCGTCAGCAAGCGTTGCTGAAGCTGATCTGCCTTGGGGATAAGCAGCACACAGGGGAGGAAATTTGGAGGGGAATAAAGGAACAGACGGATTTGTGGCTGGCACCGCTGGACCTGAAACCGGGCATGAAGCTAGACACCTGGCACGAACTGGCAATGTACGCAATAGAGGTGCTGGCTTGCCCGGCAGCCAGCGTTATGTCGGAACGCTGTTTCAGTGCTGCCGGAGGCATCATCACAGATCGGCGTATCCGCCTCTCCACAGAAAATGCAGACCGTCTGACTCAAATTAAAATGAATCAATCCTGGATTGGAAACGACTACGCAACACTCCTGGACCCCAACCAAGTAACATGACCGATGAACATCTGGGATGGTTTAGCGTTTCCGGTCCCTGTTTATTGAACCTCTCATCTGTATTACATTTATGACTGCATGGCGGCAAAAAGCATTGCTGCTATATCCGCACGCTTTTTGTCCTCATGCAAGGCCTGGGTTGTTGTGTCTCACAAAGCGTGGCCTTCTCCTCCTGCGCCTCCTCCTGTTCCATCACGTGTGCTGCTGCTGCTGCTGCTGCTGCTGGGTTACCGTTGCCGGTCCCTGTTTATGGAACCTCTTATCTTTATTACATTTATGACTACATGGCGGTACAAAGCATGCTATCCGCACGCTTTTTGTCCTCATGCAAGGCCTGGGTTGTTGTGTCTCACAAAGCGTGGCCTTCTCCTCCTGCGCCTCCTCCTGTTCCATCACGTGTGCTGCTGCTGCTGCTGCTGCTGCTGGGTTACCGTTGCCGGTCCCTGTTTATGGAACCTCTTATCTTTATTACATTTATGACTACATGGCGGTACAAAGCATGCTATCCGCACGCTTTTTGTCCTCATGCAAGGCCTGGGTTGTTGTGTCTCACAAAGCGTGGCCTTCTCCTCCTGCGCCTCCTCCTGTTCCATCACGTGTGCTGCTGCTGCTGCTGCTGCTGCTGGGTTACCGTTGCCGGTCCCTGTTTATGGAACCTCTTATCTTTATTACATTTATGACTACATGGCGGTACAAAGCATGCTATCCGCACGCTTTTTGTCCTCATACAAGGCCTGGGTTGTTGTGTCTCACAAAGCGTGGCCTTCTCCTCCTGCGCCTCCTCCTGTTCCATCACGTGTGCTGCTGCTGGGTTAGCGTTGCCGCGTGGTCCCTGTTTATTGAACCACTTATCTTTATTACATTTATGACTGCATGGTGGTACAAAGCATGCTATCCGCACGCTTCTTGTCCTCATGCAAGGCCTGGGTTGTTGTGTCTCAAAGCGTGGCCTTCTCCTCCTGCGCCACCCTCCTCCTGTTCCATCACGTGTGCTGCTGCTGGGTTAGCATTACCGGTCCCTTTTCCTGGAACCTCTTATATGTATTACATTTATGACTGCATGCCGACAAAAAGCATGTTACCTGTGCAAAGAAAACAGACATTTCCCGCATTTAAAAGACAGTTTTCCCTTTGAAACTTTAAAATCGATTTTCTCAAAAACTATAAGCTCTTTTTGCTAAATTTTTTTTTCCTCTTGTACCCACTCCCAAGGTGCACATACCCTGTAAATTTGGGGTATGTAGCATGTAAGGAGGCTTTACAAACCACAAAAGTTCGGGTCCCCATTGACTTCCATTATGTTCGGAGTTCGGGTCGAACACCCGAACATCGCGGCCATGTTCGGCCTGTTCGGCCCGAACCCGAACATCTAGATGTTCGCCCAACACTAGTAGGCAGTAGCAGTGTTAAGGAGACTTGCACAAGAAACTCCTTACTGAAATAGGTGCTGGCTTACTGAACAGGCAGAGCCGAGATTTGAACCCAGGTGGTCACTGGGTGACTGAGATTAATATTCAGGGAAGTGGGTGGAGTCTATAATAGCCAATCAAAATTCACCTGTTGATTTTCAAGGGGAATATTTAAATTGCTGCCATTTTTACACTGCTAATAGCAGATGCTTCAAACCTGCTACAGTTGATCATTGGGTGACTGGGGTTCAAATGCTGGAGAGGGGGTGAAGCCACAAACAGCCAATCTGATTTGTTTCATTTCATGGGAATATACAAATTATTAATGCCAAGGACCCCAAAGCTCACAAACTTGGTCATTGAGTGTTTGTGCGTTAGGGTTAAAAAGTGGGCGGAGCCAACACCAGTCAAATACATACACAGGCAACGCTGGGTCATCAGTGGGTGGAGACAAATACAAATTTCCCTGGGAAAATGTAAACTGCAGCCATTCTTACACTGTTAATGGCAGGGTTCTCAAACTTTGCACAGTTGGTCACTGGGTGACTGAGATTAATATTCAGAAAAGTGGGTGGAGCCTACAAAAGTGAATCAAACTTCACCTATTGCTTTTTAAGGGGAATATTTAACTGCTGCTATTCTTGCACTGTTAATGGCACAGGCCTCAAACCTGCTACAGTTGGTCATTGGGGTTAAAATTCAGAAAAGGGGGTGTGGCCACAAACAGCCAATCAGATTTTTTAATTTCAATGCAAATTATTGATACCAAAGACCGCAAAGCTCCCAAACTTGGTCATTGAGTAATTGTGTGTTAGGGTTAGAAAAAATGGGCGGAGCCAACACCAGCCAAATACATACCCGGGCAACGCCGGGCAATCAGCTAGTCTATAATATATTCCTCCTCTTCCCTTTATTTCCCCCTCCTAATGACATAAGACAGTGCACTTCCTAGTATAGACCTCAGTGGGAGTGTCTGAAGACTCTGGGAGGAGGGCGGGTAACAAATACACAATTAGGCTTTGTTCACATCTAAAAGCACAATTGCTGATGCCATCAATTTGCGATTTTGTGGGCAATTTGTTTTTCCCCCTCCCAGCTCTAGGGTGGGCGCTGCGCTTTTTTTAAAGCGCTTTTCTAAGTGCTTTTGCAGAGCAATTTGGCTTTTTTTCAAAGGGGGTCAAAGTAAACTCTTTGACTCGGAAATCAATAAATACAATATATTTATTCATGAAAGGGCTGGGGAAATCGCTATACAAAGCGCAATTTCCCTATACCTTCTGTTGAGCAAAAACGCTTTGCTGAGCGGATCGGAAATGAACTGCTCAGATGAGAAGAATCTCATAGGGAATCATTGTGCAAGCTTTTGAGGGTGATTTTTTTTCAAAATTGTCGGTGCTTGAAAAAGGGCAAAAACGCCCTAGGTGTGAACGAGCCCTTAGCAAGAGGAGAAAAAAGAGTAAGGGAGGAAATGATGTCAGGATTAGCTTCATTCAAAGGTAACCAAGATGGAGACTGTCTAGAATAGGATTCTCTGCATTTCTTTATAAAATTCACAGGAATCATAATGTGGACAGCGCAATACATTACTGTTATGTAAGTAGAACTAGTATTTCTCTACTTATATATGTGTTTTATATATCTAGGTTAGCATGGGTGTCACTTGTTCTTTAAGAAGGGTGTACATAGCTCCCAACTGTCTCTCTTTCAGAGGGACAGTCTCTCTTTCTTCCTGATGTGTCCCTTTCAGGACTGATGCACACATCTGTGTAAATATATGTATCTTTCCACTGGAAATGTTTTTAACTGACCCTGCACTTTATTCCCATCAACTAAACTGATATACCGTATATACTCGCATATAAGCCAACCCGCATATAAGCCGACCCCCCAACTTTTACCTGAAAAAAACAGGGAAAATGATTGACCCCCATATAAGCCGCGGGTAGGAAATGCTGGCCGCCTTATTCCCCTAGTGTGTCCCAGTATAGCTAGTAAAGTGCCCAGTATGGGTAGGTAGTGCCCCAGTATAGCTAGTATAGTGCCCAGTATAGCTAGTATAGTGCCCCAGTTTAGCTAGTATAGTGCTCAGTATAGCTAGTATAGTGCCCCAGTTTAGCTAGTATAGTGCTCAGTATAGCTAGTATAGTGCTCAGTATAGCTAGTATAGTGTCCCAGTTTAGCTAGTATAGTGCTCAGTATAGCTAGTATAGTGCCCCAGTTTAGCTAGTATAGTGCTCAGTATAGCCAGTATAGTGCTCAGTATAGCTAGTATAGTGCCCCAGTTTAGCTAGTATAGTGCTCAGTATAGCTAGTATAGTGCCCAGTATAGCTAGTATAGTGCTCAGTATAGCTAGTATAGTGCTCAGTATAGCTAGTATAGTGCCCCAGTTTAGCTAGTATAGTGCCCCAGTTTAGCTAGTATAGTGCTCAGTATAGCTAGTATAGTGCCCCAGTATAGCTAGTATAGTGCCCCAGTATAGCTAGTATAGTGCCCAGTATAGCTAGTATAGTGCCCAGTATAGCTAGTATAGTGCTCAGTATAGCTAATAAAGTGCCCAGTATAGCTAGTATAGTGCCCCAGTTTAGCTAGTATAGTGCCCCAGTTTAGCTAGTATAGTGCTCAGTATAGCTAGTATAGTGCTCAGTATAGCTAATAAAGTGCCCAGTATAGCTAGTATAGTGCCCCAGTTTAGCTAGTATAGTGCCCCAGTTTAGCTAGTATAGTGCTCAGTATAGCTAGCATAGTGCCCCAGTATAGCTAGTATAGTGCTCAGTATAGCTAATAAAGTGCCCAGTATAGCTAGTATAGTGCCCCAGTTTAGCTAGTATAGTGCTCAGTATAGCTAGTATAGTGCCCAGTGTAGTGCCGTGCCCTGCTCCGCACGCTCCCTCCCTCCCTCCCTCCGCGGCCGCTGCTGCTGCTGCTATTACCTGCTTTAGGCAGCGGCCGCTTCCTAATCCGGGTTCCCCTCTTCATCCTGCGGACACCGTAAGTGTATCACAGCAGCGCGCCCGGTGCTGCTGCTGTGACGATGCAGGGGCCAGGTAAGAGCGGTTCCCCTGGTAACGGCGATGCGCCGTTACCAGGGGAACCGCTCTTTCCTGCCCCCTGCATCGTCACAGCAGCAGCGCCGGGCGCGCTGCTGTGATACAGTTATGGAGTCTGCAGGATGAAGAGGGGAACCCGGATTAGGAAGCGGCCGCTGAAGCAGGCAGGGATGAGCAGAAACTACGCCAGTGCGAATTTACGCATCGTAGTTCGCATCTACGCATCATAGTTCGTAGGCGAAGTCTCAAAACTACGCTTACGATTTTACGCGTAGCGAAGTACCGTTACGCGTAGGTTACGCCCCCTACGCGTAGTTTTCATGTATATTGCGAAGTAAACTACGAATGCGTTATTCGCGTCTATTTTTCCGCGTACAATTGTATGCATACAAAATTTAACGCGTAATCTACGAAATGCATACGAAACAAATATGTGGTTTTGAAGCCGTAGGTTGGCGAAGCGTAATTGCGTAAAACTACGCGTAGTTCCAGCGTAGTGAAGTTGGCTGACTACGACCATCCCTGGAAGCAGGTAATTTAGCAGCAGCGGCGGCCGCGGAGGGAGGGGGCGAGCGAGCGGGCGGGCGGGGGGCGCAGACCACCACCCACGACTCGCATACAAGCCGACCCCCGAACTTTTGGCCCCCTTTTTGGGGGTCAAAAATTCGGCTTGTATGCGAGTATATACGGTATTTCTTAGTTTTTCTTCATTTTAACATTTGAAAATAATGATGTTAGAAAGGACCAGCGTGGTTTGAATGATAAAACTATGTCTTTTGGTTCTGAATTCCCTGTGATATGCGTAGTGGGGGGTGTTTTGGGGGCGTGGTTAGAGGTGTGGCAGGTGCGTGTCTTAAAGTGACCTTCTTATCTCAAAAAGTTGGGAGGTATGGGTGTGTGTGTATGTTAGTGTTGGGCGAACATCTAGATGTTCGGGTTCGGGCCGAACAGGCCGAACATGGCCGCGATGTTCGGGTGTTCGACCCGAACTCCGAACATAATGGAAGTCAATGGGGACCCGAACTTTTGTGGTTTGTAAAGCCTCCTTACATGCTACATACCCCAAATTTACAGGGTATGTGCACCTTGGGAGTGGGTACAAGAGGAAAAAAAAATTTAGCAAAAAGAGCTTATAGTTTTTGAGAAAATCGATTTTAAAGTTTCAAAGGGAAAACTGTCTTTTAAATGCGGGAAATGTCTGTTTTCTTTGCACAGGTAACATGCTTTTTGTCGGCATGCAGTCATAAATGTAATACATATAAGAGGTTCCAGGAAAAGGGACCGGTAATGCTAACCCAGCAGCAGCACACGTGATGGAACAGGAGGAGGGTGGCGCAGGAGGAGAAGGCCACGCTTTGAGACACAACAACCCAGGCCTTGCATGAGGACAAGAAGCGTGCGGATAGCATGCTTTGTACCACCATGCAGTCATTAATGTAATAAAGATAAGTGGTTCAATAAACAGGGACCACGCGGCAACGCTAACCCAGCAGCAGCACACGTGATGGAACAGGAGGAGGCGCAGGAGGAGAAGGCCACGCTTTGTGAGACACAACAACCCAAGCCTTGCATGAGGACAAAAAGCGTGCGGATAGCATGCTTTGTACCGCCATGTAGTCATAAATGTAATAAAGATAAGAGGTTCCATAAACAGGGACCGGCAACGGTAACCCAGCAGCAGCAGCAGCAGCAGCACACGTGATGGAACAGGAGGAGGCGCAGGAGGAGAAGGCCACGCTTTGTGAGACACAACAACCCAGGCCTTGCATGAGGACAAAAAGCGTGCGGATAGCATGCTTTGTACCGCCATGTAGTCATAAATGTAATAAAGATAAGAGGTTCCATAAACAGGGACCGGCAACGGTAACCCAGCAGCAGCAGCAGCACACGTGATGGAACAGGAGGAGGTGCAGGAGGAGAAGGCCACGCTTTGTGAGACACAACAACCCAGGCCTTGCATGAGGACAAAAAGCGTGCGGATAGCATGCTTTGTACCGCCATGTAGTCATAAATGTAATAAAGATAAGAGGTTCCATAAACAGGGACCGGCAACGGTAACCCAGCAGCAGCAGCAGCAGCAGCAGCAGCACACGTGATGGAACAGGAGGAGGCGCAGGAGGAGAAGGCCACGCTTTGTGAGACACAACAACCCAGGCCTTGCATGAGGACAAAAAGCGTGCGGATATAGCAGCAATGCTTTTTGCCGCCATGCAGTCATAAATGTAATACAGATGAGAGGTTCAATAAACAGGGACCGGAAACGCTAAACCATCCCAGATGTTCATCGGTCATGTTACTTGGTTGGGGTCCAGGAGTGTTGCGTAGTCGTTTCCAATCCAGGATTGATTCATTTTAATTTGAGTCAGACGGTCTGCATTTTCTGTGGAGAGGCGGATACGCCGATCTGTGATGATGCCTCCGGCAGCACTGAAACAGCGTTCCGACATAACGCTGGCTGCCGGGCAAGCCAGCACCTCTATTGCGTACATTGCCAGTTCGTGCCAGGTGTCTAGCTTCATGCCCGGTTTCAGGTCCAGCGGTGCCAGCCACAAATCCGTCTGTTCCTTTATTCCCCTCCAAATTTCCTCCCCTGTGTGCTGCTTATCCCCAAGGCAGATCAGCTTCAGCAACGCTTGCTGACGCATGCCAACAGCTGTGCTGCACTGCTTCCACGATCCTACTGCTGCTGGTGCTGGGTTAGCATTTCCGGATGAGGTACAGCTTTGAGATGCGTTGGAGGAGAAGGAGTCAGAGAGGTAGGTGCTGCTGTTGTTATCCAGCTGTTTGCGGCGTGGGCAACACCCGCGCCGTAGCAGGTGAGGAATCGCTGCCAGGCTCCACAAGGTTCACCCAGTGCGCGGTAAGGGAGATGTATCGACCCTGGCCGAACGCACTCGTCCAGGTGTCAGTGGTGAGGTGAACCTTGCAGGCAACGGCATTCTTCAAGCTTCGGGTTATTTAGCTGACCACGTGCTCATGCAACTCAGGCACTGCAGAGCGCGCAAAGTGGTAGCGGCTGGGAACCACGTAACGTGGGATGGCCACTGACATCATGCCCTTGAAGCTGTTTGTCTCCACCACTCGATATGGCAGCATTTCGCAGGCCAGAAGCTTGGCTATGCTGGCTGGCTGTTACTGCCACGGCCCGGGGGTCATTTGCTGGCAATTTCCTCTTGTGCTCAAACATCTCAGAGACAGACAACTCAACCGTAGCGCTGCACACCGAAGGGCTGTTGGTTGTTGTGTTTGATGAACACTGGGAGACCTCAAGAGCACTAGTCCGGAAAGTGACAGTGTCAGCATCGTCTGATGTTTGTGAATGTTGTGAACCACGCAATGGCTGGGCTACTGCTGCTGCTGAGGCGGGTCTGGTGGTGAGTCTGGTGAACCCAAGGGAGGCAGTGTTGCTGGTGGTACCCTGTCCTGCCGCGTTTGCCCACAGAGTGGGATGTTTGGATAGAATGTGGCGGCTCATGCTGGTGGTGGAGAGGTTGTTAATACTTTTCCCCCTGCTCAGGCGGGTCTTGCACACCTTGCAAATCGCCATGGTAACATCCTCAGTGCAGTCTTCAAAGAAAGCCCAGACTTTAACTGGCTGAGGACTCGGACCTCGTGCGTGATGTGCTGGTGCTGCTTAACCCACTGCTGGACGCTTGAGAGGTCATCCAAGTAATTATCTGGTCCTGTTCTTTTGGATCTGTGAGGGTTGTTGTCCTGGACAACATGGGCAGTATTGAGTGGGTTTTCTTGGGTGCTCCCCTGTGGCCTGTACGTGAACCGTCAGGGGAAACACCTCTTCCCTTGCCCCTCCCTCTTTCACCGGATTTCTTCCTCATTTCACTTATCCTTAAAGTACACGCTGACTGGCAGCAGTACAGTGGCAGTACAGAAATGCTATACAGTGGTGGGTGAGCGGTGTACCACTATTGTCAGCAGTGACACAGAGCACAATGCTATACAGTGGCGGGTGAGCGGTGTACTACTGTTCCCAGCAGACACAGAGTGGAAGTAAACACAATGCTATATAGTGTGGCTGAGCCGTGTACACAGAGTGGCATTAAACACAATGCTATATAGTCTGCTATATAGTCACCCCGAACAGGGTGATGTTCTGCAGAACCCGAACAGTGGCAAACACTGTTCGCCCAACACTACTGGGAGGGAACGCAGATTTTAGTACCTAAACACACGATACAACATGTTTTCCGGGGTCGGACTCTGAGGCACATACAGATGGTCCCGATCATCATCCTCATCATACAACTCTTCTCCTGAGTCTGACCCACCCACCACCTCTGCCACCCCAACATCCCCAGACACAGACCCCTCATCGTCCTCAACATTAACTTGGGATGCTGGCCTGAGCCAGACCTCCTCCTCCACATCAGGCCCCATCATCTCCTCAATGGCAGCCCTCATTAATCGCTCTGGCGACGGACTGATGGACACAACGTTCTCCTCCGGGGAGGGCTGCTGCTGACCACTGGCTGCTGGGGTGGATGTTATAGCTTGCGTGGGGCGTTGGCTGTTGCTGTTGTTGGGAGTGCTGCTCACAGCGGAGGTCTCTGGGGAACTCATGTTGAGCTCATATAGTGGTTGACGGTGAGTGGAGTATTACTGATCCCAGCAATATACACACTGACTGGCAGAGTACGCAATGCTATATAGTGTGGCTGAGCGGTGTACACAGAGTGGCAGTAAACACAATGCTATATAGTCTGGCTGAGCGAGCGGTGTACTACTGTTCCCAGCAGAATCAGAGTGGCAGTAAACAATGGTATATAGTCTGGCTGAGCGGTGTACACAGAGTGTCAGTAAACAATGGTATATAGTCTGGCTGAGCGAGCGGTGTACTACTGTTCCCAGCAGAATCAGAGTGGCAGTAAACAATGGTATATAGTCTGGCTGAGCGGTGTACACAGAGTGTCAGTAAACAATGGTATATAGTCTGGCTGAGCGGTGTACACACAATGCTATATAGTCTGCTATATAGTGTCAGTAAACAATGGTATATAGTCTGGCTGAGCGAGCGGTGTACTACTGTTCCCAGCAGAATCAGAGTGGCAGTAAACAATGGTATATAGTCTGGCTGAGCGGTGTACACAGAGTGTCAGTAAACAATGGTATATAGTCTGGCTGAGCGAGCGGTGTACTACTGTTCCCAGCAGAATCAGAGTGGCAGTAAACAATGGTATATAGTCTGGCTGAGCGGTGTACACAGAGTGTCAGTAAACAATGGTATATAGTCTGGCTGAGCGGTGTACACAGAGTGTCAGTAAACAATGGTATATAGTCTGGCTGAGCGGTGTACACAGAGTGGCAGTAAACACAATGCTATATACTCTGGCTGAGCGAGCGGTGTACTACTGTTCCCAGCAGACACAGAACAGTAAACAGAATGCTATATAGTGTGGCTGAGCGAGCGGTGTACCACTATTCCCAGCAGACACAGAACAGTAAACAGAATGCTATATAGTGTGGCTGAGCGAGCGGTGTACCACTATTCCCAGCAGACACAGAACAGTAAACAGAATGCTATATAGTGTGGCTGAGCGAGCGGTGTACCACTATTCCCAGCAGACACAGAACAGTGAACAGAATGCTATATAGTGTGGCTGAGCGAGCGGTGTACCACTATTCCCAGCAGACACAGAACAGTGAACAGAATGCTATATAGTGTGGCTGAGCGAGCGGTGTACCACTATTCCCAGCAGACACAGAACAGTGAACAGAATGCTATATAGTGTGGATGAGCGAGCGGTGTACCACTATTCCCAGCAGACACAGAACAGTAAACAGAATGCTATATAGTGTGGCTGAGCGAGCGGTGTACCACTATTCCCAGCAGACACAGAACAGTGAACAGAATGCTATATAGTGTGGCTGAGCGAGCGGTGTACCACTATTCCCAGCAGACACAGAACAGTGAACAGAATGCTATATAGTGTGGCTGAGCGAGCGGTGTACCACTATTCCCAGCAGACACAGAACAGTAAACAGAATGCTATATAGTGTGGCTGAGCGAGCGGTGTACCACTATTCCCAGCAGACACAGAACAGTAAACAGAATGCTATATAGTGTGGCTGAGCGAGCGGTGTACCACTATTCCAAGCAGACACAGAACAGTGAACAGAATGCTATATAGTGTGGCTGAGCGAGCGGTGTACCACTATTCCCAGCAGACACAGAGTGGCAGTAAACAGAATGCTATATAGTGTGGCTGAGCGAGGTACACAGAGTGGCAGTAAACAGAATGCTATATAGTGTGGCTGAGCAAGCGGTGTACTACTATTCCCAGCAGACACAGAGTGGCAGTAAACAGAATGCTATATAGTGTGGCTGAGCGAGGTACACAGAGTGGCAGTAAACAGAATGCTATATAGTGTGGCTGAGCAAGCGGTGTACTACTGTTCCCAGCAGTGACACAATGACAGGGGGGACCCTGGCTAGCGTGGCTGGAGCGCGAACTACCCTGCCTGCCTACCCAAAGCTAAACCCACAGACAAATGGCGGAGATATGACGTGGTTCGGGTATTTATTTACCCGAACCACGTGACAGTTCGGCCAATCAGAGCGCGTTCGGGTCCGAACCACGTGACCCGTTCGGCCAATCACAGCGCTAGCCGAACGTTCGGGGAACGTTCGGCCATGCGCTCTTAGTTCGGCCATATGGCCGAACGGTTTGGCCGAGCACCGTCAGGTGTTCGGCCGAACTCGAACATCACCCGAACAGGGTGATGTTCTGCAGAACCCGAACAGTGGCGAACACTGTTCGCCCAACACTAGGTATGTGTGTGTGTGTGTTTGTGTGTGTGTGTCTACAATAGATGGGAGGTTTGCTAGGATATGGAGAAGGCACTGTATATACAACCCATCGTATTGTAAGGAGGGGCAATTGCTCAGAGATGGAGGGGGTATATCATTTGGGTGTAGGAGGTCTTGTCTTGGAGGTATGGTAATGCATGGAAGTTAATCATGTTTTGTAATGTAGCTGGGGTGTACAGGATTTCTTATTGTTGTTATACAGTAGCAGTAAAAGTATGTGAGCCCTTTGGAATTCTATGGATTTCTGCACAAATTGGTCATAAAATGTGATCTGATTTTCATCCAAGTCACAACAATAGGCAATCAGTCTGCTTAAACTAATACCACAGAAATAATTACGTTTCCATGTTTTTATTGAACGCACGAAAACAGTATGTGAACCCTTGGATTTACTAACTGGTTGAACCTCCTTTGGCAGCAATAACTTAAAGTGACCCTAAAGTCAGGAAGAAAAAATGAGTTTAACTCACCTGGTGCTTCCCTCAGCCCCCTGAAGCTGATCGGTGCCCACGCTGACTCCATCAGATGTCCCTGGACCGTCCGGCGGCGACTTCCAGGTTTCGCCGTCACCGGCCGACAGGCTGGGAACGAGAGTGATTCTCCGCGTTCCCAGCCAGAATATCGCCCCCTATGCTGCTATTGCAGCATAGGGAGGCCGCAATAGCAGCATAGGGGGTGCTATTCTGGCTGGAAACGCGAAGAATCACTCGCGTTCCCAGCCTGTCGGCCGGTGACGGCGAAACTGGAAGTTGCCGCCGGCCGGTCCAGGGACATCTGATGGAGTCAGCGTGGGCACCGATCAGCTTCAGGGGGCTGAGGGAAGCCCCAGGTGAGTTAAACTCATTTTTTCTTCCTGACTTTAGGTTCACTTTAAACTTAAAGTTTCCTGTAGTTGTAGCTCAGACGTGCACAATGGTCAAGAGTAATTTTTTACCATTCCTCTTTACAAAACTGTTTCAAATGCAGCATTATTCTTGGGATGTCTGGTGTAAATCGCTTTCTTGAGGTAACGCCACAACATCTGAATTGGGCTGAGGTCAGGACTCTTACTGGGCCACTCCAGAAGGCATATTTTCTTCTGTTTAAGGCATTCTGTTGTTGATTTACTTCTATGCTTTGGGTCGTTGTCCTGTTGCAACACTCATCTTCTGCTGAGCTTCAGCTGGTGGACAAATGGCCTTAAAGAGAACCAGAGAGGTTAAAAGAAAAGCTTTTATACATACCTGGGGCTTCCTCCAGCCCCATACGCACGTATCGCTCCCACGCCGCCGTCCTCCGCTGCCTGGATCCGCCGGTACCGGATCCCGTCATTACCGCCAGTCGGCCAGTCGGCCGGCGGACGCGGCCAATTGTCCACATCACAGGTGCTCCCTCCATACACTTACGCTTGCAGCTGCCTACTGCGCAGCCGTGTTGTGTGGCCCTGCAGCTTGGCCTTAAAGCTGCAATGGCCATTTTCACAAAATTAAGCCTGGTCTTTAGGGGGGGGGGGTTCCACTGTGGTCCTCAAGTGGTTAAAAGATACTTTTAGAGCAGCAGTGTTCCTGTTTGGTTTACACCTGTTTGTGGTCTTAGTGTGTTGCTTTATATTTGTACATTTAACTGTAATATTCTCTTACTTGATTTCTCCTTGAATTTGTGTTTTTAGGCATGTGCATTTTACTCACTGCTCATGGCTGCCATCTAGTGATAATTTTACTAACTACACTTAACCAGTTCAGCCTTCAGACGTTTTTCACCTTATGCATCCAAGCAATTTTCACCTCCCATTCATTCGCCAATAACTTTATCGCTACTTATCACAATGAATTGATCCATATCTTGTTTTTTCCGCTACCAATTAGGCTTTCTTTGGGCGGTACATTTTGCTAACAATTATTTTTTTTCTAAATGCATTTTAATGTGAATATTAAGAAAAAAAATTGAAAAAAATCATTATTTATCCAGTATAGCTTTAAAATAATACATGCTACCATAATTAAAACCCACGTATCGTATTTGCTCATTTGTCTCAGTTATTACACCATTTAAATTATGTCCCTATCACAATGTATGGCAACAATATTTTGCATTTTTTCAGTTTTGCTTCCATCACTATTTACAAGCTTATAATTTTTTTAAAAAAATATTAGTAATATACCCTCTTGGCATGCATATTAAAAAATGTTCAGACCCTTAGGTTACTATTTATGTTTGTTTGTTTTTTAATTGTAATTTTTTTTTTGTTAAACATTTTATTTGGGTATTTTTTGTAGTGTGGGAGGTAAACAGTTAATTTTAAAGGTAATTGTTTGTTAATGTATTTTAAAAAATTTGTGTAGTTTTACTATTTGGCCACAAGATGGCCTTAGTCAAATTTCTCTCGCTTCCAGGAAGTATAGGGAGGACGTGAAACTTTTTTTTTTCTTTAGAAAGATTGTGGCTTCCAATAGAAGCCGGCGGTCTTTCTAACGGGGACCTAGATAAATTAATAGGAACTGTGTTCCCATTCATTGATCTCTGGGCTAACGAGCAGCGGCACGGGACCACGTGGGCGTGCGCGCGATTGGACGTGTGAGCATGCAGCAGCACAGCAGCAGCCTTTTGGACATAGCAGATATGCCCAAAAGGCTCATATTTGGAACTGCATTTGGAAACCTTCATGGACCTATTTATAAGGCTCTTTGGTGAAATAATTCAGCATTTTACTTTATGGAATGCAAAGAAAAGTGGCCAAAAGGTCCTGATTGCGTCTTTATTCTCTCTGCTCACCTCTGTTTGTTCTCATTTTTTAATTCAATTCAATCACCAGTTGTTCTTTTTTTACCCCCACCAATTATGAACCAAATGTGTTCTCCATGAGTGTCACTTTTGGCAAGTATCTCCACTTTGTGGAAATTTGAAAGTAAATTCATACATTTCAGTTTCACTTAATTGTTCACATTAGGATATTTTAAATTATTAGAAAACTTGTAAAACATCTTTGTAAAGTCCCGCTTGCTATATAGCTATGTAAAATGACACAGAACAAACAACCTTTTAGGATTCTGCTTAAAATAATAGCAATCATAATATATATATATATATATATATATATATATATATATATATATATATATATATATATACACTGTATATATATATATATTTCCCAAAATCTACATTTTCATTGCCACTTCAAAAAAGCTGATCTTCTTTGTGAGACAGGACCTGTCTTTAATGTTAATTTCATCTTGTTACACTTCAGGCAGTTCTTAAAAGTAACCTTAGATACAGAACAAAACAGAAAAAATAGGACAATAATATTTATTACAAAATACATATGATGAACATTCAACACAAACTTTCTTCAAAGGGTTCATCTTAATACTATGTGGTACTTAATAGAAGATCTACCAAGGTACAGTCACTTGGTAAAGTGAAAAGAGCAAAATAAAGAACATTTGTTTGGTTTTACCAGGGAAGATACCATTCAGCAATAGCCAGTTCTTTTGACAATTATTATCAACAAAAGAAAACAATAGAACTGCCAATAACTCTTAAATTATTTATGAGATAAAGAACCTATGCAGTAGATGATTTTGTTTATTTATAGATAATTGATAATGCAATAATGCAAATAATCTAATGGGCTGACTTGAACTAATAATATGAAGGAAACTTTAATATATATATATAGTGTTATAATAAACAAATATTACCCTCTATATTTAAACATTTACATTAAAACATTACCACTCTTACATCTAAATGACTATCATATAAAAAATATATGTAATGTATAAAACACAGAATTGAATGGGGACCAGTAAAAAACTATTATCTAGCAGACAGAGGAACTGCAGATGATAGGTAATAGCAGTTACCTCTCAACTGCCATCTAGTGTCCATTTAGTATACCAGCAGTTGCTGTATTTTTATAGTTACTTGCCTTAATTTTTTGGCCTGATTCGGTAGATGGAGGGCAGTCCTCAGAAAGGATACAGCTAGACTTGTCATCCTCATTCAGAAGCACATACCCCTTCTTACAGGCACAGACTGCAATACATTGGTCAGTGCACATGCGCATTGTGCCCATATTGCTGCAAGTATCAGGACAGGCGGTGCCACACTCGATGTATGTTGTGTTTCCTCTGCAGGATCTGCATTTCTTCTCTGGAATACAGGTGGATCCAGAGTCATCTGGCAGGAAACCCTTCTTGCAGAAGCACCCGCTCACACACTGCCTGGAACATGGAGGAGGGTTGTAGTTGCTACAGGTTGGCGTCCGTCTGCTGCCGCATCTTATGTATTCTTGATCCGGTCTGCATTTAATGGGGGTGGCTAAAAATATCAAAGAATAGACACAGTGAAAACCAGGGTTGCTCGGATACCCCTTTTCAAAATCCGAATTGATCCAGATCCGGATACCCAGATATTCGGATATAATTCGGATATCCGAATCCGAACTTTTTGGTATCCGAGTAAACGCGGATATCCGAACCCAATATCCTCAATATCTGGCCGGATTCCGATATCCGGATAGAAAGGTGATTTTGAAGGTTGAAAATGAAATTGAAGGTGATTTTGGCTTCTGCTTGGAATATCTGAACTAACTATCCGCCCGGATTTCGGATTTCAGATGGGAAATCCGAGTTTGTCAGATAGTGCTATTCGGATTTTAAAAAATATCCGATTTGCTATTCAAAGTTCGGATAGTGGAAAAAGTTTGGATTATCTGGGTAGTTCGGATCCCCGAATATTGGATGAGCACCACTGGTGAAAACCATGGCTTTCCAAACAAGACCAACAGTTGTCATCTGTGTAGAACCCAGCCAGGAGCTCAGGTACTGGTAATTTCCTGCACCAGAGACTTTAATTATTATAAGTTGCCGCTTTCTCAGAGAGATTAGGTGTGTACCCTGCCCCTTTTATGTCTGAACAACAGGATGATGCAATCCAAGCAGCAGTAGTAGCCCCACCTACATAATCTGCTGGTAGCAGATTTTGTTAGATATGGAAATTGTTGTGAGCTCTGTGGGGTTCTCATCACTTCCCTTTGTGCTTTTCATGACTCACGTGAAGCGCAAATAAATGAACTCCCCCTGACCCTGTCTACTTATCTTGGTGTTGAAGTACAGTGACTAGTGTTGATCATAATCTGCTAATTATGATTATGCAAAATGTTGCGTAATTTTTTGCAATTACAGCCTACGTAATTACGGTTTGGACATTCAATAAATTTTGCGCAATCCATTTGTAGTTTTCCATAATCATGCAAAATTTTGATTTTGTGTTATTTTGGGCTGACTATAGCTGTTTATAGTAAAGCCCCTATACATGCTATCATCACCAAAATTGCTGTGTTTGTTAAGGAGAATAGTGGGAGCAAGTTCAAAAATACTTTGTAGTTTTTGAGAAAATCAATTTTGGAAATGCAAAGTAAAAATGTTTTTTTAAACTCAGACAAATGACAGTTTAAAAATCATTATTTCTGTCAGGATCTCTCCTGTAGCATGTTCTGTTGCTTGCAGTGGAGCGGCAACATGGCAGCTCTGACTTGTCTGCTTGCATTCGGTTGCGCATTCACAGTGAGTCTTATTGTCATTTGCAATCACTCTGCAGTTCAGAGCAGTTCAGGATGCTGTCAGGATTCCTCCTATGGTTTGCTGCAGTTGAACTGCCGCCAGATAGCCCTGGATTTCCTACATGCATGTCGTTGCATAGTACTGCATGCATTTGTTATGATAGTCTTTCAGCTAGCAAATGGTAATCAAGCCAGCTCAGGATTGAATGATTACCATTCAGCTGTGTGGGAATTTGCATACCTGCATCCATTGGCTGATGCGAGCATAAAAGTCTGCCTCCCATTGCAGACCCCGCTCAACATAGCATTCAGCTCTCTGAGTTGTCGTTGGGTCTATGCTGTGAAAGTTGTTATTGTAAATGTATAATGCCTTGCTCTGTATTTTCATGTCTGCTGGACGTTTGCTGACCAACGGGTTACAGTGAAGTCCTTCTGATCCTGATAGTTTGGATTCTGCCAGCACCACGTTGGTGACTGGTAGTATTCCTTCTAGCCTTGTTCTTGAGGACGAACTATAGCAGCGGTTGCCATTAGTTTCGCTCCTACCTGTTAGTCTTGTCTATCTCAGTGGCAATGTCACCGTCGCTGAAACACCGACTAGATTGACTGAGCATTCCGTCTGTCTGTCTGTTGTCTGTCTTGTTAATTGCCATTACTTGTGCTTTAGCTAGTGAGTTATTTGAGAGCTACATTTCATATATTGCGCATCAGCACGATATATATGTACTCTAGTCAGTCAGTATTGTATTATTTGTAATATTGTATATTGTATTGTGTACCGTCCTTTGCCTGCCTCTCGGCTACGAATCTGCCTAATCCTTCCAATACGACTGACATCTGAATTAACGTGTATGACCCAAGCCTGTTACCTACGTCTGTTGTGTATTGTATCACTTAGCATCTAGCCTGATAGGCGACCCGGAGCTGCAGTTGCTCTGGGCAATCTTGCTCCCTTGTTTATTACTCCTGTGTCCATCTGTGGAGCCTCTTCCATTATCCAGCTACTTAGCCTTGTTGCGCTGGGTGGTCAAAGTATGCAACACCCCCCCCCCCCCCCATCCCCCCACCTCCACCCCCAGCATTACAATTCCTTTGTATTTTGATATTTTTTTTTTAATCTAAAAAACGACAAGATCTTTTTGAAAAAAAATCCTTTTTTTTTGTCTATTTCCCACTATCCCCTGAACATACGCAGTCGTTGCTATTAACTGCTTAATTATGTGAAAATTACATGAAATTAAAAAAAAATCTATATTAAATTAATACTTTTCCCAAAATTTGGCATTACAATTTTGCATCATAGTTGTGAATTAATATGCAAAATTACAATTATGTGAAATTTGCGCTCCTCACTAGTGGTGGTGGGCAAATTTGTGTTTCCGAATTTCAATAACCTGAATTTCAACACCAACACTAGCAACCACCATATAGTGATGATGATGATGACGACAACGACGACGATAGATAGATAGATAGATAGATAGATAGATAGATAGATAGATAGATAGATAGATAGATAGATAGATAGATTCCTCTCCCTACAGTCATACACACCTTTCCATTTCAACAGGCTAAATGATCTTGAGCTAAAGTTAACTCCTCAAAGTGGTAGAAATAATTGAATATGAGGCTTATTGTGCTTTCTGGTCACCCTCTAAAAAGTATTTTACTAATCCTATACAATAAAATGCAAGTGTCCCTGCCTCATCCACTGAATGGTTGTGTGTCCCTGGCTGTTTTGTACTGAGCATGTGCGCAGCCAGGGCAGTTAGGACACATGGTCGGATCTGACAGTTTGCTGTGTGTGGTTCACAGAGGTTCTCATTGCATTGTGGGAAATAACAGCTTTTTCCAACTGCCAAGCAAGCAGCTCCCTGTGTGCCTATACTTCAGACAGTGGTGGCGAACGAGCAAGCGGGACGCGTATGTGCGTGCATTGCGGGGGGTAGCGGCTGTGACCTAGCGCCTGTTTTTTAATGAGTGGGTCTTTTTACTAGTGTGTAATAATAATAATAATAATAATACAGCAGCAGTCTCATTCCACCATCAATAACAAGCAAGGAGTGAATTATAATTCAACAAGCACCCAAAGGTGAAGAAAAAGTTTCAGGGGGACTAACCCCTAAAATGACTCCTCTGAATAAATTGATCAGGAGGGCTTCCTGCCAAATCAGCAATTCTGGGTACTACCAGGTGCATCGAAATTTGGGCACTGCCATAGACTGCAAAGTAAATTGCAGCTATAGGGGCATCCAGTGGATAAATCGGGGGCGCCGGATACAGCTGAAGAGTCAGAAGGCAAGTACAGATATCGGCAGAGGGGCAGACAGTGGTGGAAAGAGCAGAAATTACCGATGCACACAGCGGTGGTGGGGGTAGGTTATCATGCCCATGGAGTATGGCTATTATGTAGGGGGACCCTACATAAGCACTCATAGTGTTAGCTGTAGATGGAAGAGAGGGGAGCTGGGGTATATGCCTAAGTAGGGGTAGGTTAGTGTTACGGGAACTGGAAGATACAGTAGGTGTGTTGGGAAGATTAGGTAGAGCAATAGTAACATTTCGGTAAAATTACTCATATCCTACTATCAGCATTTACCCAGTGCCCAGAAGAAGAATATTGATGATACTAGCGGCTTTACCCGGCGGCCAAATATCAAGACACCCTTTTTCAATACACGGCCTCCTGCCATTAGCTTATCATTATCATACTTACGGCGCTTGTAATCTTGGTCGTGCGCTTGTGTCAATATGATGGAGACACCTGCAAAACAGAGTGCAACTGGTAACTAATGCACTTAATTTTTTCAATTTTACGCCAACTCCCCCCCCCCCCCAAAAAAAGTAAAAAAGTTAGGGGCTCTTTACTGTTGTCACTTGACAGCTTCTCCAGTGGGGAGATTTCTTCCTATCTCCCTGTCCCAGGACCTCCAACAACCAGTGCCGGCAATCAGCAAGGCGCCGCGTCACTAGCGCTGTACAAGTCATCCTACGGGATTACTCTCACTGTAGTGATTGCCACCAATTGCAAACATGTTACATGCAGCATTTTTACTGCGATTGCTCATTCACTGAAATGAGAATTGCTAAATGCAATCGCCCAAAAATCGTGAAACAGCGCGACGCAAAATTGCAATAGCTTAGAGATTGTGATCGCGATTTTGCGTTCCTGTGTGTGAACGGAGCTTTATGATTCCAAAGCTTGTCAGCCAAACCTGAGGGTGCTCTAAACAAATATTCTATTCAATGATCCATCATAAAAAAATAATCTGGCACTGGCTGCTGGCATATGCTTAATAAGCAAAAAAAAATAAAAAAATTGTATACATCCCCTTTTATGTCACATTATTCCACTTCTATTAAAATAAAAATGCTATGACTTACAGTGGCGTAGCTAAGCAGTTGTGGGCCCCGATGCACATTTTACAATGGGGCCCCCAGGCACTCTATACATAACAATAGATACAACGCACCAAAACCTGCCAATGGCAACTACAGTGCCTGAGGTGCAAGAAGGGGATGGGGAGCAGTTTGTTAAAGAGAACCTGAACTGAAAATAAAAAGTCAAAATAACCATACACAGGTCATTCTTGCCTCCCATGTAGTCTGCTCATCAATCTCTTTCTTCTCTCCTTCGTCCCATTTGTCCACTGAGATCAGTGGAATTCTCCGTCCTCCATTTTAAAAATGGCCATTACCCCATAACAGCTTCCTGGTCAGCACACTGTTAAACTGTAACATCCCCCACTTGAGCCATAGGGAAACATGGACATTACCTTGCACATTCAGTTGTAACTGACAGCTGTTGATATATAACTGACAGCAACTGGTATATTTCAGTTATGACTAAATATTGTCAGAACTGGAAGGCATCACTGTAAGAAGAAAATAGTGAGCTTCTGAGAGAAAATGACAGTGAGGTTAGTAGATAATATTCATTTGCAGCTACGTCATGTGTTTATTTTAAATAATTTTACTCGCTACAGGTTCCCTTTAAGTATTACTACTATCCCAAGCATCTATAGAAGTGATTATTACCAGCACAGGACCAATAGAGAGCTAATACTGCAGATGAGGGAGGTCCCTTCGGGGACCCTCTGGCCCAAGGGCCCCAATGCGGTCGCAACCCCTATTGCTACGCCCCTGATGACATATCAGAGTTGCATAATGATCTGTTCATTTCATTTAGCATCCCGCTTTATATATTATTATTATTATTTATTTTATACATTTATATATGTATAAAATGACTCAGAAATGTACAGCATATATACAAATACTTTACACTACAAATATAAGTAGTTGTACAGGCAAAGTATTGTAAAAAAAAAAGTCTACTCACCAACAAGGATCAGCAGAAAGCCAGGCGATAGCGTCATGTCTTGCAGAGGTTTTTGTTTTTGCTCCCTGAGCAACAAAGACAGTGTGAGATAGGAGTCAAACAGAGTTTGTAATGTTACACCGTTTTATTTAGTCAACATAACCAACAGTTTCACAATGTTTATCAGGGCCGGGCTGAGGCAGAGGCGAGAGAGGCTCCAGCCTCAGGGCGCAGTGTAGGAGGGGGAGCAAAACTCACTCAGCTACCATTCCCCTATTGTGTTTGAAGCAGAGAGAAATAAGAAAAGGGGATACATGGCAGAGACTGCAAGCCAGATAACTAGAGATTAAAGTGACTCCAAGCTCATCAAAAAAATGAAAGTTGTACTCACCTGGGGCTTTCTCCAGCCCAGTGCTGGTCGGGAGGTCCCACGCCGGCGTCCTGGCTCCTCTCCTTCTTCCCGCTCCGGAGCGGCTGACAGGCCGCAGCCCGGGCGACACTCTCCCGAGTGTCGGGCTGCTCCTTCCGCATATGACGCGGATTACGTCACACGCCGGCCGCCTCGCGTCATCATGGCGGCCGGCGTGAAAGTACTGCGCATGCGTGCTTTAATCGCGCATGCGCAGTACTTTCACGCCAGCCGCCGTGATGACGCGAGGCGGCCGGCGTGTGACGTAATCCGTAATCATATGCGGAAGGAGCAGCCCGACACTCGGGAGAGTGTCGCCCGGGCTGCGGCCTGTCAGCCATTCCGGATCGGGGTGTTGGAGAGGAGCCAGGACGCCGTCGTGGGACCTCCCGACCAGCACTGGGCTGGAGAAAGCCCCAGGTGAGTACAACTTTTATTTTTTAGATGAGCTCGGAGTCCCTTTAAGATGTTGGGGGCCCTAGGGGCGTACATCAAAAAAGGCCGGGCGTCGGGAAAAAAGGGCGCGCGGTGTAAACGATAAGCAGTATTATCGTTTATAAAAATATTGTGTAGAATTTCGATTACAAATAGTGTTTTAACAATTTATAAATCATTAAATAATGTGTATGAAATCGGCAATTCTTAAAACGTTAATCTTCCCTGTTTCTAAACTGAAACTTATAATTACGTTTGTTAAAAAAAACAGTAATATTTGTTTAAACATTATAATTATATATTGTTATGAATAATCTTGATTTATCGTTTATTATTATAATAAAATGTGAAAATATTGTTTATAACATTGATATTAATATAAGTACATTCATAATAACTGTTGATTAGTATTATTAAAATTGTACTAAAACTATACCTAACCCTACTCTCACACTGAACCCTCCCTGTACCTATCCCTAACCCCTAGACCCCCTGGTGGTGCCTTAACCTAAGACCCCCTGGTGGTGCCTAAACCTAAGACCCCCCTGGTGGTGCCTAAACCTAAGACTCTCCTGGTGGTGCCTAAACCTAAGACCCCCCTGGTGGTGCCTAAAACTCACCACCCCAAAGCCCTCCCTGTATCTATCCCTAACCCCTAGACCCCCTGGTGGTGCCTAAACCTAAGACCCCCCTGGTGGTGCCTAAACCTAAGACCCCCCTGGTGGTGCCTAAACCTAAGACCCCCTGGTGGTGCCTAAAACTAACCACCCCAAAGCCCTCCCTGTACCTATCCCTAACCCCTAGACCCCCTGGTGGTGCCTAAACCTAAGACCCCCCTGGTGGTACCTAAAGCTAAGACCCCCCTGGGGGTGCCTAAACCTAAGACCCCCCTGGTGGTACCTAAACCTAAGACCCCCCTGGGGGTGCCTAAACCTAAGACCCCCCTGGGGGTGCCTAAACCTAAGACCTCCCTGGTAGTGCCTAAACCTAAGACCCCCCTGGTGGTGCCTAAACCTAAGACCCCCCTGGTGGTGCCTAAACCTAAGACCCCCCTGGTGGTGCCTAAACCTAAGACCCCTCTGGTGGTGCCTAAACCTAAGACTCCCCTGGTGGTGCCTAAACCTAAGACCCCCCTGGTGGTGCCTAAACCTAACACCCCCCTGGTGGTGCCTAAACCTAAGACCCCCCTGGTGGTGCCTAAACCTAAGACCCCCCTGGTGGTGCCTAAACCTAAGACCCCCCTGGTGGTGCCTAAACCTAAGACCCCCTTGGGGGTGCCTAAACCTAAGACCCCCCTGGTGGTGCCTAAACCTAAGACCCCTTATGGATAATAATGTTTTACAAACATTAATAAATAAAACATTTAAATAAAAAAATGTAAATAATTTTTGTGGGTGGATAATAATGTTTTAGAAATGTGTTACAAATAGTGATTGTAAAAAATATATTGCAATTTACGTTAGGTACTGATCACTTTATTTTGTGAATAATAATGTTTTACAAACAGTAAGGGTTAAAATGTTAAATAATGTTTTAATTAAATAGGATAAATATGTTTAGTAGTTTTATAAACGTTATTCGTCACGGGTGCATTTTCTAACTGTAAATCATCACAAGCACAGTTATAAAACATTAAAAGTCTCCGGGCGCCATTTGTAAAACGTTAATAATCTCCGGCGCCCTTTTTTCCCTGTTCGGCGCCCATTAAACGATATTTATAATGGGAGTGAATGGCGGCGCCCTTTTTGTCCACCTGCCTCATGCGCCCAAATCTCCTGCTTCCCCCTGGGGCACCTATTAGTATAATAGCAATCAGTGTGTGACGGCTGGGGTGGGAGGGATGGAGGAGGGTCCTCTTAGTCTATCAGCAATCAGTGTGTGACGGCTAGGGTGGGAGGGATGGGGAGGGGCCTCTTAGTGTAATAGCAATCAGTGTGTGACGGCTGGGGTGGGAGGGATGGGGAGGGGCCTCTTAGTGTAATAGCAATCAGTGTGTGACGGCTGGGGTGGGAGGGATGGGGAGGGGCCTCTTAGTGTAATAGCAATCAGTGTGTGACGGCTGGGGTGGGAGGGATGGGGGAGGGGCCTCTTAGTCTAATAGCAATCAGTGTGTGACAGCTGGGGTGGGAGGGATGGAGGGGCGCACTTTGGTGCCTCAGCCTCGGGTGCTGGAGGACCTTGTCCCGGCTCTGATGTTAATCATCTTGCACATATATAGAATCTTTGTAACAGGGAACTTAGTGATTTTTTTTAGGCCTCCGACATACTTCAACCCCATTTTTTTTTTCTTTGCCTATTCGCCTATGTCAGAGGCAGAGCCTTTAACGTGGACCTGAACTCTTGCAGAGACAGGACAGAAGGAAAACATAGAGAAATGCACCCTGTATGTATTTAGAGAGTTTAGCCTGTGTAATTCCCCTTTATCTGTGTCTAATCACAAGTTGTAATTTGATCTCTCAGATGTGTCAGCTGACTGCCATGGCAGATAAGCTAATTTGAAAGCACAGGATGTTAACAACATGTCTGCTTCCATGAAAGCAGGAAGTAGACACACTGCAGATTTCTTGCAGGATTTGTATCAGCTGTAACATTTCTGCACATACACAACATGAACTTTGAATGAAAGTCCCCACTCATAACAAAGATCTGTGAGTCCACTCCTATATGCCTTATAGCAAACCTGAAGTGAAAATAAACTTATGATATGGTCAATTTTGTAGGTTTTACAAAATGTAAATAGAACATAGTACCATATTTTTATGTTTAGTTTAAAGGGAACCTTAACTGAACGGTGGGTAAAGAGTTTCACTTACCTATTACTAGCCCCCTGCAGCAGTCCTGTGCCCTCGGAGCCACTCTGGAATCCTCTGGTCCCCCGCTGTCACTTAGTTTCGTTTTTGATGACTCACCAGTCGGCCGGCCGCCATGCGTATTACTGGACGCATTCCCTACTGCAATTAGTGCTGTTGCGGACCGCAACGCGTACAAAAATACGCGTTGCCGCATATCTACTGCTGCAGGGGGCTAGTAATAGCCCCAGGTAAGTGAAACTCTTTACCCCCCGTTCAGTTAAGGTTCCCTTTAAGGGCTTTATTTGTATTCTAAACAGCAGTTTAAAAAATCTGCCTTGGGGAGCTGAAAAATAAACAAAAGTGACTCTTTGAACTTTACAGCACTAAAACCTCATCACAAGCCTTCTCTCACTGGGTTAAGGGCCCATTTCCACTGTATGCAGGGCCGGATTTGTACTCTTTACCGCCCTAGGTCACTGTCACCAGCCGCCAACCCTTCAGTATAAGTAGCGAGATGACCCCTCCCCCCTTCCCTCTAATATAAGGAGCCTGATGACCCCCCCCCCCCACCCCAGTATAGGTAGCCAAATTACTCCCTCCCCTTTCCCTCCAGTATAGGTAGCCAGATGACCCCTCCCCCCGTCCCCCTAGTATATGTAGCCAGATGACTCCTCCCCCTTTCCCTCCAGTATAGGTATCCAGATGACTCCCTTAATCCCTCCCCCCACCACACCTTTCAGTATACATAGCTAGCTTGCCTTCACACTGCAGCAGGCACCTGTGTCACTTATTCCTCTGCTTGTCTCCAGTGCAGAAACTACCTCTTCCTTTCTGTCTCCAATGCTGCCCAAGTCCACAGCCACCGGCCACAATGCAAACGTGCACAAAGGGCAAGGTGGCTGCTGCACAGGCGGCTAGCAGCAGAGTATCGCGGTCAGGTGCTCACCTCATCTCCCTGCATTGCAGCATTTGCAAGCTTGCAAATGCTGCACCAGATTGCTGCTGTGGTGCCCTTCTTCCTTTGGTGCCCCGGGCCATGGCCTAGGTGGCCTTGGCCTAAATCCGTCCATGACTGTACGCGGTGCCGTGCCTGCACTGTAACTAATGCAAGGTAATAGAACAGTTCCCACTGCGTGCTGGTTTTGCGGAGCAGTGCGGAGCAATCAGAGAGTCTGCAGCATGCTGCAGATTTTTGCACAGCCGCATCCGCCCACCGTCTCCAATACACTTCCCCATTGGGGGATGACGCGAATGGGAGCGGAAGTGATGCGTGGCTGCATCGGCTCCCATTCGCAAATGGAAACAGGCCCTCTCTTTTGGCTTCTATTTACTCTTAAAAAAAAAGCAAACAACTGATTGCTGCTGTTTAATCTCAGGGAGACAAAAACAGAAAATTTCTTCTATTAAAAAAATGGCATTAGGACTTTGTACATGTGGGAAACTTACTGATACATGGATACATTCACATTGTAGCAGTTATATTACATGCTTATATTCAGTGGGAAGCGAAAATTTGGGCATCCTTGTTAAACGGCATGATTTTTCTGTATAAATCATTGGTGGTTACAATAAAAAATGTCAGTTAAATCCTACTAATATTATAAAAATGCTCTATGAAGTGTAATATTATAAATGGGAAAGTTTATATGTTTGTATGTTTGTTACCCGATCACGCAAAAATGGCTGAACGGATTTGAATGAAATTTGGCCCACACATAGTAAATTACCTGGAATAAAGTATAGGATACTTTTTATTCCCATAACCAAAAAGGGGGCGGAGACAAATACACATTTCACTGGAAAATGTAAACTGCAGCCATTCTTACACTGTTAATGGCAGGGTTCTCAAACTTTGCACAGTTGGTTACTGGCTGACTGGGATTAATATTCAGAAAAGTGGATGGCGCCTATTAACCTCCTTGGCGAAGCCGCGCAGGAGGTTTTCTCCGGCCCTAATGGGCCGATTTGTTTAATTTTTTTTTTGCTGCACGCAGCTAGCACTTTGTCAGCACCGATCGCCGCCGCCCCGCACTCGATCGCCGCTATCCGTCGCGCCGTGCGCCCCTCCCCCAGACCCCGTGCGCTGCCTGGCCAATCAGTGCCAGGCAGCGCTGAGGGGTGGATCGGGACTCCCAATGACGTCCCGACGTCGGTGACGTCATCCCGCCCGGTCGCCATGGCGACAGGGAAAGCCCTCCAGGAAATCCCGTTCTTTGAACGGGATTTCCTGATCGAAGCGGGCGGGGGGGGGGGGCTCGCTACATGATGTAAGAAAAAAAAAACTGCTGCGCTGCCTCCTGGCGGAATTTTTTATACTGCCAGGGGGGGTTAAAGCCAATCAAAATTCACCTATTGATTTTCAAGGGGAATATTTCATTGCTGCCATTCTTGCAATGTTAATGGCACAAGCCTCAAACCTGGTACAGTTGGTCATTGGGGGACTGGGGTTCAAATTCAGAAAAGGCAGTGGAGCCACAAATAGCCAATCAGATGTGTTTCATTTCAATGCAAATTATTGTTGCCACAACACCGCAAAGCTCACAAATTTGGTATTTGAGTGATTGATTAATAGTCTGTTAGGGTTAGGAAAGTGGGCACAGCCAACACCAGCCAAATACATAATTGGGCAATGTGGATTCATAAGTGGCCGGAGACAAATACAAATTTTACTGTGAAAATGTAAACAGCAGCCATTCTTACACTGTTAATGGTAGGGTTCTCAAACTTTGCACAGTTGGTTACTGGGTGACTGGGGTTAATATTCAGAAAAGTGGGTGGAGCCTACAAAAGCCAATCAAAAATTACCTATTGATTTTTCAGGGAAATATTTCATTGCTGCCATTCTTGCACTGTTAATGGCACAAGCCTCGAACCTGGTACAGCTGATCATTGGGTGACTGGGGTTTGAATTGAAAAAAGGGGTGGGGCCACAAACAGCCAATCTGATTTGTTTCATTTTAATGCAGGTTATTGATGCCAAAGACCGCAAAGCTCACAAACTTGGTCATTGAGTAATTGATTAATTGTGTGTTAGGGTTAGGAAAAGTGGTCGCAGCCAACACCTGCCAAATACATAATTGGGCAATGGCGGGTCATCAGTAGGTGGAGACAAATACAAATTTCACTTAGAAAATGTAAACTGCAACCATTCTTACACTGTTAATGGCAGGGTTCTCAAACTTTGCACAATTGGTCACTGGGTATCTGGAATTAATATTCAGAAAAGTGGGTGGAGCCTACAAAAGCCAAATGAAAATTCACCTATTGATTTTCAAGGGGAATATGTTATTGTTACCATTCTTACACTGTTATGGCACAAGCCTCAAACCTGGTACAGTTGGTCATTGGGTGACTGGGATTCAAATTCAGAAAAAAGGGGTGGAGCCACAAACAGCCAATCAGATTTGTTTCATTTCAATGCAAATTATTGATGCCAAAGACTGCAAAGTTCACAAACTTGGTCATTGAGCGTTTGTGTGTTAGGGTTAGAAAAAGTGGGCGGGGCCAACACCAGCCAAATACATACCAGATGAATGTTGGGGCATCAGTGGTTATAGAAAAATACAAATTTAATTGGGAAAATTTACACTGCAGCCATTCTTACACTGTTAATGGCAGGGTTCTCAAACTTTGCACAGTTGGTCACTGGGTGACTGGGATTAATATTCATAAAAGTGAGTAGAGCCTACAAAAGCCAATCAAAATCCACCTATTGATTTTCAAAGGGAATATGTAATTGCTGCCATTCTTGCACTGTTAATGGCACAAGCCTCTTGAACTGTTAATCAATTGTACCTGATACAGTTGGCCATTGGGTGATTGGGGTTCAAATTTAGATAAGGGGTGGAGCCAAAACCACTCAGATTTATTTTTTTTTCAATGCAAATTATTGATGCCAAAGATCGCAAAGCTCACAAACTTAGTCATTCAGTAATTGTGTGTTAGGGTTAGGAAAAGTGGGTGGAGCCAACACCGGCCAAATAGATACCCGGGCAACGCCGGGCCACCAGCTAGTATATCATATAGGAGACACACGCAGTGATATTCGAGAAGTGAAATGAAGTTTATTGGATTTACAGTAAGTGTGCAATAATTGTTTAAACAAAATTAGGCAGATGCATAAATTTGGGCACTGTTGTCATTTTATTGATTCCAAAACCTTTAGAACTTTAATTATTGAAACTCAAATTGGCTTGGTAAGCTCAGTTACCCCTGACCTACATACACAGGCGAATTCAATTATGAGAAAGAGTATTTAAAGCGGAATATAACCCTGCATTTCAACTTTGCTCTAAAACATTATTTACAGTATATTATATGCAACCAGCATTTTTTTTTACTAGACCAGCATTGGAAGGGTTACACAGAGTTTTAAAGTTCCAGGAGATTTCTGCAGACGCATCCAAAGCTCAGATAGATACATTTTGTTTACATAAATGTATCTAAGTGTTGAATGTGACTCATCTCTCTGACTGAGCCTACAGCCAAAGTGTGTAACATTCAACACTTAGATACATTTATGTAAACAAAATGTATCTATCTGAGCTTCGGATGCGTCTGCAGAAATCTCCTGGAACTTTAAAACTCTGTGTAACCCTTCCAATGCTGGTCTAGTAAAAAAAAAATGCTGGTTGCACATAATATACTGTAAATAATGTTTTAGAGAAAAGTTGAAATGCAGGGTTATATTCCGCTTTAAGGGGGTCAATTGTAAGCAGTGTTGCTTGCGAATTTTCGCCAAAGTCATTTTCGCATCGAAAATCCAATTTTCGCTTTCGCCGATTTTTCGCGAAAATTTGCTTAAATTTTTGCGTTTTCGCCCAATAGCGAAATTTAAAGAGAAAGTGCCATATTTTTGCTCAAATACTAAATTTCGAAAATAACTGCTATATTCGACATGTGCTTAACATGAAAATTTGAAAATTGATAGGAAGTAATGTCTTCTCTCCCCATATTAGGTCTCCCATGATTCTTAGCTGCAGAATTGACCCAGGAACCATATAACTACAACCAATCAGACAACAGACAGCCCCCTGAGTATAAGACTAGCTCTCTGACACACCAGCCTCTGTTGGGAGGAGTTAGCGGATGTGACAGAAGTAGAGAGAGCTTAGCTAGCTACCAGGGGCATAGCAATAGGGGGTGCAGAGGTTGCGACCGCATCGGGGCCCTTGGACTAGAGGGGCCCAGAGGGGCCCACCCTCAACTACAGTATTAGCTCTTTATTGGTCCTATGCTGATAATATTTACTTCTATAGATGAATAGAATAGCAGTGATCATCGTTTCCCATCCCACCCTGTTTCTTGCACCTCTGACACTGTGGTTGTCCTTGATTGGTTTTGGTGCGGTGTATCAATTGTTATGTATAGAGAGCTTGGGGGCCCCAATGCAAAACTTGCACCGGGGCCCACAGCTTCTTAGCTACGCCACAGCCAGCTACTGCTCATGTATTTGCAGTCTACTGTGTGTTTGTGGTCTGAAAATCTCCACAAATACAAGCTACAGCAGGCTGGATTGTACTATTCTAAAACAAAAGTCTTTTTTAAAGGAGAACTGTAGTGAGAGGTATATGGAGGCTGCCATATTTATTTCCATTTAAGCAATACCAATTGCCTGGCTGCCCTGCTGATCCATTTGGCTGCAGTAGTGTCTGAATCACACCAGAAACATGCATGCAGCTAATCTTGTCAGATCTGAAAATAATGTCAGAAACACCTGATCTGCTGCATGCTTGTTCTGGGTCTATAGCTTAAAGTATTAGAGGCAGATGATTAGCAAGATAGCCAGGCAACTGGTATTGTTTCAAAGGAAATCAATATGGCAGCCTCCATATTCTTCTCGCTACAGTTGTCCTTTAGAGGACAACTGTATTGAGAGGTATATTTTTCCTGTGGTAAATTTAAAATTGATTTTTTTCCAAAACTATAAGATCTTTTTGAAAAATTATTTTCCCCCCTTATACCCACTGTTCTCCTTAACATACTCTGCTAATTTGGTGATTCTAGCTTGTAAGGGGGCTTTGCAATTTATCGCAAAAATGGCGGACATTAGACGAAAATAAATGCTAAAATATTCGGGCGAATTTTCGCTTGTCGAAGCAAAAATTTTACTTATTTCGCCGAAAATTCGGAGAAAAGAATATTTGCATTTTTGCTCATCAATGATTGTAAGTTTCCCTCCTCTTTTAATTGTCTCTGAAGAGTAGCAACATGAGGGTCTCAAAACAACTCTCAAATGACCTGAAGACAAGGATTGTTCACAATCATGGTTTAGGGGATGGATACGGAACGCTGCCTCAGAGATTTCAGCTGTCTGTTTCCACAGTTAGGAACAAATTGAGGAAATGAAAGACCACAGGCTCAGTTCAAGTTAAGGCTCGGAGTGGCAGACCAAGAAAAATCTCGGATAGACAGAAGCAACGAATGGTGAGAACAGTCAAAATCAACCCACAGACCACCACCAAAGATTTACAACATCATCTTGCCGCACTCCGCCCACAGCACAAACAGAGCCACTTGATATATGCTAAAGCACATTTGGACAAGCCAGCTTCATTTTGGAAGGTGCTGTGGACTGATGAAACTAAAATTAGTTATTTGGGCATAACAAGGGGCGTTATGCATGGAGGAAAAACACAGCATTCCAACAAAAACACCTGCTACCTACAGTAAAATATGGTGGTGGTTCCATCATGCTGTGGGGCTGTGTGGCCAGTGCAGGGACTGAGAATCTTGTCAAAGTTGAGGGATGCATGGATTCCACTTACTGTAGTATCAGCAGATTCTGGAGATCAATAGTCAGGAATCAGTGACAAAGCTGAAGCTGCACCGGGACTGGATCTTTCAACAAGACAGCGACCCTAAACACTACTCAAAATCCACAAAGGCATTCATGCAGAGTAACAAGTACAACGTCCTGGAATGGCCATCTCAGTACCCAGACCTGAATATAATTGAAAATCTGTGGTGTGAGTTACAGAGAGCTGTCCATGCTCGGAAGCCATCAAACCCGAATGTACTAGAGATGTTTTGTAAAGAGGAATGGTCCAAAATACCTTCAACCAGAATCCAGACTCTCATTGGAACCTACAGGAAGTGTTTAGAGGCTATAATTTCTGCAAAATAAGGATCTACTAAATATCGATTTCATTTCTTTTTATGCACCTGCCTAATTTTGTTTAAACAATTATTGCACACTATCTGTAAATCCAATAAACTTCATTTCACTTCTCAAATATCACTGTGTGTGTCTCCTATATGATATATTTAACTGACATTTTTATCGTAAAAACGAACGATTTATACAGGAAAATTATGATGATTAACAAGGTTGCCCAAACTTTTGCATCCCACTGTAATTAGATATTGAGTCAGTGGTACATACCTGTGTGGTGGAGGCTGTGTGCTGCTCACCTAGATGCAGCATGGCTGGACGTTGTATTATATAGGGAGGTACGGAGTATAGGTGTGTTTATGTCACAGCTGCCTCCTACATAGAGATCTGCATCTAACCTCTCCTTCGTACTTCCTCTAGGAGTTTCCCACGTCGACACACAGGTAATATAAACGTATGTGGAAATTATAGGGGAGTAAAATAGCACCTTCTAAAGTGTACCCTATAAACAGAGAACAACCTGCTGCCTTTAAAATTGGTGGGGCTTTTAAGGAGTGTTAGTGAAATAGCATCAAGTCATTTTGTACAATAAAACGTGTATCTTTCTTTAGATTTTAATTAAAAATAGACAAAGGTGTGTCTGTATTCATGGAAAATAAATGTTTTATTAACCTGAAAACATATCACCGTACTTGACATGATTATGTATATATCACATCATACCACGCAGGGTCCTAAATTGTGGACCTCCTCAACAGAACCCAGGGCTGGATTTTTGCAAAGCCCACAGAGGCTCATGCCTATGGGCAGCTGCAGAAGTGGGAGTTGCTGTGAATGACAGAGGAGGCTGCAAATGGGAAGCATCAGATGTAAACAGGAAGCTATCACCCAAGGCAGCTGTACATGCATGAAACTGGCTGCACTACAAGGATATTACACATGGAGGAGGGGGCTGCATTGGGACGACAGAGGGGCTGCTGAAAAAGGCAAGATTTCCTTGCTATATAAGAAAAAGGGAGCACACATGGAAGGGCAGCAGCAAAAAAAAAAAAAAAAAATTGGCCTAAGGGAGGAAAGTCAAAATCCAGCCTTGTTAATATACATCATACATTCCCTGGGGTGAAGGGAGAGGTGAGTACACAAGTAGCTTCAGGGCCTGTTAAATATAAATCTTGTTATCGGAGGTGGAGGGAGTCATAATGGCCACACTAGTTATGGGAGGTAGAGGGAGGAATAGTGACCACACTTGGTATGGGAGGTGGAGGGAGTCATGGTGGTCACACTTGGTATGGGAGGTGGAGGCAGTCATGGTGGCCACACTTGGTATGGGAGGTGGAGGGAGTCATGGTGGCTACACTTGGTATGAGAGGTGGAGGTAGTTACGGTGGCCACACTTGGTATGGGAGGTGGAGGCAGTCATGGTGGCCACACTTGGTATGGGAGGTGGAGGGAGTCATGGTGGCTACACTTGGTATGAGAGGTGGAGGTAGTTATGGTGGCCACACTTGGTATTGGGGGTGGAGACTGTCATGGTGGCCACACTTGGTATGGCAGGTGGAGGGAGTCATGGTGACCACACTTGGTATGAGAGGTGGAGGCAGTCATGGTGGCCACACTTGGTATGGGAGGTGGAGAGTGTCATGGTGGCCACACTTGGTATGGGAGGTGGAGGGAGTCATGGTGGCAACACTTGGTATGAGAGGTGGAGGCAGTCATGGTGGCCACACTTGGTATGGGAGGTGGAGCGAGTCATGGTGGTCACACTTGATATGGGAGGTAGAGCGAGTCATGGTGGTCACACTTGGTATGGGAGGTGGAGAGTGTCATGGTGACCACACTTGGTATGGGAGGTGGAGGCAGTCATGGTGGCCACACTTGGTATGGGAGGTGGAAGCAGTCATGGTGGCCACACTTGGTATGGGAGGTGGTGGCAGTCATGGTGGCCACACTTGGTATGGGAGGTGGTGGCAGTCATGGTGGCCACACTTGGAATGGGAGGTGGAAGCAGTCATGGTGGCCACACTTGGTATGGGAGGTGGTGGCAGTCATGGTGGCCACACTTGGTATGGGAGGTGGAGGCAGTCATGGTGGTCACACTTGATATGAGAGGTGGAGGCAGTCATGGTGGCCACACTTGGTATGGGAGATGGAGCGAGTCATGGTGGCCACACTTGGTATGGGAGATGGAGGCAGTCATGGTGGTCACACTTGGCATGGGAGGTGGAGGGAGTCATGGTGACCACACTTGGTATGGGAGGTGGAGGCAGTCATGGTGGTCACACTTGATATGAGAGGTGGAGGCAGTCATGGTGGCCACACTTGGTATGGGAGGTGGAGCGAGTAATGGTGACCACACTTGGTATGGGAGGTGGAGCGAGTCATGGTGGCCACACTTGGTATGGGAGATGGAGGCAGTCATGGTGGTCACACTTGGCATGGGAGGTGGAGGGAGTCATGGTGACCACACTTGGTATGGGAGGTGGAGCGAGTCATGGTGGCCACACTTGGTATGGGAGGTGGAGGCAGTCATGGTGGCCACACTTGGTATGGGAGGTGGAAGCAGTCATGGTGGCCACACTTGGTATGGGAGGTGGAGCGAGTAATGGTGGCCACACTTGGTATGGGAGGTGGAGGCAGTCATGGTGGTCACACTTGGTATGGGAGGTGGAAGCAGTCATGGTGGCCACACTTGGTATGGGAGGTGGAGGGAGTCATGGTGGCCACACTTGGAATGGGAGGTGGAAGCAGTCATGGTGGCCACACTTGGTATGGAAGGTGGAGGCAGTCATGGTGGTCACACTTGATATGGGAGGTGGAGCGAGTCATGGTGGCCACACTTGGTATGGGAGGTGGAGGCAGTCATGGTGGTCACACTTGATATGGGAGGTGGAGCGAGTCATGGTGGTCACACTTGGTATAGGAGGTGGAGGCAGTCATGGTGGTCACACTTGATATGGGAGGTGGAGGCAGTCATGGTGGTCACACTTGATATGGGAGGTGGAGGCAGTCATGGTGGTCACACTTGATATGGGAGGTGGAGGCAGTCATGGTGGTCACACTTGATATGGGAGGTGGAGGCAGTCATGCTGGCCACACTTGGTATGGGAGGTGGAGCGAGTCATGGTGGCCACACTTGGTATGGGAGGTGGAGGGAGTCATGGTGGTCACACTTGATATGGGAGGTAGAGCGAGTCATGGTGGTCACACTTGGTATAGGAGGTGGAGGCAGTCATGGTGGTCACACTTGATATGGGAGGTGGAGGCAGTCATGGTGGTCACACTTGATATGGGAGGTAGAGCGAGTCATGGTGGTCACACTTGGTATAGGAGGTGGAGGCAGTCATGCTGGCCACACTTGGTATGGGAGGTGGAGGGAGTCATGGTGGCCACACTTGGTATGGGAGGTGGAGGCAGTCATGGTGGTCACACTTGATATGGGAGGTGGAGGCAGTCATGGTGGTCACACTTGGTATGGGAGGTGGAGGCAGTCATGGTGGTCACACTTGATATGGGAGGTGGAGGCAGTCATGGTGGTCACACTTGATATGGGAGGTGGAGGCAGTCATGGTGGTCACACTTGATATGGGAGGTAGAGCGAGTCATGGTGGTCACACTTGGTGTGGGAGGTGGAGGCAGTCATGCTGGCCACACTTGGTATGGGAGGTGGAGCGAGTCATGGTGGCCACACTTGGTATGGGAGGTAGAGCGAGTCATGGTGGTCACACTTGGTATGGGAGGTGGAAGCAGTCATGGTGGCCACACTTGGTATGGGAGGTGGAGCGAGTCATGGTGGCCACACTTGGTATGGGAGGTGGAGGGAGTCATGGCAGCAGGTCTAGGGGCATTCAAAGCCACGACGGGGGGAGTTTGGGGGGAGGGATCATAACTTCTTACTATCAGTCTAGCCTTGATCCTGTTTGAGCATTCCTGTGGTGTGCTGGTCTTCGGTTTAACCCCGTGGCTGGGCTGTGTGCATGTATGTTTGGTTTAGCATCAGGCTCTACATGCACAGAGTTTGGTGTAAGCATCTTCTCTCTATGCATTTAACTTTTTCTCCCGAAGGTATCCATACAGCTAGCGATTCTGATTGTATCGACAAAGCGATCGACTTTATTGGGTGATCGACTTCAGTATGGTTGATCAAATGTTGCCTAGACTAGTGGCCCACACACTACAGGTGATATCCTATGCAATTCACCTTCGCTAATTGATATGACCGATGTTGTGTCTCCATGCTCTCAATGAAAAAAATCGATTCACAGTCGATTGAATGACATGTGAACAGTAGCCGATCAACCAATATCTTTCATCCTACTCGATTGACTAAGCTGGTCAGATTCAGCATATCACCCAGTTTTCATCAAATGGGCACACTGCAACACACTTGACTCTCTCTCAATTCGATAAAATGCTAAAATCAAATGGCGATCTTACAGATGTATGGCCACCTTAAAGGAATCAAGCCGGTGTTGTACGTGGCTTACTGCGCAGGCACAAAACTACTGCACCTGCGCAGTAAGTCGTGTACAACGTGGGCTTGATTGACATCGGCAGTTCGCGCAGGTGCAGTAAGGATGACCTTGGGGTCGGTCTGTGCACCGTGCGTATAGCCCGGGACAGCGGCGGAGAGCATATCGGTCAGCGTGGGACAGTCAGCTGCAAGGGGCTGGAGAAAGCCCCAGGGGAGTAACGCTTTTTTTTTTTATTTGCCTGATGATTCCTTTAAGTTTTATTTGCCTGATGATTCCTTTAAGTTTTCTCCTAAGTTATATTTTTTCACACATTGTTTATTAAATGCCCTTGCCTGCTTTGACTCAGAGGACCTTATTTGATTCGCTTTTTCTCCAACATTTCTCCTAGGAGATCATTTTTCATTTTCTATTAAATTAATTTTCCAGCACTCAGCAATTGAAAAGGTAACAAAAATTAGGTGAAAGGAATATATTGTGACCAGACCAGTGAACAGATATTTGTAATACCGCTCTGTTAGATTGATTCACTAAACCGTGATAAGACAAATATCACACATTATTTATTTATTTAAATATTTATATAGCACCAACATATTACACAGCGCTGTACAGAGGATATATAGTCTTGTCACCAACTGTCCCTCAGAGGGGCTCACAATCTAGTCCCTACCATAGTTATATGTCTATATTGTGTAGTGTATGTATCGTAGTCTAGGGCCAATGTTTAGGGGGAAGCCAATTAACTTAACTGTATGTTTTTGGAATGTGGGAGGAAACCAGAGTGCCTGGAGGAAACCCACGCAGACATGGGGAGAACATACAAACTCCTTGCAGATGGTGACCTGGCTGGAATTCGAACCAGGGACCCGGCGCTGCAAGGCGAGAGCGCTAACCACTACGCCACCGTGCTGCCCTTATCAAAGTTATCACTCGCTATCAAAGTTATCACAAAGTTATCACACTCTATCAAGTTAACATGCCTTATCAGAGTAGCATCGCTAGCGCTACGAACCCGCAGGGGCTCAGGGCAGGACGAGTGCCATTGCCAATTAGCAGGCATAAGTTTGTAGCGCTCGCTATGCTACTCTGATAAGGGGCTTGATTCACTAAACCGTGATAAATGATATCACGGTCGCGCTAGCATTTTGCGCGCATTAAAATGCGCATATTGTTTTTTTCCGCGTGCAAACGTGAATTTCGCACAAAAAATTGTGTTTGCGAGCCAAAATCCGCATTAGCGCACAAAGGACTTGATTCACTTGATATTCGCACGTAATTTCACATTTCCACTATTTTTCACGCGAAAACGATCCCGTTTTCACATGAAAATTTGCGGTTGCATGCAAAATTTCACGTTTTTGCGCTAAAATTCTCAATCGCATGAAAACACGAAAATGCACACAGAAACGGCCGTGATATGAGTGATCACAGTTTAGTAAATCAAGCCCGAAAAATGTTAAAGGGAACCTAAACTGAGAAGGATCTGGATTTTTCCTTTTAAAATAATACCAGTTACCTGGCTCTCCTGCTGATCCTGTGTCTCTAATACTTTTAACCACAGCCCCTCAACAAGCATGCAGATCAGGTGCTCTGACTGAAGTCAGACTGGATCAGCTGCATGCTTGTTTCAGGTGTGTGATTCAGCCACTACTGCAGCCAAAGAGGTCAGCAGGGCTGCCAGGCAACTGGTATCGATTAAAAGGAAATAGATATGGCAGCCTCCATATACCTCTTACTTCAGTTCCTCTTTAAGCGCGTTTTAACGCACGCAAAATGCTAGCGTGACCGTGATACAAGTTATCACAGTTTAGTGAATCAAGCCCAAGGCGTGCTAACTTTGATACCGTGTGATAACTTTGTGATAACTTTGATACCGTGTGATAACTTTGTGATAACATGTGATAACTTTGTGATAATTTTGTGATAACTTTGATAGCGTGTGATAATTTTGTGATAACTTTGATAGCGTGTGATAACTTTGATAACATGTGATAACTTTGTGATAACTTTGTGATAACTTTGATAGCGTGTGATAACTTTGTGATAACTTTGATACCGTGTGATAACTTTGTGATAACATGTGATAACTTTGTGATAATTTTGTGATAACTTTGATAGCGTGTGATAATTTTGTGATAACTTTGATAGCGTGTGATAACTTTGATAACATGTGATAGCTTTGTGATAACTTTGTGATAACTTTGATAGCGTGTGATAACTTTGTGATAACTTTGATAGCGTGTGATAACTTTGTGATGACTTTGATAAAGTGTGATAACTTTGTGATAACTTTGATACTGTGTGATAACTTTGTGATAACTTTGATAGCATGTGATAACTTTGTGATAACTTTGATAGCGTGTGATAACTTTGTGATGACTTTGATAAAGTGTGATAACTTTGTGATGACTTTGATAGCGTGTGTTAACTTTGTGATAACTTTGATACCGTGTGATAACTTTGTGATAACTTTGATAGCGTGTGATAATTTTGTGATAACTTTGATAACATGTGATAACTTTGTGCTAACTTTGATAGCGTGTGATAACTTTGCGATAACTTTGATAGCGTGTGATAACTTTGTGATAACTTTGATAGCGTGTGATAACTTTGTGATAACTTTGATAGGGTGTGATAACTTTGTGATAACTTTGTGATGACTTTGATAGCGTGTGATAACTTTGTGATAACGTGTGATAAGTTTGTGATAACTTTGTGATAACTTTGATAGCGTGTGATAAGTTTGTGATAACTTTGTGATAACTTTGATAGCGTGTGATAACTTTGTGATAACTTTGTGATAACTTTGTGATAACTGTGATAGCGTGTGATAACTTTGTGATAACTTTGATAGCGTGTGATAACTTTGTGATAACTTTGATAGGGTGTGATAACTTTGTGATAACTTTTATAGCGTGTGATAACTTTGTGATAACTTTGATAGCGTGTGATAACTTTGTGATAACTTTGATAGCGTGTGATAACTTTGTAATAACTTTGATAGCGTGTGATAACTTTGTGATAACTTTGATAGCGTGTGATAACTTTGTGATAACTTTGTGATGACTTTGATAGCGTGTGATAACTTTGTGATAGCGTGTGATAATTTTGTGATAACTTTGTGATAACTTTGATAGCGTGTGATAAGTTTGTGATAACTTTGATAGCGTGTGATAATTTTGTGATAACTTTGATAGCGTGTGATAATTTTGTGATAACTTTGATAGCGTGTGATAACTTTGATAACATGTGATAACTTTGTGATAACTTTGTGATAACTTTGATAGCGTGTGATAACTTTGTGATAACTTTGATAGCGTGTGATAACTTTGTGATGACTTTGATAAAGTGTGATAACTTTGTGATAACTTTAATACCGTGTGATAACTTTGTGATAACTTTGATAGCATGTGATAACTTTGTGATAACTTTGATAGCGTGTGATAACTTTGTGATAACTTTGATACCGTGTGATAACTTTGTGATAACTTTGATAGCGTGTGATAATTTTGTGATAACTTTGATAACATGTGATAACTTTGTGCTAACTTTGATAGCGTGTGATAACTTTGCGATAACTTTGATAGCGTGTGATAACTTTGTGATAACTTTGATAGCGTGTGATAACTTTGTGATAACTTTGATAGGGTGTGATAACTTTGTGATAACTTTGTGATGACTTTGATAGCGTGTGATAACTTTGTGATAACGTGTGATAAGTTTGTGATAACTTTGTGATAACTTTGATAGCGTGTGATAAGTTTGTGATAACTTTGTGATAACTTTGATAGCGTGTAATAACTTTGTGATAACTTTGTGATAACTTTGTGATAACTGTGATAGCGTGTAATAACTTTGTGATAACTTTGATAGCGTGTGATAACTTTGTGATAACTTTGATAGGGTGTGATAACTTTGTGATAACTTTGATAGCGTGTGATAACTTTGTGATAACTTTGATAGCGTGTGATAACTTTGTGATAACTTTGATAGCGTGTGATAACTTTGTAATAACTTTGATAGCGTGTGATAACTTTGTGATAACTTTGATAGCGTGTGATAACTTTGTGATAACTTTGTGATGACTTTGATAGCGTGTGATAACTTTGTGATAGCGTGTGATAATTTTGTGATAACTTTGTGATAACTTTGATAGCGTGTGATAAGTTTGTGATAACTTTGATAGCGTGTGATAATTTTGTGATAACTTTGATAGCGTGTGATAATTTTGTGATAACTTTGATAGCGTGTGATAACTTTGATAACATGTGATAACTTTGTGATAACTTTGTGATAACTTTGATAGCGTGTGATAACTTTGTGATAACTTTGATAGCGTGTGATAACTTTGTGATGACTTTGATAAAGTGTGATAACTTTGTGATAACTTTGATACTGTGTGATAACTTTGTGATAACTTTGATAGCATGTGATAACTTTGTGATAACTTTGATAGCGTGTGATAACTTTGTGATGACTTTGATAAAGTGTGATAACTTTGTGATGACTTTGATAGCGTGTGATAACTTTGTGATAACTTTGATACCGTGTGATAACTTTGTGATAACTTTGATAGCGTGTGATAATTTTGTGATAACTTTGATAACATGTGATAACTTTGTGCTAACTTTGATAGCGTGTGATAACTTTGCGATAACTTTGATAGCGTGTGATAACTTTGTGATAACTTTGATAGCGTGTGATAACTTTGTGATAACTTTGATAGGGTGTGATAACTTTGTGATAACTTTGTGATGACTTTGATAGCGTGTGATAACTTTGTGATAACGTGTGATACGTTTGTGATAACTTTGTGATAACTTTGATAGCGTGTGATAAGTTTGTGATAACTTTGTGATAACTTTGATAGCGTGTGATAACTTTGTGATAACTTTGTGATAACTTTGTGATAACTGTGATAGCGTGTGATAACTTTGTGATAACTTTGATAGCGTGTGATAACTTTGTGATAACTTTGATAGGGTGTGATAACTTTGTGATAACTTTGATAGCGTGTGATAACTTTGTGATAACTTTGATAGCGTGTGATAACTTTGTGATAACTTTGATAGCGTGTGATAACTTTGTAATAACTTTGATAGCGTGTGATAACTTTGTGATAACTTTGATAGCGTGTGATAACTTTGTGATAACTTTGTGATGACTTTGATAGCGTGTGATAACTTTGTGATAGCGTGTGATAATTTTGTGATAACTTTGTGATAACTTTGATAGCGTGTGATAAGTTTGTGATAACTTTGTGATAACTTTGATAGCGTGTGATAAGTTTGTGATAACTTTGTGATAACTTTGATAGCGTGTGATAACTTTGTGATAACTTTGTGATAACTTTGATAGCATGTCATAACTTTGTGATAACTTTGATAGCGTGTGATAACTTTGTGATAACTTTGATAGCGTGTGATAACTTTGTGATAACTTTGATAGCGTGTGATAACTTTGTGATAACTTTGTGATAACTTTGATAGCATGTGATAACTTTGTGATAACTTTGATAGCGTGTGATAACGTTGTGATATCTTTGATAGCGTGTGATAACTTTGTGATAACTTTGATAGCGTGTGATAACTTTGTGATAACATTGTGATAACTTTGATAGCGTGTGATAACATTGTGATAACTTTGATAGCATGTGATAACTTTGTGATAACTTTGATAGCGTGTGATAACTTTGTGTTAACTTTGTGATAACTTTGATAGCGTGTGATAACTTTGTGATAACTTTGATAGCGTGTGATAACTTTGTGATAACTTTGATAGCGTGTGATAACTTTGTGATAACTTTGATAGCGTGTGATAACTTTGTGATAACTTTGATAGCGTGTGATAACTTTGTGATAACTTTGTGATGACTTTGTGATAACTTTGATAGCGTGTGATAACTTTGTGATAACTTTGTGATAACTTTGATAGTGTGTGATAACTTTGTGATAACTTTGATAGCGTGTGATAACTTTGATAGCATGTGATAACTAGAGATGGGCCGAACCTCCGATTTTCGGTTTGCGAACACTGTTTACGAACTTTCACGGAAGGTTCGATTCGCGCACACTTTTGTGTACCACAATAGACTTCAATGGGGAGGCGAACTTTAAAATTTGGAAACATTTCTGCTGACTGGAAAAATGATACAAAAGATGTTTCATAGGGTCTAATACCTGGAGGAAGACATGGTTGAGTAAAATACACATCAAAAGCATTGAAATTCAATTGCAGGCCTACACTGCTTTATGACATCAGGAATCTCCCTCTCTCCCGGAGGAGGGTCTCGTCTTCCAGGGAATTGTAGTATTTCAAAAGCCAGCTTACATACCATGGCTGGGAATTGAACCCAGGTCTCAGTGTGCGGTAGGTAACTCATTTAACCACTATACCACCAACCACACTACATGCTGAAGTCATGCTGAAAAAAAGATTCTCCACTCTTCTGGATTGGAATCGGGTGGTACAGCTCCATTCAAGTCTTAAATTAGTTGGCAAAGACGACAACATTTTTGATTATCAAGCCCTCAACAATATACTTTTTTGGCAAAAAAATCCTTCTACTCCCACCCTCTTCTTTTTTTTTTACTCCTCCTCCTTTCTTTTCTGTCTTCTCTCTGTTCCTTTTGAGTGATTATCATTTCTTTCTTTCTTCTTTTCCTGTCTAGTATTTTTTGTTTATAATATTGTTAGTTATAAGGTTGTTTTATTTCTGCAAACCATGATGAGAAACCATGCCCGACGGCAAGTACGTGGTGATAGGGTATATCCTTAAATGGTTGGTTGGCTTTGCATATTGGGAAATGATTACTGAGCGTTTGCAAAAATAAATAAAATTACAAAATGGAAAAAAATAAGGTGTGGAATCACCGCCACGTGGGCCGGAGCGGACTGCGCAGGTGGTAGTAGTTCTGCGCCTGCGCAGTCCGCTCCGGCCCACGTGGCGGTGATTGACAGCGCCGACCGCGCAGGCGCAGTACAGAGCCACCACCAGGTAACTCTGACGTCATCGCCGGGGACCGGGTCAGAGTTCCGGTGAACGACTGAAGGGGGAGCTGTGGCGAGGGAGGTCCTGGGAGCTTGGGGCTGGAGGAAGCTCCCGGTAAGTACCACTCATTTTACTATATTTGCCCTGATGACTCCTTTAAAGAGAAACCGTGACCAAGATTTGAACTTCATGCCAATCAGTAGCTGATATCCCCTTTTACATGAGAAATCTATTCCTTTTCCACAAACAGATCATCAGGGGGCGCTGTATAACTGATATTGTAGTGAAACCCCTCCCACAAATTATGTCAGCGCCTCACAGCACTAAGGTACTGACATCACACTGTGGGAGCCTTGTTGCATTGTGGGAAAGGCAAGCAGCATCTCCTTCCAGTGATATCACCTGCCAGCAGTAAAAATGTCATTGTGTGATAAATGTCAGAATGTAAATCAGGGAGAGGAAAAATTTTACAATGGGCAAACACTGACTAAATCATTTATACATAGCACAATGATTGTAAAAATTAAACACTTTTTTTATTACATTATTTTCACTGGAGTCTTTAACTCTCTCCCACCTGACTCACTCCTCACAGTCAGGCACGTGAATACAGTTCATATCTCTAAAATTATATGTATGATAAAGAATCTATAAGTTAGATTAATGTTCTTTATTTATACATTTATGGATTGTTCACTTTTAATCTGAAGAATCTAACAGAGTGAATACACTAGAATTACTTTTCTGATGTGAAAATTAATATAAATGTATATTTTATAGCTTACAATTTAACCCCTCTGAATTTTAAAATGTACCACTCTGTTATTAGTAGTATTCTCGACAATGTTGGTTATTAAAAAAAATAATAATAATCAAAGACTACTAAAACATAATGTGAGATATGGAATACAGAGATGAATGGAAACCAGTACACAAATATTAAAGGATACCCAAAGTGACATGTTACATGGCGAGATAGACATGTGTATGTACAGTGCCTAGTACACAAATAACTATGCTGTGTTCCTGTTTTTCTTTCTGTGCCTGAAAGAGTTAAATATCAGGTCGTAAGTGACTGACTCAGTCCTGACTCAGACAGGAAGTAACTACAGGGTGACACTCACTCGTAAGAAATTCCCCTTTTTACCTCTTTCTTGCTCTCAGGAGCCATTTTCTGCTAGGAAAGACTTTTATAGTTGGAACTTCTTATCAGTGAGGGTCACACTTTAGTCACTTCCTGTTTGAGTCAAGACTGAGTCAGCCACTTACATACCTGATATTTAACTCTTTCAGGCAGAGAAAGAAAAAAAGGAACACACCATAGTTATTTGTGTGTTAGGCACTGTACATACACATGTCTATCTCATCATATCACATGTCACTTCGGGTATCCTTTAACTAGCTGACAGAGGAAGTACAGATGATAGCTGATAAGTGATCTTTTATACTGCCATCTAGTGTCTGCTCAGTATAGCAGCACTTGGTGATGTATGTCATACAGCTCCTCAGCTCCATGGGCCTAAAGTGGTGGATGGAGGAGGACAATTCTTGGGAAGGACACATCTAGTCTTGTCGCTCGCATTCAGAAGCACGTATCCTGGCTTACAGAAACAGCCTTCAACGCACAGCAATATGCAGAGCTCTATTGTGCCCATATTGCTGCAGGTCTTGGGGCAGGCGGTGCCACACTGTCTGTACATTGTGTTTCCTCTGCAGGATCTGCATTTCTCCTCCGGAATGCAGGTGGATCCGTAATCATCTGGCAGGAAGCCCTTCTTGCAGAAACACCCGCTCACACACGGCTTGCGACTCGGAGGGCGGTTGTAGTTGCTGCAGGTTGGCGGCTCTCTGTTGCTACACCATCTGTATTCTTGGTCCGGTCTGCACTGAATGGAAGTGGCTGGAAGTCAAAGAACAGTCATGTCATTGTGAAAACCATGCCTTTCCAACAAGAGAGTTAAATCCCAGCTAATCCTAATACTGAACAAAGCAAGTTCTCAAAGCAGGCATGTTGACTGGTGCATATTATCAGCATCTTTAGAATGGAAAGTTTACATTAAAAAAAAAAAATCCATTGTCTAGCTCTTACAGGTTGCACATATCCATAGAGGCTTAAGAACTACTGTGCCTTTGTAGCTTCCTGTTAGCAGATTGAGGTCTTACAATTCCTCACCACCTACTTCCTGTGAAGTACAAGTTTGAATCTTCACATAGAATTTCTACCATAGTGCAGGAAATGATGGTAAGCATAGCCTGGCATTTATGGTGCATCCTACTTTGGATGTCGTATGGTTACACCTGATCCACCTGTTCTTGAGGCCAGTCATTTGCCACTTCCTGTATCACAGACTTGCGTAACTGTAGGCTGCTGTTTTCTTACAGTGTATAGTCTGTGCAACATCCTCCTCCCTCTCTTCCACCCTCCAAGGCGGTGAGAGGAAATTTGGGCACCGGAGGCACCTGAAATGCACCCAGATTTCCATTAATTGCTGATATTAACATGGGCACGTATGGTGTGCCCAAACTGCGGCGACGCCCAATATTTATTGTGTACAGCATAGAAGGCGGCACCATTATCAGCAGGTTTGCAGTGGGTGGGGGGGGGGGCAGTTAGGGTTAGGCATGGGGGGTCTGTAAGAGTTAGGAATTTGGGGGGGGGGGGGGGGGTTAGGTAAGGGTTAGGCATCAGAGGGGGTGCAGTTGGTTGGTGTTAAGTATCAGTGGGGGGTAGTTAGGATTGGATGTCGATGGGGAGGTGAGTTAGAGTTTGGCATCAGTGGGGGGTACAGTTAGGGTTAGGCAGCGGTGGTGGGTCGATTAGCGTTACACATCAGTGGGGGGTGTTAGGATTAGGCATTGGTAGAGGGAGGGCTCATTTGAGAATGGGGTTAGGTTTAGCAATAGTAAAATAATGTTAAAATGTACCAATTTTTTTATATTGGGCAGCACAGTGGCTTAGTGGTTAGCTCTCTCGCCTTGCAGCACTGGGTCCCCAGTTTCAAATCTCAGCCAGGTCAATATCTGCAAGGAGTTTGTATGTTCTCCCTTTTTCTGTGTGTGTTTCCTCCGGGTACTCCGGTTTCCTCCCACATCCCAAAAACATACTGATAAGTTAATTGGCTTCCCCCTAAAATTGTCCCTAGACTACACTACATGATACATACATAGACATATGACTATGGTAGGGATTAGATTGTGAGCTCCTCTCAGGGACAGGTAGTGACAAGACAATATATAATCTGTACAGCGCTGCAGAAGATGTTGGCGCTATATAAATACTAAATAATAATAATCATATTGGAATTACCACCGCCCAATAGTAGAAATCAGTCATTTTACAGATATTCTACCAGCGGTGCCTACATTTTCACGACACCCACAATTCAAGTACGCCCCGAAAAACAACTAAATCCTAAAGCTCAGCGTGACAGCCGGGCAACTCATGCTGTTTGCAAGGGAATGAAGATGGCATCCTCCATATTCCACTCACTTCAGGTTCCCATTAACTCTAAGCCTTGTACCCAAGCAAGGACGCTCTACTTATCATGTAAGCATGGCCGGATTTCAGGCAAGGCCACATAGGCCATGGCCTAGGGCACCAGGAAAGCAAGGGGCGGGCTGTAGGCAGAAGGATGGTAGTAGAAGTTAGCCTGCTAAACATTCGTCCTGCTACATAGAGTTTGCACATAGCGGTGGGTGGCTACCAACAGCCAGATCTGGCAATCAGGGGACGAAGGGGCAGCAAAGGGCACTTACAGGAATTTCTGAGCTGCCTGTCTCTGACTGAATGTGCCAAGGAGCTTACAATCTAATCCCTGCCATCCTGTCACTAACTGTCCTCAGAGGATCTTATAATTTTATCCCAGCCATCACTTCACTAATTGTCCTCAGAGGTGCCTACAATCTGAACCCTGCCGTGTTGGGGGGGGAGGTTAGGATACTGTTGTCAGGGAGCAGCTGGTGATAGTGGGCCTTGGGCGGTAAAAAGTACAAATCCGGCCCTGCATGTAAGTAGAAGACTAAGGTGGCCCGCTCCTGTGATTTCCTGCAGAGTAGCAGCAGCGGAGTGTCATAGTTTAGCAGGTCCTTACTCCTCCGTTCAGTGTAACCATGAGGCCTGCAGCCTATCACATGACATGTCACATGACCGGTAGAGACAGAAGCAGCAAGGTGATAGGCTGCAGGGCGCAGAGCTGCACTGCAGAGGAGTCAGTAGGACGTTCCACCACCAGAAGCAGGTAAAGTATAACGCTCCACTGCAGCTGCTGCTCCGACTAAAGAGGGAATAAGGGAAAAGACGTCATGGACAGCTACCACATTTTTCTGGGCCCATCCTGGGACAGGGGTAGGGTAGGTTGGAAGGGCAGTTCTTACTGAACATGACCATCATTTATATGAATATCCTGCAATGCAATCCCAATTCATTACCAAAAATCAAAACCCAAAACTGCAATGAGCAAGTATAATAGTAAACATAAGGCCAATGATGGATTGCAACGTAAGGATGACATTAGCATAACCACAAATCATGGGTCCCCTAGCAAAGCTTTGATGCCGACCCACTTTTCACACCATTTCCCTTGCCTCCCCCTGGTGACCCTCACAGCCTGGGGGCCCATCTCAGAAGGGTCATAAGAGTCCATACCTCCCAACTTTTTGAGATGAGAAAAAGGGACACTTAAGCCATGCCCCTGCCACACCCCTGGCCACGCCCTCACCATGCCTCTAGTCATACATACCATACAGATTTCATAAGGAAAATATGTTATTTTATAATTCAAACCACACTGGTGCTTCCTATCCTGGTTCATTTTCCTTCATAGTAACATTTTATAATTAGTAACATATCAATTTAAAGGTTGGGAATAAAGTTTCGAGTCAATCAAAAACATTTTGAGTAGAGAAATATATTTATTTACATAGAAAGAGTGACAAAGTCCTGAAAGAGGGACAAATGAGGAGGAAAGAGGGACAGAGGGACAGGGCTCCCAAAGAGGGACTGTCCCTCCGAAAAAGGGACAGTTGGGAGCTATGTAAGACAAGAGTGGCCATCATCATCTTCACACCCATAACAAGTGTAGCCACAAAAACACCTGATCTGGTAGCAGGAAAAAAGGGCGCCGGCTGAGGGTGGTCGAAAAGGGCGCTGCCATAGACTCCAATGCATTAATCATTAATACGGCACTCAAAGCAGAAAAAGGGCGCCCAATAAATATCGCTAACAACATAAGAACATTAAAGAAAACCTGTAATGAGAAAAAGTTCTCCTGGGGGGTACTCACCTCGGGTGGAGGAAGCCTCCGGATCCTATGGAGGCTCCCCCCGTCCTCTTCTGTCCCACGGTGCTCTCGCTGTGCCCCTCCGAACAGCGGGGGTGTAAATATTTACCTTCCCGGCTCCAGCGCAGGCGCAGTATCGGCTCTCTGCTCAGAGATAGGCAGAAATAGCCGGTCGCTGTCGGTCCGCTCTACTGCACACTCTGATTGGCCCAATAGGCTGCCTGTCACGTGACGTCACTTGGCAGATAACTCGCACTGTTACGCTGCTCTAAGTTTAGTGAATCAAGCCCATTGTGTCTTAGGGAAGGGGTGTCCGCAGGGTTTTGCTGCGGGAGAAGACAAGTTATAGTTACACGCCCCCTACTTAAAGAGGAGCTGTTAGGTATAAGGTCTCAGAGAAAATAAACACATATATCAGTAGCTAAAGATTGGCTGTACTTACATTACATATGCATTTCACTGTCCACGTTTGGATTTCACAGAATTTGTATATAGTATATGCAGAGAATGATGCTCCTGACAGCTCATGGCAGGTTCCATGTTTGTGAAGCCAAATGTGTCGTCATGTCCTGCCTGCTTCTGATCACAGAACAGCTCATACTGAATAACACTAGTTTGCAGTGAATATTAATGAGCCATGTGGCTAGGAACAATAGCGGACTCCTGCAGTGTACGCTGCCCCGAGATTTATCAGTGCTGTGGCTGGACTGAGTTTTAGAAGCTGCTGAAACTTGATCCCGTCTTCTCCTTAGCAGCCGAGGGGGAGGGCCCCAGAATGCTTTGCAGTATGTTATGCGGCTTGCGTCCTGCTTAGGTCTAAGCTTTGCTGATAAGCACACATCAAAGGTAAGAGAGATCTTTATCTTCAGTAATGTCTTTTTGGCTTCCTTCTAAACTGTTTAACACAGGAGACTAGAGGTTTAAATTAGCTTCTGCAGCCTGACAGTTACTCTTTAACCCACTATTCTTTACCTGGTTTAGTTGATACTGATCCATGGAGGGATTCACCTGAATGACTATTCCCATATTGGTGGTGGTGTTGGTCATGCGCCTGTGTCAGTATGAAGGAGATCCCTGCAAAACAGAGCACAGTTGTCAAAATAACATTTTCATTTTTTTCTATTATTTCAACTTGAAGCCAACTGCATTAGAAACCAATAGATTTAACCACTTGATCACTGAGGGTTTTTTCCCCTTTAAGCCCAAAGCAATTTTCACCTTTTAGCGCTCCTTCTTTTTATTCACCAATAACTTAATTACTACTTATCACAATGAAATGAACTATATATTGGTTTTTTTTTTCGCTACCAAGTATGCTTTCTTTGGAGGGTACATTATGCTAAGAATTATTTTTATTCTAAATGCATTTTAATGAAAAAAAACAACAAGAAGATTGAAAAAAATCATTATTTCTCAATTTTCGGCCAGTATAGTTTTAAAATAAAACGTTCTACTGTGGATAAAACCCATACATTTTATTTGCTCATTTGTCCCGCTTATTGCAACATTTAAAATATTTCCCTCGTACAATGTCAAGCACTAATATTTTATTTGGAAATAAAGGTGCATTTTTTCAGTTTTCCATCCATCACTAATTACAAGCACATATTTAAAAGTTAACAGTAATATACCTTCTTGACATACATATTCATATTCAAAAAAAATTGGGGGTACTATGGCAGAGTATGGGAGGGAAGGAGTCAATTTGAAATGTAAGTGTATTTTCTATTCAAATAAATGTATGTAGGTGTAATTTTACTATTTGGCCACAAGATGTCCTTGTACATTATTTATTTCCTACTTGCGTACTATAGGTACGTGAATAGGAAGTAATGCGTGGACGTGTTACTCCGGAAGATACAATGTCGCAGGAATCTCATTGATGCCAGCGATTAGTAACACGGGGACTTAGGTTTATGAGTGGAAACTGCGTTCCAATTCATTGATTTACCCTCTAACGGGCAGTGACGAGTACCTGCGCAGCAGCACGCGCGATAGCGAGCGGTGACCATCTGCCGCAATAGACGCATATGTATGTCCCTGGGACTTCAGATGAAGTCCTGCGGGACGTAGATATACTGGACCAAATGCAGCAAGTAGTTAAATCATGAGGAAAGCAGTTACTGTAGAACCTTATAGGCACTTCACTGCTGTCTGAGACCAGATTTCCCCATCCCCTTTTCCCTGGAACCCCACCCCCAGACCTCAAAGAACCACCATTACTTTTTTTTTTTTTAAACCGTGGCAGACCCAGGATGTCGACCAGGGATGATGGAAAAAAAAAATTTGGCTTTGGAACAAAAATTCCTTTGAAAGTCACTTTGTAATATGTATAGCTTTTTATTTATTTTTTTATTTTTATTTTATTTTTTTTTTTTTGCGATTTTTCACATAAAAGGTGTAATTTTCTGTGAAGATTCTCAACTACTTTTTTATATTCATTTTCAGTGACCGTATCATGAAAAGTTCATGTATTTTTGCAAATTCCTTGATTAAAATCTATATTGGCATTTTTAATGCAAAAATGACTGGTGAATATCCACAAGCATAACTTGTACTTACAAAGCTTGTCAGCAGATGGCACTATAAGCAAATGTTACATCTTAATTTGAGATCTTTAAAGTACACTTGAAGTGAGAATAGAAAGGAGGCTGCCATATTTATTTCCTTTTAAACAAAGCAAATTGCCTGGCTGTCGTGCCGTTACTCTGCCTCTAATACTTTTAGCAGTATAGACCCTGAACAAGCATCCAGATCGGACACTTCTGATTTTAGCTTGAATGCATTTGCTGCATGCTTGTTTCAGCAGCATACATCCCAACTTAATGTTTTGCAACTGTGCTTTTAATGATTTAAGTTTAGAAAATGCGCCCGTGAGGAATAACGTTTATAAAAATACAAAACATATTTAGCATATTTAACTAAATCATTTAAAATTTTATCCCTTACTGTTTGTAAAACATTATTATTCACAAAATAAAGCGATCAGTACGTCACGTAAATTGCAATATATTTTTTACAGTCACTATTTGTAAAACATTATTATCCACATAATAAAGCGTTTACTAAGGGGGGTGGTTAGGGTTAGGAACCACCAGGGGGGTGGTTAGGGTTAGGCAGCACCAGGGGGGTTTTAGGTTTAGGCACCACCAGGGGGGTCTTAGGTTTAGGCACCACCAGGGGGGTGGTTAGGGTTAGGCACCACCAGGGGGGTTTTAGGTTTAGGCACCACCAGGGGGGTCTTAGGTTTAGGCACCACCAGGGGGTCTTAGGTTTAGGCACCACCAGGGGGTCTTAGGTTTAGGCACCACCAGGGGTGTCTTAGGTTTAGGCACCACCAGGGGGGTCTTAGGTTTAGGCACCACCAGGGGGGTCTTAGGTTTAGGCACCACCAGGGGGTCTTAGGTTTAGGCACCACCAGGGAGGTCTTAGGTTTAGGCACCACCAGGGGTGTCTTAGGTTTAGGCACCACCAGGGGGGTCTTAGGTTTAGGCACCACCAGGGGGGTCTTAGGTTTAGGCACCACCAGGGGGGGTCTTAGGTTTAGGCACCACCAGGGGGGTCTTAGGTTTAGGCACCACCAGGGAAGTCTAATGCTGGGAACACACGGGTCAATCCGGCAGCTGATTAGCCCCCGGATCGACCCCAGCCGCGTCCCCGCTCGTCCGGTTCCCGCTCGTCCCCGCCGGTGCTTCCTTATCAGCGCTCGATTCCCTGCCATTATCCGCCGGCGGGGATCAAACGGGCAGGAGTCGAGCGGCTGAATATTATCGGCTGGCCGGATCAGCTGGTCGATACACGGTACAGAAACGTACCGTGTATCCCCAGCATTAGGTTTAGGCACCACCAGGGGGGGTCTTAGGTTTAGGCCCCATCAGAGGGGTCTTAGGTTTAGGCACCACCAGGGGGTCTAGGGGTTAGGGATAGGTACAGGGAGGGTCCTGAGTGAGAGTAGAGTTAGGTATAGTTTTATTAAAATTTGAGTAATACTTGCTAATGTTTTAATACACTTATTACGAACGTAGTTATATTTATATTTATATCCTCGTTATAAACAATATTTTCAGATTTTATTATAATAAGAAACGATAAATGAAGGTTATTCACAATAATATACAATTATACCAATTAAACATATATTATCGTTTTTTTAAGAAACGTAATTATAAGTTTCACTTTTGAAACAGAGAAGATTAACGTATTCACAATTGCCAATTTCATACACATTATTTAATGATTTATAAATTTGTAAAACATTATTTGTAAACGAAATACAGCACAATATTTTTATAAACGGTATTACTGCTTATAGTTTCCACCCCTTTTTTCCCGATGCCCTTTTTTGATGTACGCCTTAAGACACGCCCCTGCCACACCCCTAGTCACGGATACCATAAAGATTTCATAAGAAAAATATGTTTTATAATTCAAACCACACTGGTCCTTCCTATCCTGGTTCATTTTCCGTCATATTAACATTTTAAAATTAGTAATGTATCAATTTAAAGGATGGGAATAAAGTTTAGAGTCAATCAAACACATTTTTAGTAGAGAAATATATATATTTACATAGAAAGAAGGACAAAGTCCTGAAAGAAGGACAAATGAGGAGGAAAGAAGGACAGAGGGACAGGGCTCCCAAAGAGGGACTGTCCCTCCAAAAGAGGGACAGTTGGGAGCTATGGTTTCAGGTGAATGAGTCAGACATTACCAAATGCATCAAAGATCAGCAAGACGCCAGGAAACTGGCATTGTTTAAGAGGAAAAAAATATTATTATTATTATTATTATTATTATTATTAATATGAATTCCTCTGTATCCCTCTCACTTCGGGTGCACTGTAAAGACTTCCTAGGTTGTAATATACATTTCATTTAAACCTCTTTGAAAGTTGTGCTATCATTGGTATTTGCCCAGGGGGAGTATCTCACCCGCTCGACTGCAAGTCACTATTTTTGTTGAACTCCACCCACCCCTATCAGCAAAACCACAGTGGTAGTGTTTGCCTGAAGTGTTTCTGAAGCTTTGTGGCCACCCCCATCTGCGTTGTCGTGGCCCGCCCCCAGCTTGGCATCCACCTTTTAGGCAGCCGTTGCTAACTTGAGGACGGGCTTGGCAACATACCGTTACTTCCCAATGACAACTCTAGCACAGCTTACTAATTTTAATTTTATTTAAATTTCAACAACTTCATCATCACTAAGGAGTTTTTACCCTAACGGACGGACCAGAGCAGTTTCCACCAGTCAGCGCCCCTCCCTTTCATTCCCCAATAACTTTATCACTATTTGGTAAACCAAAATAATCTACATCTTGTTTTTTTGCCACAAATTAGGCTTCTTGGGGGTGATTTTTGTATTCAATAACTACTTTACTTTCAATTCATTTTAAACTGAAAACAATGGAAACAATGGACAAAATACACTATTTCTGTAATTCCATCCCCTATAGTTTTAAAATTACCAATGTTACTGTAAATAAAACCCACATATTTGATTTGCCCCAGTTATTACAACATTTAAATTATGCTCCTAGTGCAACAGCATGGTGGCATAGTGGTTAGTGCTTTTCCCTTGCAGCGCTGGGTCCCTGGTTTGAATCTCAGCCAGTTTGCATGTTCTCCCTGTGTCTGCGCCTCCGGGCGCTCACACAAATTTTAAGATTTTTGCGACAGTTCCTCTTTAAAATGTTTTTTTCCCCAACTATAAACATATATATTATTATTTATGTATTTATATAGCGTTGACATATTACGCAGTGCTGTTACTGTACAGAGTATATTGTTTTGTCCCTTAAAGGGAACCTTAACTGAGAGTGATATAGATGTTTCCTGTTAAACAATACCAGTTGCCTGACAGTCCAGCTGATCTCTGTGACTGCAATAGTGGCTGAATCACACACCTGAAACAAGCATGCAGCTAATCCAGTCTGACTTCAGTCAGAGCACCTGATCTGCATGCTTGTTCAGGGGCTGTGGCTAAATGTATTAGAGACACAGGGTGAGCAGGAGAGTCAGGCAACTGGTATTATTTTAAAAGGAAAAATCCATATCCTTCTCAGTTTAGGTTCCCTTTAACTGTCCCTCAGAGGGTCTCACATGCTACATATATACTGTATATACAGTCAGCTGCACAGTCACAGTATTATAAGACTATGTTACTCACCAATAAGGACCAGCAGGAAGCTAGTAGATAGTGCCATGTTTAATTGGGTTTATTCGTTTCCTGTATAACAAATACGTTGTGAGCTGTAACTATGTAATTAATGAACAAATAATATTACAATCAGAGGTGGTCAGCAAGATGCTACTGCGGCCAACTTCCATGCAAATTTAAAGGGACTCCTAAGCCAGGAATAAAAAATAAGTTTCACTTACCTGGGGCATCTACCAGCCCCCTGCAGCCGTCCTGGGCCCTCGCAGTCACTCACGGAGTCTCTGGTCCCCCACCGCCAGCTAGTTTCGTTTTCGCTAACAGGCCCGACAGGCCGGGCCATGCCTATTTTTATTTACGTTCCTGGCCACAAAAGCTCCCTGCGCCTGTGCAGGCTTGCGCAGGTGCAGAAAGCCCGCCAGCTCCCTGTCAGGGTCTGTCAGTGAAAACGAAACTAACTGGCGGCAAGGGATCGGAGGATCTGTGAGTGACGGTGAGGGCCGGGATGGCAGGAGGGGGCTGGTAGAAACCCCAGGCAAGTAAAACTGATTTTTTTATTCCTGGCTTAAAGGGAAGGTTCAGGGAGTGGGAAAAAAATAAAATAAAAATCCATATCCACTTACCTGGGGCTTCCTCCAGCCCGTGGCAGGCAGGAGGTGCCCTCGCCGCCGCTCCGGAGGCTTCCGGTCGTCTCCGGTGGCCAACTCGACCTGGCCAGGCCCGGCTGCCAGGTCGTGCTCTTCTGCGCTCCAATCTGCGCCTCACGGGGGCGCACTGACGCAGTACAGCCCGGAGGACGTCCGATGACGTCAGTGCGCCCGCGTGGAACGCAGAAGAGCCCATCGTTGGAGCGCAGAAGAGCCCGACCTGGCAGCCGGCCTGACTAGGTCAGGTCGGCCACCGGAGACCACCGGGAGCCTGCGGCGCGGCGGCGAGGGCACCTCCTGCCTGCCACGGGCTGGAGTAAGCCCCAGGTAAGTGGATATGGATTTTTTTTTCCACTCCCTGAACCTTCCCTTTAAGTGTCTCTTTAAAGGACACCTTAGGCGAGAGGGATATGGAGACTGAGATGTTTATTTCCCTTTAACCTCCTTAGCGATATGCCCAACACTGTGTCGGGCGTACCGCTCTGTGGCCCCAGGAGTCATGTACTTTCACAGTACTTTCACGCCGGCCGCCGTGATGACGCGAGGCGGCCGGCGTGTGACCTCAGCCGCGTCATACGCGGAAGGAACAGCCCGACACTCAGCAGAGTGTCGCCCGGGCTGCGGCCGGTCAGCCATTCCGGAGCGGGGACTAGGAGAGGAGCCAGGACGCCGTCGTGGGACCTCCCGACCAGCACTGGGCTGGAAAAAGCCCCGGGTGAGTACAACTTTCTTTTTTTACTTGAGCTCGGAGGCCCTTTAAACAGCTGAGCGGTCTGGACGAGCTCAGCTCGTCCAACACCGCCAGCGGCTGCCGCTCAGGCCCTGCTGGGCCGATTTTGATGAAATAAAAAGCAGCACACGCAGCCGGCACTTTGCCAGCCGCGTGTGCTGCCTGATCGCCGCCGCTCTGCGGCGATTCGCCGCGAGCAGCGGCGAAAGAGGGCCCCCCTAGCCGCCTGAGCCCTGCGCAGCCGGAACAAAAAGTTCCGGCCAGCGCTAAGGGCTGGATCGGAGGCGGCTGACGTCACGACGTCGGCTGACGTCGATGACGTCACTCCGCTCGTCGCTATGGCGACGATATAAGCAAAACAAGGAAGGCCGCTCATTGCGGCCTTCCTTGTTTATTCTGGGCGCCGGAGGCGATCGGAAGATCGCCTCCGGAGCGCCCTCTAGTGGGCTTTCATGCAGCCAACTTTCAGTTGGCTGCATGAAATAGTTTTTTTTTTATTTAAAAAAAACCCTCCCGCAGCCACCCTGGCGATTTAATCAGAACGCCAGGGTGGTTAAAGCAGCCAGAGCCATCCGGTCCAGAAAAGATTAAAGGACAACTGAAGTGAGAGAAATATGGAGACTTCTATATTTATTTCCTTGTAAACAATACCAGCTGCCTGGCAGCCCTGCTGTCCTATTTGGCTGCAGTAGTGTCTAAATAAGACCAGAAACAAGCATGCAGCTAATCTTGTCAGATCTGACAATAATGTCAGAAACACCTGATTTTCTGCATGCTTGTTTAGGGTCTGTGGCTAAAAATACAACAAAAACTGTGGAACTGATTGTGGACTTCAGAAAGAATGCTCCACCACCCAGCCTGGTCTTCATTGAAGGGACTGAGGTCTCCAGGGTACACAGTGCCTGGACACCACGATCACCGACAGGTTGAAATTCCACCATAACCCAAAAGAAGGCCCAGCAGAGGCTGTTTTTCCTGAGGCAACTGCGGAAGTTTGGAATGCCTCGGAAACTACTGACCAGGTTCTACACGGCCACTATTGAGTCTGTCCTCTGCTCCTCCATTACTGTCTGGTACTCAGGGGCGAGTGAAAAAGACAAGCACAAACTCCAGCAAGTAATAAATGCCGCTGAGAGGATCATAGGGTCTCCCCTGCCTGAACCCCCCCCCCACCCCCACCCCGGACCTCCTCCACACATCGAGAATGAGGTCCAGGGCCAACAGGATCACACAAGACCCCTCCCACCCTGGCGGTCGCTTTTTTAATCTCCTTCCCTCAGGCTGTCGCTACAGAGCCATCCCCACCAAAACCACCAGGCACAGAAGCACCTTTTTTCCCCAGGCAGTCCTCCTCCTCAACTAAGCCTCCCTTAGCCACCGCCATCTAAGCGGACAACCGGGAGCCAGGAACGCATGCATACGCTGACTCTAACCTACTACACTGCCCCACATGCAATGAACTATGTGCTACCATCTGCAGTATTCTGTCGTTGTTGTTGGTTTTGCATTATATACCGTAGTCGCTGTCGCTGTTATCACCCATATTGTTTTGCATTATCCTGTTGTCTTGTTTGTTTTTGCAGTATGCCGTTGCTGTTGTACCACAAATAATTCAGGGTGCGACTCCGGTCGTACTTGGCGAATAAAGGTTATTCTATTATTCTATTCTATTAGAGGCAGAAGATCAGCAAGAGAAGCAGGCGACTGGTATTGCTTAAAAGAAAAAAAATTTGGCAGCCTTCATATCCCTCTCACTTCAGTTGTCCTTTAAAAGAAAACCTGTACTGAAAATTAAAAGTCAAAACAAGCATACACAAGTCATACTTACCTTCCATGTAGTCTACTCCTCAGTGTCTTTCTCATGTCCCGCGTCCTATTTGTTCACTGTGATCAAGGGAATTTTCCGTCCTCCATTTTGAAAATGGCCATTACCCATAACAGCTTTCTGGTCAGCACACAGTTAAACTGTAATATCGCCCACTTGAGCCATAGGGAAACATGGACATTACCTGGTACATCAGTTGTCCACTCAGCTATAACTGACAGCAACTGATATATTTTATTTCTGACAAAATGTTGTCAGAACTGGAAGGGATAATTGTCAGAAGAAAATGGTGAGCTTCTGAGAGGAACTGATGGCAAGGTAAATATGTCATGTTCATTTGAAGTTACCTCGTGTGTTTATTTTAAATATTTTTACTCAGTACAGGTTCTCTTTAAAGCATACAGGAAAATAGAAATTTAAATAATTCTGATTCATAACAAATACAAAGTAAATATTTTAATTTTCAGCCCACAGCCCACAAGGCTTCTTTCACAACCAGGAACAGTTGCAATTAACTTTTTCTCCTGAGTTGTTTCTCCTAGTAGATAATTTTTCTTCTTTTTAAAATAACTGGTCGGTGCTTTGCAATTGAAAAAGTACCAAAAAGTAGGCAACAATGTTCTATTTTGCTTATTTTCTCGCTTGCTGGTGATTTGAAAGTAATTTTATTGATAAGGAGCTTGGTTCACTAAAGCAGGGCCGGGCCGAGGCATAGGCTGGAGAGGCTCCAGCCTCAGGGCGCAGTGTAGAAGGGGGCGCACAATTCATTCAGCTGTCATTCCTAATTGTGTTTGAAGCAGAAAGAAATAAGAAAAGGGGATACATGTCAGTGACTGCAAGCCAGATAACTAGATATTAAGGTGTTGGGGAGGTTGTGGGCCCTGTGGCACCTCTTAGTGTAATAGCAATCAGTGTGTGACGGCTGGGGTGGAAGGGATGGAGGGGCGCACTTTGGTGTCTCAGCCTTGGGTGCTGGAGGACCTTGTCCCGCCTCTGCACTAAAGGCTCGTACACACGTCGTATTTTTCCAAGCGACCGGTCGTTTGGACATTTGAACGTCCGGTCGTTTTGGACGTCAAATTGGGCGTGTGTACGATCGGTCGTTCAGCTGATAAGACTGGATTTGAACGATCCGGCAAGCGGATCCGTCAAAACCAGTCTTATCAGCTGAACGACCAATCGTACTCATGCCCGACTTGACGTCCAAACGACCGGACGTTCAAATGTCCAAATGACCAGTCGTTTGGAAAAATACAACGTGTGTAAGTACCTTAAACCGTGATAAAGACAAATATCACACCTTATCAAAGATATCACACCTTATCAATGTTAGCATGCCTTATCGGAGTAGCATAGCGTCAAAGATATCACACCTTATCAAAGATATCACACCTTATCAAAGATATCACGCCTTATCAAAGATATCACAACTTATCAAAGATATCACACCTTATCAAAGGTATCACACCTTATCAAAGATATCACATCTTATCAAAGATATCACACCTTATCAAAGATATCACACCTTATCAAAGATATCACACCTTATCAAAGTTATCACACCTTATCAAAGATATCACACCTTATCAATGTTAGCATGCCTTATCGGAGTAGCATAGCGTCAAAGATATCACACCTTATCAAAGATATCACACCTTATCAAAGATATCACACCTTATCAAAGATATCACACCTTATCAAAGATATCACAACTTATCAAAGATATCACACCTTATCAAAGGTATCACACCTTATCAAAGATATCACATCTTATCAAAGATATCACACCTTATCAAAGATATCACACCTTATCAAAGATATCACACGTTATCAAAGTTATCACACCTTATCAAAGATATCACACCTTATCAATGTTAGCATGCCTTATCGGAGTAGCATAGCGAGCGCTACAAACTTATGCCTGCTAATTGGCAATGGCACTCGTCCTGTCCTGAGCCCCTGCGGGTTTGAAGCGCTCGCTATGCTACTCTGATAAGGCATGTTAACTTTGATAAGGTGTGATGTCTTTGATAAGGTGTGATATTTGAGTTATCATGGTTTTAGTGAATTAAGCCCAAGATGTGAAACATATCACCTAGGAGAAAACTCAGGGGAAAAAGTGCCTATGAGCCAACATCCATTGCATTGCGTACCCAGAAAAGAAAAAAAACAGAAAATAGGACCAGAAGGTCACATTGCACATTTTCGGTCATATACTTAAGGTGGCCACACACCATACAATGTATTAAATATCTGTTCAATTTAAGAATTGCAATCAATTTTTCTGACTGATTGTAACATTTCAAAAATATGACCAATGTACCACACACCTATGTGCAATGTTTCCCCAATTATGATAAAAAATGATTGGAAACTCTGAGAAAATTGCTAGGGTGTGTATATTAATAAATTGGCAATCTACCACACACCATACAATCTTTAGTAGAAATTGAAGAGAAATATATGGCATTCCGGATCGATTTAAATAGAAAAAAACAGGAAATCCGATCGGATTTTTCATTCGAATGAAAAAAAAAGCTTTCGATTTTTTCGAGAGATACGATCGTTTTTATCGAATTGCTGTAAAATCTGATCACTTTATTTTATCGTGTGTGGCCACACTTGCAATGCACCCAGAACCCTATGCGTCACCCGGTAGCGCACCGCATGCAGTGCGTAATCCCGGCAGAATTTGGAGCACCGCACCTCAAACTTGCCAGTGTGAAAGCGCCATTGAAATATTATTCCATTGGGAAAAAGATACTTTGCATGACTACAACTGTAAGCGATGAATTGGTTGGTAAATGGATTCACAGAGCTAGACTCGGAGTCAGTGGTACTTACCTGTGCAGTAGAGGCAGCTCACCTGTATACAGGAATAGCTGGACATGAGATTATATGTGAAGGGACTGGTTATAGGTGTGTTTATGTCACAGGTGAGTCCTCTGTGTTCAGCCTATGTTTGCGCACCTACGCTAGGAATTTCCAGTGACACACACAGATAATATGACAAAATTTAAGAGCTTGGAGGGATATAACTTAGCAGTAACAAAGACTACCTGCCAAGTTACTAAATGTTTTGAAGCAACCCTGAGGCTAGGTTCACATATGATATAGGCCTCAATTCACTAAGATAATGCTGGAGATATTAAGGCAAGAGAAAACTTACCTCCACTCAGTAAGAGAGTTATCTTATCTCTTCATTCCTTAAGTTACCTCCTCTGTAGTTAATTTACCTCCTCTGTAGTTATTTTCACACTCAGTTAATTAACAGCCTTTCTTTAACTCTGGAGTTATTTTAAGGATTGAAGAGTTAACTTAAAGACAGAAGAGATAACTGTAGGTTTGCCTGAGGTAAAATATTTCCTGAATACGACATGCCTCATAACCATGGTGATCACTCTAGAAAAGTTATTAAAGACAGGAGATAAGCTTAGTGAATTGAGGCCAAAGTGTGAAAAAGTTGCGTTTTAGGATGATGCGTTTGCGATATTCGATTGCATTTTTACCGTGTTTTTTTAATGCAGATGCATTTTGCGTGCGTTTTGATGCGTTCTTAGCCCATGAAGAATGGGCTAAGATACCCGTAGATCGCTGCAAGACACTTGTGTCAAGCTATGCTTCACGTTTAAAAGCTGTTATAACGGGAAAAGAATGTTGTACTAAGTACTAAGAATGAATGTCACTTGGGGGTTGAATAAAACTGATAATGATGTGAGCACAGAAAAGATATTTGTAGTTATTTCATTATAAATGTTATGTTATATTTGTCTGACTTACAAGTGCCTCTTTGATTTAATTGTAAACACAATGGCTTCAATTCACTAAGCTTATCTCCTGTCTTTAATAACGTTTCTAGAGTGATCACCATGGGGATGAGGCATGTTGTATTCAGGAAACATTTTACCTCAGGCAAACCTAAAGTTAACTCTTCTATCTTTAAGTTAACTCTTCAATCCTTAAAATAACCCCAGAGTTAAAAACAGGCTGTTTATTAACTGTGTGTGAAAATAACTACAGAGGAGGTAAATTAAAGGGAAGGTTCAGGGAGGGGATTAAAAAAATAAAAATAAATTTCCACTTACCTGAGGCTTCCTCCAGCCTGTGGCAGGCAGGAGGTGCCCTCGCCGCCGCTCCGCAGGCTCCCGGTGGTCTCCGGTGCCCGACCCGACCTGACCAGGCCGGCTGCCAGGTCGGGTTCTTCTGCGCTCCATTTCCTGGCACTTCTGCGTCCCACGCCGGCGCGCTGACTTCATCGGACGTCCGCCGGGCTGTACTGCGCATGCGCAGAACTACTGCACCTGCGCAGTACAGCCCGGCGGACGTCCGATGACGTCAGCGCGCCGGCGTGGGACGCAGAAGTGCCAGGAAATGGAGCGCAGAAGAGCCCGACCTGGCAGCCGGCCTGGTCAGGTCGGGTCGGGCACCGGAGACCACCGGGAGCCTGCGGAGCGGCGGCGAGGGCACCTCCTGCCTGCCACAGGCTGGAGGAAGCCCCAGGTAAGTGGAAATTTATTTTTATTTTTTTAATCCCCTCCCTGAACCTTCCCTTTAACTACAGTGGAGGTAAATTAACTACAGAGGAGGTAAGTTAACTACAGAGGAGTTAACTTAAGGAATGAAAAGATAAGATAACTCTCTTACTGTGTGGTGGTACGTTTTCTCTTGCCTTATTATCTCCAGCATGATCTTAGTGAATTGAGGCCAATGACTGAAATGAGCAAAATCAATGTCAAACTGCTGGCCAAAACACTTAATTTCAGTGGGGGTTAAATCATTTTGAACACAACTGTAAGTATTAATTTATTTATTTCCCTTTTAGTTTTTACACTGGGTTACTTTTCTCTTTAATTGTTGATTGTAATGATTTTCAGTGTATATTAATTATTTATATTGCATTTATTAATAAAAGACTTCTAAAAAGCCACTTATTTCTCATCTACGCCTATTATTCAGCCACACAGAACAAATCCTAGCTTTCTGAGGAGTTGCTAATACTGTCTGAAAAGCCAGATAGGTAAAACAGAGTGTGTTTTAACTGTTTTTATTTGCAGGTATTAGAATAAGTGAGTTTAGGTCCTCTGCCCTTCTGCAGAGGTGGTGGCAGTTTTGTACCCTGAAATAGGGTGTAATTTGTGTTACTGTAACTCACAACCTCCCTTCTAGCCTGTCTGCTGCCAAACTTCCAACGGTTTCAGCTCATCGATTGCGTCCAGAGGTTGGACGGTCTGTGGGTTGAAATACATTGGAAAGCACTAAGCGGTCCGGCCACTAGGGGGCCTGTGATAAGTACTTCTGAAGATAAACATATCCGTACTATTTGCACGCAAGTCCAAGCTCATGCATGCTCAGTACCAATGCACAGGCGCAAATTTTATACGGGGACAGGGTTGGATCAAGGCGACAAGAGAGAAGACTGGTAAGGCTCTATGGGATACAGAGCCTTCCATCATCTTAGCCAAGTATCTAAGTTGCTTTAGGGTTGCTTAATAGTCTCTGGAACATATTTATTACTGGGACTATGGATTCTTCATTCCTGTTAACTAGAACAGAAGGTGATGGCTCAGATAACCGACTTGGAAAATATTTTGGAGAAACCTTTTTTAGGCAGGATACATGAAACACCGTCTGTCCGGATCTATCTGAAGAGACTGGGATGATTCCAAATTGAAGGCTACCTGATTGATTCTTTGTCTTTGACCAACAGGGGTGCTCGGATACCCCTTTTTAAAATCTGAATTGATCCGGATCCGGATACCCAGCTATCCGGATCGTATATCCGAATCCGAACATTCAGATATTCGCGTTCATGTGGATATCCAAACGCATTATCCGGACTATCCGGGTGGATTCGGATATCCGGATAGAAAAACCAGAAGTGCCCTTTAAATTGCTTTAAAATCGTTTTTTAGGGTATATGAGGCATGTAGCATCATTATTTTTTAAAGGGGAACACTAATTGATGATGTGGGGACTTAAAGAGAATCTGTATTGTTAAAATCGCACAAAAGTAAACATACCAGTGCGTTAAGGGACATCTCCTATTACCCTCTGTCACAATTTCGCCGCTCCTCGCTGCATTAAAAGTGGTTAAAAACAGTTTTAAAAAGTTTGTTTATAAACAAACAAAATGGCCACCAAAACAGGAAGTAGGTTGATGTACAGTATGGCCACACATAGAAAATACATCCATACACAAGCAGGCTGTATACACCCTTCCTTTTGAATCTCAAGAGATCATTTGTGTGTTTCTTTCACCCTGCAGATCCCATGCACTGAAGTTTCAGGCTGCTCTTTTCTTCCTGCAAACAGCTTTGCCCTTGTCTATAATTCCTCAGTATGTGAAAGCCCAGCCAGCTCAGAGGACGATGTATCCAGCTTGTAAAAGATAAGAGAGAAGAGAGAAGCTTCCCTAATCTAAATAATACACAGGCAGTGTGCATAGAGGGGCCTGGAAGGGGGAGTTCATAGCAGAACCACAACACTGAAGAACTTGGCAGCCTTCCAGACACAGGCCGACAAGTCTGACAGGGGAAAGATACATTGATTTATTACAGAGACTGTGATAGTAGAACGTGCTGCAGTAAGCCAGAACACATTAGAATAGCTTTTGGAACTTGTAGGATGATAAAAAACAGGATGCAATTTTTGTTACGGAGTCTCTTTAAAGTGAATGGGAACTGCATTTAAAAAAATGAGACAGATACTTACCCAAGGAGAGGGAAGGCTCTGGGTCCTATAGAGCCTTCCGGCTCCTCTCCTGGTCCCCTCGTTCCAGTGCTGGCTCGCCCGGTAGCAGTATTTGACTAAATTAGTCAAATACTTCTTTATCCGGCTGAAGGAGACTTCAGAAGTCTTCAGGGAGCCCGAGTGCTCCTGAAGAAGGGCGGCCCTGTACTGCGCCTGCACAAGCACGCTCTCTTGCACGCTCACGCCTGTGCAGTATGGAGCCGCACGTCTTCGGAAGGACACGGCTCCCGAAGACTTCCAAATACCCTTTCGGCAGGAGATTGAAAAGGGGGGAGCCAGCACAGGATAGAGGGCACCGAGAGAGGAGACAGAAGGCTCTATACGACCCAGAGCCTTCCCTCTCCTTAGGTAAGTATTTATTTAATTTTTTTAAAATGCGGTTCCCAACAACTTTAAAATCCCCCCCCCCACACACAAAAAAATGGCTGCCAATTAACATCAGGACTAGGTTCCAGACAGCAGTCGTGCAGCCCATATTGTGTCCAAAGTCCAACCGCCCAACTGGGACAGCACAGTTATCAGCCCAGACACCTCCAAAAAATTACACAGCAATTGTGTTTGGGTTAAATATAGGTGGTACCAGTGGCGTGTGGCACCCTGGCTTGGCGGTGGGAGCTGCACAGGAGCAGGGCAATGCAGCAGCAGGTGTAACATGTGCCAGGAGCATGCCGGCATGACACGTGGCACTTGGCACTTAGCAAGTGCCACGTGACAGTCAGACAGCAGAGGAGAAGACACTAGTGCACACTAACTGTCACACTGGCACGGCTAACAGCACAGCAGTTCTGTAGAAAGCTAACACAGTAGTACTACTACTCTAACAACTACTAGCACACTGACTGCAGTACTACAGTACTAACTACACAAAAACACAGTAATCCTATCCCCTAATCCCTAACCTAACCTATACCTAAGGCTAATAGCTGGCCAGCAGCTGGCCTGGTCTGTGCACAGCACACACACAGACACATAGCAGCTGCCTGCAGCACACACTCTGACTGTCATACAATGACATCAATCAAGCTAATTAACGATTTAACAATAGTATAGTGATAGCACTGGCGTAACAATAGGGGAAGCAGCCCCTGCCCCCACAGGGGGGCCCAGGCCCCCCTGAGGCCCGCTCATGGTCGTTTTTGGGGGGCAGGAGGGGTCACAGCATGAGGGGAGAGCTTGGTAGCAGGTCGGTTGGGAGGGAGGATGGTCCCCCCCCCCTCCCTCACCTCAGGCTCTCCCCTCTGCGCTTCCCTCCTGCCTCTATGTAAGCGTCAGCTGCAGCTATAATTACCTTCATCCACCACGGAGGTTGCCGTTCTGCAAGGGCTTCACATTAGTTCCTATTAAAACAGGAAGTAATGTGAAAGTAATGTGAAGCCCTTGCAGATCGGCGACCTCCGGTGGTGAATGGATGTGAGTATAGCTGCTGCTGCTGCCGCTGCTGACACTTACATAGATGCAGGAGGGGAGCGCAGAGGGGAGAGCCCGAGGTGAGGGAGGGGGGGACCGTCCCCCTTCCCCACCAACCTGCTATCAAGCTCTCCCCTCATGCTGCAACCCCTCTGCCCCCCCCTCAAAACGACCATGAACAGGCCCCAGGGGGTGGGGGCCCGCTCAAATTCTTGTAGGGGGGCCCGGGAACTTCTAGTTACGCCCCTGAGTGATAGTGAAGGGTGTCACAGGAGCCCTAGTGGCTGACCGCACTTAGCCTTCTAAACGGTGCCAGCGCACAGATCGTGCGAACTCTGGTCGCAGTCAATGCGCAGGAACCGTTAAGAATTAGCCGCAGACAACTCAGAAGGGAGCCTGTGAGACACGGGTGATTACAACTTCACCCACTGGTTCAGAGTAAACTGCCACCACCGCGGTTACCATGGGACCGTGGAGCCCACTAACTGACTAGTCCTGCGAATAAAACGGTTAAACACACGATATTCTGTCTAGCCAACAACAAACAAACAGTAGCGTATCTTCAGAGACCCGGGATCAGTTCTGTGTGTGCTGATAAGCAGGGTAGCGGACAGTGAATGACTTGGAGAAAGTCGTTTATTCACGCAATATAAATAATTAATATATACAGACAATTATTAAAATCACAATTATTAAGACAGTGATAGCCAGTATAAAAAAATAAAAGAAGGGAGAAAAATACTTAGTTCCTGGAAAGATGTCCTTTTTGTGGGAAAATCAGAGTTCTGGGTTTCAATCTGAGTTCAGAGTTCAGACCAGGGGGATGCCAGCATATCCTCAAGCTGGCACCTGATGAGTTCAAGATGTTTCAGTGTGGAGGACACTGAGTTTGGCTCCTCTGCCATTCTTATGCCCCTGCTTCAGTAGGAGGGAGTGAGGGCGGGCCCACACCCCCCCTTAGAACATGAGATGAGTCCTCCCCTTGTCCTGGGGGCCAGAAATCATGCCTTAACCATATATGGGCTCTATCTCACAGAACCGTACAGGTCAGGGCAGATTTATTAATAATTTCAGGTCTGCCTCGATGTACCCAGCAGCCTGATACCAAACATGAGGGGTGGGACCCTTGTGGTATCAGCAGGGCACTTCCGAACTGCCTAACTGGCAGTCTTTCCCTCAGGATGGTCTGAAATTCCTTCAGAACCAGCGCCAGATAGGGTTAAGCCTGCTCTGTTAGTTTGGAGGGTCTGCCAGCCTGGCAACACAGAAAATATGATACATATAGCAGTTTATGGAATATGAGAGACCCCTGGGATTTATACCAGGTCATTCCCAGGCAAAGGCTCTTTGAAGTTGGCAGCAGCAAGCCACATGTCGGCTCCCTGCTGGGAAAAGGAGTCGGAGTGTCTGAGTTTCCTCACTCTAGATTGGTTCTGTCATGGTGCTTGTCACCTTATACCTGATGGATGGGCCATCAGCACAGCTTGAAGCCAGGGACTCTCTGGGCCCAGGCTCATTAGCATATCAAAAGAGCCATCCAGCCTTTAGGATGGTGCTCTCTCTCTGCTAAGAAAAGGACTTCAGCTGCCCCTACACACTCAACCCAGATTGTATCGATTTGAAGCGCAATCGATGCAGGGAATCGAGTGCGATCACTTTTTCTTCACGGGCGGTTCCAGGACGCGCCTGCGGCCCCGCAACCGTCCGTGACAGCCCTCCCCCTTGTCTGCGGCTTAGCCACACCTCCGCAAGATGTGTGGCGGCGCCACTAACCTGGCTGACGGGCCTCGAGTTGCCGGTATGGCGGGAAAACCTATTGGAGCCCGGGGCTCGGTTCCCCTGGACCGGTCGCGGTCTGCTACCCTCAGGGTTGACCCGACATGGACCGTTCTGGACAGGGCGTTTGCGCCACTGCAGTCGGACATGGTGTCTGCCGGGACTGCTGCCAACGGGCAGTGGGTTGGTTAGGTCAACAGCCAGCCCACGCAGGGTTCCCCTGCTAAGTGGCTGTAGACCTAAGGGAACCCCGCGGGAATCCCTGGACCTTCCCAGCTCCTGACAGACGGCACATGCCCTGCAGTAGTTTGCAACATCCCTGTTCATCCGGGGCCAATAAAACTGGTTCCGAATACCGGCAAGTGTCTTGCGGACACCCGAGTGCCCTGTCAGAGGATTACCATGTGCGGATTTCAGCACATGTCCCCTGAACGCACTCGGGACCACAAGCCATTTGGTATTCGCGACTCACTGTACAGTCTCCCACCTTCCCAGTACACCTTGAAAGCGGCCCCGTCTGCGAGGGGCTCAGCGGCTTGCTGCCTGAGCACCTCCAGGCTTGGGTCACGTTGTAGTGCGGCTGAGAATACGGCGCTGTCAGTTTCAGCCAACTGGCTCATGTCACACGAGGCCAGCGGCTGAAAGGTCTCATCCCTGCGGTCAGAGGAGGGGGAGGAGGCCGGAACCCCCTCCACCTGTTCTGAGCTCGGGTTCTGAGCAGTGCAGCTGCGCGGTACTGCTAGCACAGGTACACTGTCAGAATGGCACAGACGGACATTACTCAAATCATCATTGCATGCAGTAATGACATTGACAGGTATAGACATTTTTTCATTACAGACAGGTTGTACAGTAAACTCAGGTACAGTTACAGCATCATCACAACAGACAGTCTGTACATCAAACTCAGGTGCCTTTGAAGCAGGCACTATTGAACCTGGTACCCTTGAACTGGGCACATTCAACCCACCTCCCCCTGGTGCTCCCCCAAGTGTATAAAGTACCTGGTGGTGGGTGGAGAGTCCGTCTCCTTCCGTGAGCGACAAGGCGGTCGTGGCAGGTTCATAGTAGGACACAAGCTTGCCCAAATCAGTCCCCAGCAACACAGGGACTGGGAGATCCTTCATAACCCCAACAACCCTTTCTTGGATTCCTCCCACTCCCCAATCCAGCTTCACTGTCGCGTGGGCTATGTGAAAAAGGGTGCCCTCTACTCCAGTAAGGGCAAGGGATCGGCTGGAGCTGATGCTCTCCTTTGGCACAAGGTGTGAGTGAACCAACGTGATGTCAGCTCCGGTGTCTCGGAATCCGGTGACAACTTTGCCGTTCACTCTAACAAGTTGCTGCTGGTCGGTTCGGTCGCGGATTTCTTTTCCGCGGGCAAACAGGACAAAATCTGATGATCCAGGCTGTGGTTCGCTGGCGGGTTGCCTCTGCTGTGGGTGAGGTACAGGTGATGCAGATGATCCAGGTGCTGGTGGTGTCTGTCTCCGCTCCGGACAGTCGAATTTCATGTGTCCGGGCTGGCGGCAGTAGTGACAGGTGACCTCTCCAGGCGCTGCAGGCCTGGGTGCAGCAGCTGCGCTGGGTGGCCTCTGTGGCGGACGGCTCACAGGGGCAGGAGAGTCTGCCAGAGTATTGGGCTGACCTCCTCTCCAGCTGGATGGGACAGTTCTGCGGGTATCAGCCACCCGGGTAGTTGCAAAAGTCTCAGCAAGGTCTACAGCGACAGTGGCTGAAGCCAGCCTGCGTTCTAACACAAACTGTCGTACATCAGCAGGGCAAATGTTCAGAAATTGTTCGAGGACTATCAAGTCCTCCAGGACGCCATAAGACCCTTTGGTGAGGCCTAGAGTCCACTGGCGTAGTGTGGTGAGCAAGCTGCTGGCCACATCTCGGTACGAATCAGAAGACTTTTTCTGCCAGGCCCTGAACTTTTTCCGATAGGCTTCTGGCATCAGCTGGTACTTAGTAATGATAGCGTCTTTTATAGCAGCATAATCATTATCCTTCTCCGCAGGCAATTCTGCGAAGGCATCAAGCGCTTTGTAGCGCAGCAAAGGTGTCAGATGTCTGGCCCACTGGTCTTGGGACAGACGATACTGACGGCATGCTTTTTCAAAAGACCGCAAAAACAAGTCAATGTCTGTGTCTTTTTCAATATTAGCAAATTTAAATTTTGCACTTACGGGTGGTGCAGCTCCTTCAGCAGGGAGGCTGGGCGGTGAACTCCGGCTGGCCTGTTGAACCTTTGCCATGTTGAGCTCATGCTGTCGTCTCTCCCGCGCCTCTGCGGCATCCCTCTCCGCGTGGCGTTCTGCAGCAGCAGCAGCAGCCTTGCGTTCTGCAGATTGGCGTTCCCGCTCCTCGCGGGCTTCCATGTACTGCATGTACTTTTCCAGGTCAGTCTCCATCAGCTTTTGTAATGCCTGCTGCATTACCGGGTCAGCACCCATGGACAGTCCAGTACTGGCCAGTTCCGGGCGAGTACTGTCAGAAACTCTGGGATTGGGGTCCATACTGACAGTCTCTGGCGTAACTGTTGCAACAGGGCCCGCAGGATGCTCAACCTCTGTACGCCTAGGATCTTCAGTCTCTGGTTCCCCTAGACTGTCAGATGGGCTGGTATCCACTTCAGCGGACACTCCCGGCTCCCGCAGTTGCTGGGCATCCCATCTGGACAAGTCTGCTATCAGGTCCCGTTTGTTCTTGCGGAGGATGCCAATGCCCCTCTCTTCGCAAAGATTTTCCAGGTCTGCTAGGCACATGTTCTGGTAGTTCCCGGACATTTCCATGCCAAATAAAATAAAACTTTTGGGGAGGGGTACTGGCTACACAGTCTCTCTGTATATATAAAAAATATATTGCCTTCCAGCTACACCTACGAATTAGTTCGTTTCTTGATAGGGCTAGCGCTATCGTAGATACTTTCAGCACAACACAGGTCCCAACCGCTGCCTACCACTGTCACAGGAGCCCTAGTGGCTGACCGCACTTAGCCTTCTAAACGGTGCCAGCGCACAGATCGTGCGAACTCTGGTCGCAGTCAATGCGCAGGAACCGTTAAGAATTGGCCGCAGACAACTCAGAAGGGAGCCTGTGAGACACGGGTGATTACAACTTCACCCACTGGTTCAGAGTAAACTGCCACCACCGCGGTTATCATGGGACCGTGGAGCCCACTAACTGACTGACTAATCCTGCGAATAAAACGGTTAAACACACGTTATTCTGTCTAGCCAACAACAAACAAACAGTAGCGTATCTTCAGAGACCCGGGATCAGTTCTGTGTGTGCTGATAAGCAGGGTAGCGGACAGTGAATGACTTGGAGAAAGTCGTTTATTCACGCAATATAAATAATTAATATATACAGACAATTATTAAAATCACAATTATTAAGACAGTAATAGCCAGTATAAAAAAATAAAAGAAGGGAGAAAAATACTTAGTTCCTGGAAAGATGTCCTTTTTGTGGGAAAATCAGAGTTCTGGGTTTCAATCTGAGTTCAGAGTTCAGACCAGGGGGATGCCAGCATATCCTCAAGCTGGCACCTGATGAGTTCAAGATGTTTCAGTGTGGAGGACACTGAGTTTGGCTCCTCTGCCATTCTTATGCCCCTGCTTCAGTAGGAGGGAGTGAGGGCGGGCCCACACCCCCCCTTAGAACATGAGATGAGTCCTCCCCTTGTCCTGGGGGCCAGAAATCATGCCTTAACCATATATGGGCTCTATCTCACAGAACCGTACAGGTCAGGGCAGATTTATTAATATTTTCAGGTCTGCCTCGATGTACCCAGCAGCCTGATACCAAACATGAGGGGTGGGACCCTTGTGGTATCAGCAGGGCACTTCCGAACTGCCTAACTGGCAGTCTTTCCCTCAGGATGGTCTGAAATTCCTTCAGAACCAGCGCCAGATAGGGTTAAGCCTGCTCTGTTAGTTTGGAGGGTCTGCCAGCCTGGCAACACAGAAAATATGATACATATAGCAGTTTATGGAATATGAGAGACCCCTGGGATTTATACCAGGTCATTCCCAGGCAAAGGCTCTTTGAAGTTGGCAGCAGCAAGCCACATGTCGGCTCCCTGCTGGGAGGGAGCCAGTGGGTCTGGCTTCCCCCCAACTAGATTGCTTCTGCCATGGTGCTTGTCACCTTATACCTGATGGATGGGCCATCAGCACAGCTTGAAGCCAGGGACTCTCTGGGCCCAGGCTCATTAGCATATCAAAAGAGCCATCCAGCCTTTAGGATGGTGCTCTCTCTCTGCTAAGAAAAGGACTTCAGCTGCCCCTACACACTCGACCCAGATTGTATCGATTTGAAGCGCAATCGATGCAGGGAATCGAGTGCGATCGCTTTTTCTTCACGGGCGGTTCCAGGACGCGCCTGCGGCCCCGCAACCGTCCGTGACAAAGGGGTTAATCACTGAACAGCTTATCACTGTGTACAGCCCTTGCTACTAGGCCCAGCAGCACTGGAGCACACACTCTGACTGTCACACTATGACATCAATCAAGCTAATTAATGATTTAACAATAGTGTAGTGATAGTAGTGAAGGGATTCATCACGGAACAGCTTTAGGTTTATAACTGTGTACAGCTCCCTTGCTAGGCCAGCAGCATTGGTGCATGTCTCTCAGTGTGCATTCAGCAAGCTAAGACGATATGTCTCATCATGGCAGCCCTCCTTATTACACAGTGGGGCTGGCCAGTGTTCCTTTCTGTGATTGGGTGCCAGGGTTTAGGCTGGGAGCCCTCTGATTGGCTCAATGAGGTCAGGTGGGGCTGGCCAGGGTTCCCCTCTGTGATTGGTTGCTAGGGCTTCTGCTGGGAGCCCTCTGATTAGCTCCAGGATGTCATCTCCTTAGTTACAGTATTTCGGATCCGGATATCCGCAATATCCACAGATATCCGGGTTATGCGGCCAAATATTTCTATCCCGATTTCTAGAGAAATCCGGAATCCGATCCGGATAGCGTAAAAATGGTCGGATATCTGGGTTACCCAGATATCCGGAATCTGGATGAGCACCACTGTTGACAAATAACAAATGATACAACCATCTTTGGACCCAACAAAAAAATCACAGGTTGTTGCGCATGGAAAACTAAATAGGTCAGAAATAGCTCTGTGAATATGCATAGTACCAATTTATTACTACTTGGAACATTTCTGTGTTTTTCTTATTTTTTATTTATTTCATTGCAAAGGTTCAACAACCAGTGCTTTATCTATGCAGATCAGACTAGCATCAAATACAGGGCAGCTCTCCTGAAAGTAATTAGAAGTCAAAACACTTATATTGAGCTGAGCAAACACTCCTAATGACAGGACAGTGCTGAGGCATTCAAAAGGTCATAATTTCTCTGTGTGGGAGCTGAATGCACCAGATTTCATGTCACACTGTCATGGCTGATGTTTAATTTGTACAGCGGGAGACATGGCTGCACTTTTATACAGAGGCTGTACCCAAATGATTTATCTGCATGGATGTGCAGAGCTCCAGAAACTGGACAATATTACACAACTAGCACTCAAACTGGTATAACAAAGGAGGGTGTTAGCTTCAGTAAATAATTTGAGCATAAATTATTCCCTATGGGACTTCCCCACGGCGATGACGGACCCCCTCGGGAAATACCTAACATTAGTCTAACATTAAAAACATAATTTTTCCTTGTGCTGCTGATCATAAATGGTATACACATTTCATCAAGCAGGCAGACAAATGACAGCGCTCAAGGCTGCACCTGAAATGAAAACCACGGGAGGCAATGCAGAGCCCCATTGGGGCTAAATAAATGCCTTGAATGCAAAACAGATGCAATTATGTACTAATTCTAATCTAAAAGATTTTGAATACAGATTGAAGCAATGAATGCAGCTTGCCACAGGTATACTTACGTTCAATTTGTACAGCGGGAGACATGGCGGTGCTTTCATACAGAGGTTGTACCCACATGATTTGTCTGCATGGATGTGCAGAGCTCCAGAGATTGGACAACATTATACAACTAGCACTCAAACTGGTATAACAAAGAAGGGTGTTAGCTTCAGTAAATAATTTGTGCACAGATTATTCCCTATTGGACTTCCCCACGTCAATGACGGACCCTCACGGGGAATTTGTCCACCTGCTTGATGAAATGGCTGCTGTTTAGACATCACACTTAGACAGCGGGATTGTTATGCATCTGGAAGCTGGCATGCTGTTGACCTCATCATTAGCGGCCTACATTGGCTTTCCCCAGGTATTAAAGAGGGACTGAAACATTAGAATGCACTAAATTATTCAAGATAACCACTTTTATGTTAAATATCCTGGTTTCAGCATCAAAAACACTTCCTATAGCTACAGTATATATTGCTGTCTATTGGTACGTAGCCCTGCCATCCCACTGAAGCTAATCCTAGGATGTTTATCATGCAGAATACCCTGGCTCCCTCCCTCACCTGAGCATTCTGGGAGTCCAGCTATGTTTTTGTACTGGTTTTAGAATGCTCAATAACCGAACATTCCGCAAAAATCACCTGCCAGTACTAAAGATGTCACCACCTGTGATAAATTCCAGAAAGTAAAGCAGGAAGAAGAAAGATTTTACAATGAGCAAACACTGACAAAATAATTTATAAAATAATATTGTACACAAAAAAAAAAGCAATTTTATTCATGTAATGTTAATTACAGTTACTCTTTAATTCTAAGTGGCTGTGGATGTTCACCAGGACAGCCCCTAAGGGATAACTGACGGGCACCGCTAGAGACACACTCTGCTGCCTCAAGGTGTCCAAACGGTACAGTTTTTCTTATTTTCGATCAGATTATTTAAATCATACTGTATGAAAATAGAGAAGCTGATTGGCAGAATTGATCCTGATTGACAGCACTATCCATCATTTCTTTAAAGAAGTGATGCGTTTTGCTTGGTGGATTTTTTCACAGATGTGATCATAACTGGTAGAAATATGATCGCAAGTTGGATATTTTAGTGGTGTGGATCGATTAGATACGATCTTCCTTTCAATTTGAATGATCTTATTGAAAATATGATTGTTGACTAATAAAATTGTACCTTTAGCAGGCACCTTAACAGCCATCAGTGATATTGTATTGGGAGAGTAAAAAACAAGCAAAGTCCCTGTAGGTGCACCACAATCACCACCACAAGTACTATTACCGTCTTTCCCCGAAAACAGTACATCCCCTGAAAATAAGACCTAGCTTATATTTCAAGCAAGCTTGAAATATGGGCAATCCCCTGAATATAAGGCCTGGTTGGCCACCCAAAGTCCCCCACTTCGCTCCCTCCCTCCCTCTCATGTGACGCATAGGGATGTGCATGCGTCACATGACAAGAGCTGCGTTGTCAAGGAGAGGAAGCCGGGCGCTGCTGAGGAGAGATGTTAACGCTGGCACGTCAGAAGCCGGTGAGTTTTTTTTTTTGCTTTATTGGTAATGCTCTGCTCGCCACTCTGCAGAGGAAAGGAGGGAGGGAATAGCTACACGGGCATGGGGTGCCACTGGGGAGTCGGGACCGGGGTAGGTATGGAACACACTAGGGGCTGTCGTTGGAGACCTAGGGACACATCTGACTATGGGAGGGGGGGGGGGGGGCACATCTGACTACATGGAGGCACATCTGACTATGGGGAGGGCACATATGACTACAGGGGGGGGGGGCACATCTGACTACATGGGGGACGCATATGATCTGACTACAGGGAGCACATACAGTAGTGTCACCCCTCAGATTTATAAGCCCTCCCTGAAAAGAAGGCCTAGCTCATCTTTTGGGGAAAAATTAATATAAGACAGTGTCTTATTTTCGGGGAAACACGGTATATACTCAGGGATATAGTAGAGAAACTCAGGAAACCAAAAATTGCAAAATATACTTTTTCTTTTAATATTCCAAAGAAGTGCAGAAATTTGTATACAAAATCTTTAATCACGTGGTAAAGTGCATATAGTTGACAGAGAAGGCAACAACATCGATTTGTTTCGGGTCGACGACCCTTCTTCAGGCCTTTATACATACAATAAATATATGCACTATCTAAATACGCATCTCATCTGGACAAATATTAAGCTATCATAGACCAGCAACAGAAGTTTATAAAACAAGCCGCATGGAAGCAGGACGTATCCTGGCTTAATATTTGTCCAGATGAGATGCAGTTGTGTATTTAGATTGTGCAGATATTCATTGCATGTATAAAGGCCTGAAGAAGGGTCGTCGAGTCAAAACAAATCGATGTTGTTGCTTTCTCTATCAACCATATGCACTTTACCACGTGATTAAAGATTTTGTATACAAAGTTCTGCACTTCTTTGGAATATTAAAAGAAAAAGTATATTTTGCAATTTTTGGTTTCCTGAGTTTCTCTACTATATCCCTGAGTATATACCGTGTTGATTGGCTGATTGGTGCCTGCTGACCAGATGGAGGTAGGACATTGCTTGAACTGGTAGTGAGCAAATGTGTGTGTTGCAGTTAGCATTCAGTTCAGAGGCAGTGGGGGTGAGTTCCCTGGAGGTGAGAGAGCCAGGGCTCGCCCGCATTTGCCTCTGGGTGTCGCATTGTGGTTTGGGGGCCCCAGCCAGTGAAAGAGACTGGGGCCCCCGGCTGTCGTGCGAACCAGTTTTTGTGATTTTAAATTTCTTTTTTGCATCTTCTAGGATGCGGTTGACAGGTGAGTGGTTAGGGAGGGGGCTGTGTGGGAGATGCCTACACGAGACGGTCCCTGTAAAAGATGTAACCAATGATTACGTCCAACTGAGCCTCCCACCTGAATGCTAATTTATGCAATTCCTGCTAGATTTGGTATGGCAGGCAAAGGGTGTATGACCGTACACCTGATTGGCTGACTGGCGCCTGCTGACCAGATGGAGGTAGGACATTGCTTGAACTGGTAGTGAGCAAATGTGTGTGTTGCAGTTAGCATTCAGTTCAGAGGCAGTGGGGGTGAGTTCCCTGGAGGTGAGAGGTCCAGGGCTCACCGCATTTGCCTCTGGGTATCGCATGGTGGTTTGGTGGCCCCATCCAGTGAGAGAGGCTGGGGCCCCCGGCTGTCGTGCGAACCAGTGTTTGTGATTTAAGATTTTTGGTTTCCTCAGTGTTTCTACTATATCCCTGAGTATATAATAGTATTAACATATACAATAGAAGTGTTGCGCCACTTGTGACAGCAGCTGATTCTGATTAAGGGTATCCCAATGCCTTAAAATTAAAATCTGGTTAAAAATATCAGATAGCGCTAGTAAATGGTAAGTATCAAATGACAAAATGTAATAAAAATCATAAAAATTATACAAAAATTATCAAAGTTAGTTTATTATCAATTATAAAACATATATATAAAAACATATGGGACGGCCATCCCAGCACACGAACAACCATTGAAGAGGACTTTCTCTTAATCAATCTTCTGCTTCAGAATTACCACTTTAAACGGATTAATATCCTAAGAGCTAATTACAATGATTGCTTATACAATTCAGATCTAAGACCATTCAGCAATGATCTAGTTTTTAATTAACGATTAAGCTGTATAATTTTTATGATTTTTATTAAATTTTGTCATTTGATACTTACCATTTACTAGCGCTATCTGATATTTTTAACCTAATAGTATTAACAGCCATCAGGGTGAAGAATTAGAATTCCCAATTTTGATCTGAAGTTTGAAAAGCTTCAAATTTCATCTTCACAGAATTTTAATGCAATGTGATGTTCAAGCCAATCATAAATGGTTTCAGCCCCTTAAAGTGTACCAGAGCTGAATTTATTAAAAAGTTTTATACACACATGGGGCTTCCTCCAGCCCCATCCGCCTGGATCGCTCCTACGCTGCCATCCTCCGCATCCCGCAGCTTCGGTACCGGGTCCTGTCACTTGAGCCAGTCTGACGTAAGTGAAGTTTGCGTACCTCTCCAGCAGCCGCTGGAAAGATAAGTAGAAGGCGCACGTCTCCTGCGTAGACTGGCTCCGACTGACAATGGAGGACGTCAGCGTGGGAGCGATCCGTGCGGATGGGGTTGGAGGAACCCCAAGTATGTATAAAACTTTTTAATAGATTCAGCTCTGGTACGCTTTTACACTTTAATAACAGTCCTGAGCAACCTATCAACAAAGAGTGTTAAAATTGTATTTATTGGTTGCTAGAGGTAACTAGGGATGATCACATGTATGCAAATTCTTCCGAGTTGATGCAAATGTATGCAAATTCTTATACAAATATATGCAGCTTGAAAATGGACCAATCAATTTAAACCTGAGTTTAAATTGATTGGTCCACTTTCAAACTGCACACATTTGCATAAAAATTTGCATAATTTCTGAAGAATTTGCATCTCATTAATCATCCCTAGAGGTAACTACCTCTTGGCACCAGCAGACAGACTGGCTGCACTCAGCAACTTGACATTCCACAGCCCATAAATAATAGTCCTGTGCAACCTATCAGCAAAGAGCGGGAAAGGAGTAGAGGAGTAGAGAAGACGATTAGGGGAGTTTAATATTGTGCATTTTGTTTCTCATACTTTTTCTGCTACAAATTATAACTGAATGTGCTAATGAAGTGATCTTCTTCCAACAAATGCTCAATAGGATTGAGGTCAGGGGGACTGAACTGGCCATGGAAGCAGCTTAAAGAGGAACTCCAGTGAAAATAATGTAATAAAAAAAGTGCTTCATTTTTACAATTATTATGTAAAAATGATTTAGTCAGTGTTTGCTCATTGTAAAATCTTTCCTCTCCCCGATTTACATTCTGACATTTACTACATGGTGACATTTTTACTGTGGGCAGGTTATGTAGCTGTTTCTAGCTGTTCTGACTGTTACAGACAACTGTAAACAGCCATTTCCTGTCTGTGAACATTGTTACATTGTGGCAGTTTACCCAGAGTACCGCGGTACTCAGAGCTTCTTGTGGGAGGGGTTTCAGAACAAAATCAGTCACACAGCGCCCCCTGATGGTCTGTTTGTGAAAAGCATTCTATTTCTCATGTAAAAGGGGGTATCAGCTACTGATTGGGATAAAGTTCAATTCTTGGTTGGAGTTTCTCTTTAAACTCTGATTGATGTTCTTCAAACCAATTTGAGACCGACTGAGCATGTTGGCAAGGGCCCACAACAATAGGCGTCTTTTCCTATTTTCTGTGATACCAAAGGCACTCTTGATGGTCTCCTGCTGCTAAAGCCCATCCTTTTAAAGTCCGTCTTGTTGTACTTTGGGATATGGTTTGTGATGCACCAGTTTCTTAACTGCCCCTCTCTAAACACCTGATTCTGTTGTGATGCTACCACCAGCTCTTCTTGCACCGACGATCATCCCTCATTCAAAGTCACTTCAATCTTTTGTCTAAAGCAGGCCATACACTGGCTCGATTCCCGGCCGTTTCGACAGCAGATTCGATCCTGGGATCGAATCTGCTGCCAATCGTTCGCGGTAAACGCAGCCGCCGATCCGATTTCCTCCCGAAATCGGATCGGTCCGTCCATCGCGCCGTGCGGGAAATTACCCTCGATCGCCCGCGGGTAAAGTGCGCGTCGCTAGTGGCGGCCGATCCGATCAAGTATACATTACCTGAGGCTGGCTCCCGGGCGTCTTCTCCGCGCTGCACGGCTCTGTTCCGGCTCCATCCATCCCGGCGCTTCCTGTGTCACTGCAGTGACCAGGAAGTTCAAATAGAGGGCGCTCTATTTGAACTTCCTGGTCACGGAGTGACACAGGAAGCGCCGGGATGGAGCCGGAACAGAGCCGTGCAATGCGGAGAAGATGCCCGGGAGCCAGCATCAGGTAATGTATACGGGGGGGGGGGGGGGGGGACAGGCGGCAGGAGCAGCTCAGCAGATGGTGAATCGGTTTCAGGCTGAAACCGATTCACAATCTGTTTGCAGTAAAGGCAGCCATACGATCCCTCTCTGATCAGATTCGATCAGATAGGGAACTGTCAGCTGGTCGATCTAATGGCACATCGACCAGTGTATGGCCACCTTTACTCATTTTGAGATTAACATCTGTGATAACTACGTCGTCCAAAAGCTGGGTGTTCCTTAGTTGTTTCATCACTCTACACCACTGTGGACTGGTTTACTTTCAGATAAGAGGTATCTCTAATTTTTCGGCCACTCAGTGTAGTAGCTATTTGTTACCTTTCTATAGCTGCCGCTAACCGCTCCCTTAGGCCTGGTTTCCACTAGTGCGTTTTGTGTCAGATTTTTCTCTCAGAAAATTTGCATCGATTTTGCAACTAATGGTAGTGAATGGGGCGGTTTCCACTCAATGTGAATTTTCGAATACGTTTGTACGCATGAAAAAATCTGAGGTCCTGAATCATTTTTTTTCGGATATTGCGTACGATTTGCGTACAATGCTTTGTATAGGCAATGCGAATTTTTGCATTATTTGCCCAAAAATTCGCATTACATCCATGGTTACAGGAAGTTGTCAGCAGTCATGACTAACCTGTTACTAGGCAGATTATGTAAAAATTAACATGCAAATTTTCACCAATCAGAAAAATCTTATAGAATTTCCTCAGGCGAAAATGTCACGCTACAGTGGAAACCTAGCCTTAGTAGCTGTTGCTGTGACTGTGGCCAACTTACTGCAATCTGCATATTAGTTTCTCAAGACACAGTAGTTGAGTTTTATTATTGCTGCCTGCAACTGATACCCCGCCCAGTAGCTGTCGTTTCAGCCTGGGCCAGATGAGTTTAACTCTAGTAATCGACTAATTCTGACTTTTGCCCTGCAAAATGACGCCCGAAGGCGGCGAAACATGTTAGGGCTGTGCACCACGGGCCACCCGCTGGTGACTTCCGCGCCTCTCTGCACCCTCATTCTCCTTCTAACACCGAGCAGGGACGCACCGCTGCACCTTGCTTACTGGCTAATCTTCTGGGCAGTCCAAACACACGGCCATGCTGCCTTGGATTCTCCAGACCGGAGTCATCTTGATCTCCCTGTAGAGCTGCCATTGCTCCCAGGTGTTAACTTCATCACTAGGGATACAGACTGTGATCCCCTTTTCAGGGCCTTTGGACACTTCACATACTGTGAGTATTACGCAGCAAGCAACAACTGAGGAGCATCCGAGGACCAGGTGAGACCACCATGCTGTACTGAACTGCACCATGCTTTGCAATATTTTCTACGCTTTGCTATTGATGTCTGTCACTTTCTGCTTGGCTTACTGCGGACTGCCTGCATTGTTGCTATATGCATATTTTTGAGTCCTAGATATATTTTGCAAACCACTTTGGATATATTTGACTACAGAAAGTGGATGAGTCATACTGGTGATTTTGTTGTTCTATGAAGCAATAGCGGGTGATCTATCACCCATATGGAGCATCAGTGTTTCCTAATTATCATATTCTGGCCAGTTTAGCTAGTGTATGCCTGAAGTGGTGTGTGAGGCGTGGTTGTTCGTGTGCTGGGATGGCCGTCCCATATGTTTTTATATATATGTTTTATAATTGATAATAAACTAACTTTGATCATGTTTGAATATTATTGTTATGTTGAGTTATTGGGATCACCTATAGCCCTTATTACTAGAGATGGAAAGTTCGGATCTTTTCAATGATCCGGATGATTCGAATCGGATCATTGAAAAGATCCGGATCTTTGATCCGAATCTCGGATCATTTTACAAGGGGAAGCATTCGGGGGTAAAATGACTAGCAGGACAGGAGAAGGGGAGGGGGGTGGACACACAGAGAAGGGGAGAAGATGGACAGAGGGCAGGGAATGGACAGAGAAGGGAGGAGGGACGAGCAGAGAGCATAAATGTTTGTTTGCACACAATACCCACATGCTGCAATCATATGCTTTACATATATTTCACCTACATGTTCATCTGTACACTCTGAATGCAAATGTCTCACAGTGAAAGAAAGCATTCCCCAAAGCATTCCCAGAAGATAAGTGCAGCTGTTTAGAGCGAGTGCAGGAGGATTATTGCCCTGCAATCACAGTGCCTGCAAAGTTACTGAGCTGTGCTGAGCTGAGCCAAAAGTTTCCAATGTGTTCACTGTGCACGACTGGGAACAGACAGCCTGTAATGAGCAGCACATTGCAGCCAGTATGTGTGCTCTACACATATCTGGCAGTGGCACCCATGCCCCCTCTACCTGTCCCTGCAAGGCTGACTCCCCTGAGTCCCCTCCAACAGAGCGATCCATCTCAGCTCTGCTTCCAGGACCCCGCTGCCCGCTGAGAGGGGGCGTGTCGCTCCTGGCCGCGCCCTTTTTGCGATCCGAATCACTCATTTTGATGATTCGGATGATTCGACTCACAAAATAGATTCGGATCAAAGATCCGAATCGTTCATGATCCGGACAACACTACTTATTACCGCTCCAACCATTGTGTACAAGACATAACAGTGGTTGCTGATGATTGCTGATTGCCACTGATACCAAGTAGCTGTTGTAAGCTGAGGCCCGTATACTGAAAAACAGAACAAACAATAAATAAGAGGAAGAATGTTGGCAGTAGGACAAGATCTTTGCTACTGAAGAGGGAGTCCAGGGCATATGGGGAGTTGTCTGCTGCTGCTGGGGAGGGAGGGAGGGCGGTGGCTCCGGCTAATGTCTTCCGGGAGGTATGCTGGGTATTTGGGTTATAACTAGTTTAACATTGCTAGAAAGAATGAAGATGAACGTAGGTGTCGGATTACACCTTTGATGGACACCTTTAATATTGACTTTCAAAATAGATAAAGTAAAAAATAAATAAATGTATTATAAAGAGCATTTATATACATATACACCTGATTGCCTGTTCTGTATATTTCAGTTTTCTGACTGCTTAACTATTATTATTACTATTTTAGTATTTATTTAGCGCTGACATTCTCTCAGAGGCGAGACAAGGTCCTCCAGCACCCAAGGCTGAGACACCAAAGTGCGCCCCTCCCTCCCTCCCACCCCAGCCATCACACACTGATTGCTATTACACTAAGAGGCTCCTCCATCCCTCCCACCCCAGCCATCACATACTGATTGCTATAAGCCTAAGAGGCCCCTTCATCCCTCCCACCCCAGCCGTCACACACTGATGGCTATTAGACTAAGAGGTGCCACGGGGCCCACAACCTCCCCAACACCTTAATCCCTAGTTATCTGGCTTGCAGTCACTGCTATGTATCCCCTTTTCTTATTTCTTTCTGCTTCAAACACAATTAGGAATGACAGCTGAATGAATTCTGCGCACTCTCCTACACTGCGCCCTGAGGCTGGAGCCTCTCCAGCCTATGCCTCGGCCCGGCCCTTCATTCTCTGCAATCGGGGAATTGCTAGGATCCTACGAGATCTGGGGCACCCATGGGCACCGGTGAAGATAAACCTGCGGTGAATGTAGAGCGCCGCAGCAAAAATGGGCATGGACATGCAGGGAGTGGGCGTGGTCATGGGTGGGACCAAATTTAATGAACTTAACAGCTGTGGCAGTCCGCAGCCCTGTAGAAGGAAGTGCCCATCATTCCAATGGGCCTAAGGGCTAGACCTGAACAATTTACTGCATTCCACTATATGTCACTATAGTGACTCTTTCAAAGTGTACCAGAGACTAATCTAATTAAAAGATTTATACATACCTGGGGTTTCCTCTAGCCCCATCTGCATGGATCGCTTCCACGCTACCGTCCTCAGTGTTCTCCCTCTTCTTCACCAGAACTCGTTAGTTCGGCCGGTTGCGGCCAGTCTGAGCCAGCACAGTGCGCTCCCTCCATCTCCCTCTGGCGGAAAATAGTACTGCATCTGAGTTAGGGAAGGATGCCTGAAGATGCTGGGGGTTGGGAAGGGAGAGAGGGTATGATTGAAGGGGCTGGGGAGGGAACAAGCACACAACCTAGGCGGATGGAGAGGCAACGAGGGCATGATTGGGGGGCTGGGGAGGGAACGAGCGCAAACAAAACCAAAGGGGTAGGGGAAGGAATGAGCGCACAGCCGAGGGGGCTGGGGAGGGAACGAGCACAAAACCAAAGGGGAGGGAACGAGCGCACGGCCGAGGGGGCTGGGGAGGGAACGAGTGCACGGCCGAGAGGGTTGGGGAGGGAACGAGCACACAGCCGATGTGGGCTGGGGAGGGAACAAGTGCACAACCGAGGGGGCTGGGGAGGGAATGAGCGCATGACCGAGGGGGCTGGGGAGGGCACGAGCGCATGACCGAGGGGGCTGGGGAGGGCACGAGCGCATGACCAAGGGGGCTGGGGAGGGAATGAGTGCACAAGTCACTACCAAGGGGGCTGGGGAGGAAATGAGCGCATGACCGAGGGGGCTGGGGAGGGAACGAGCGCACGGCCGAGGGGCCTGGGGAGGGAACGAGTGCACGACCGAGGGGGCTGGGGAGGGAACGAGTGCACAACCGAGGGGGCTTGGGAGGGAATGAGCGCATGACCGAGGGGGCTGAGGAGGGAATGAGCGCACGCCCGAGGGGCCTGGGGAGGGAACGAGTGCACGACCTAGGGGGCTGGGGAAGGAACGAGCGCATGACCGAGAGGGCTGGGGAAGGAACGAGCGCACGACCGAGGGGGCTGGGGAGAGAACGAGTGCAAAACCTAGTAGGCTGGAGAAGGAATGAGAGCACGACCGAGGGGGCTGGGGAGGGAACGAGTGCACGACCAACGGGGCTGGGGAGGGAACGAGTGCACGACGAGGGGGGCTGGGGATGGCATGAGCGCACGAGCGAGGGGGCTGGGGAGAGAACGAGAGCATGACCGAGGGGGCTGGGGAGGGAACAAGCGAACAACCCAGGGGCTGGGGAGGGAACGAGCATATGACTAAGAGGGCTGGGGAGGAACTGAAGGCACATTGAGGGTACTTGGGAGGGGGCATTCTGGATGCGGGGGGGGGGGGAAGACTGAGGGCACATTGAGGGTAATTGGGAGGGCACATTCTGGATGCAGGAGGAGGGTGATAGAGAGACTGAGGGCACGCTGTGGAGAGAGTAAAGGAGCACATTGAGGGTACATTGAGGGTTCTGATAGGAAAGTGTTGGCTATGGGGACAGCAGCAGGATGGGAAAGTATGGGCTGGGCTGATTGAAGATGCAGGGGACAGGAGAGGAAAACACAGTAGGCTGACAGAGCATTGCTGCATGAAAGAGAAATCTTACTTGATTCCCCTGATCAGGTTCCTGTGTAACCTTCGTCTGAGACACGTTCGCGTGCTCCCAGCTTCGGAGGACGACAGTACTAGTCCTTTGCACTTTGATACAAAAAGAAAGAAAACCGAGAGCCCAATATAGTGTAGTGTCTGAGTATGTATTGGAATTGGGAGAAAAATGAAAGTTAGTAATAATACTCACAAACCAGGGTTACCGCTCAGGCAACCACTGTAAATGCAGGTGGGGAGATTAAGGCCTGTCCCCACTGAAGGCTAAGATGTCGCTCTCTGTAGATCAGGAAATGAGGGTGTAAACACCCCTCCACCCGTGGTGGACACTGGTAATGCAGAAGGTGAACAGAGGTGCCAAAAGGGTAAAATATGCTAAAATTGTTAAAACTAGCCGACCCGCGGCGTAGCATACGCCGCATAAGAGGGCAGAGGGCAGGAAGGGGGTATATGGCACAGCGGCGGGGAGGGGGGTTGGAACCCCCCCCCCTCACCTGGGTCCCTCATGTGCGCTCCCCCTCCTGCATAAGCACAGTACCAGCCGCCACTATTAGTAAGAGGCAGCGGGCGGGGATGACTCCTCCGTGTTCCATCGCGCGTTCCACTGTCGTCACTTCCTGCAATGCCGCACACTGTATTGGTGCAATTTGCCTTTTTAAGACAGAAGTAAACCTGCAATAATTCAGCTATAAGTGAACATTTGTGGTTACCCACAATGCACTGCTACTAAATATGCAAATTACCCCTGGTAAGTCAAGCAAGCATATAGCTTTAAATTTTAAACAGTCATATCAAACCCACATGTAGACAGCCTGTTTCTGACTTTTGGTCCTCATCAGTACATGGCAGGGATTGATATGGCTGTATGAGATAGGGCTTGGACCAGTACAACAGAGTAACCAAGCAGCTCAGGGTGACCCAAACCACTCAGAATGTATAGGGGGAAAAAAGGGACCAAAAAGACCTCCTACTAAAAACAGCAAAGCTTGGTGTAATTTGCCTTCCTAAAACAGAAGAAAATATGCAATAATTCAGCTATAAGTGAACATTTGTGGTTACCCACAATGCACTGCTACTGCATATGCAAATTATCCCTCTTTGCCCTTGTTTGATATGACACTACTTCTTCTTCTTGCTTGGACCGGCCCTTGGGGCAGGGCACTACTACTTCTTGCTTGAAGGTTGAGGCATATATATATTTATATTTATAGATAAATAGTTTTGCAATAATTCCGGTTGGAGTGAGCCTGAGATGTCTCCCAGAACATCACTGTTAAATACATGCAAATTAACTATTGTTTCCCTTAGAAGTTAAACACACCTCCAGAACCGCTGGAATGCAATGATGTGTCAGCTTGTTAATTTGTACAGAGCTATAATATTCCAACATGCACACAGACTGTTTCAGATTGTTTGATCCTCATCAGTGCATGGCATAAATTAATTTGGCTCTATGCAGTAGGGCTTGTAACACCGAGAGGTACAGACTAACCAGCAAGCTCATGGTGACCCAGAACACATTGGAGTGTGTAAGGGGCTACAATGGTCTCTAAAAGCCCCTTTACTAAAACGCTATGGGAAACAAAAGTTTGCTTTCTTAAAACAGAAAGTATTTGCAATAATTCAGGTTGGAGTGAGCTTGAGATGTCTTCCAGTGCATCACTGCTGAATATATGCAAATTAACCATTGTTACCCTTAGACACTAAACACACCTCCAGAACCACTGGAATGCAGTGTTTAGCTTCTTCTTGCTTGGACCGGCCCTGGGGGCTGGGCGATACATCTTCTTCTTGCTTGAAGGTTGAGGCACTTAGCCTATTATATATATAGATTGTTAGGGCAATAATGGTGTACTCACCAACCCTAGTGTTGGGCGAACAGTGTTCGCCACTGTTCGGGTTCTGCAGAACATCACCCTGTTCAGGTGATGTTCGAGTTCGGCCGAACACCTGTTGGTGTTCGGCCAAACCGTTCGGCCACATGGCCGAACTAAGAGCGCATGGCCGAACGTTCTCCGAACGTTCGGCTAGCGCTGTGATTGGCCGAACGGGTCACGTGGTTCGGACCCGAACGCGCTCTGATTGGCCGAACTGTCACGTGGTTCGGGTAAATAAATACCCGAACCACGTCATATCTCCGCCATTTGTCTGTGGGTTTAGCTTTGGGTAGGCAGGCAGAGTAGTTCGCGCTCCAGCCACGCTAGCCAGGGTCCCTCCAGTCATTGTGTCGCTGCTGGGAATAGTAGTACACCGCTCGCTCAGCCACACTATATAGCATTGTGTTTACTGCCACTCTGTGTACCTCGCTCAGCCACACTATATAGCATTCTGTTTACTGCCACTCTCTGTCTGCTGGGAATAGTAGTACACCGCTCGCTCAGCCACACTATATAGCATTGTGTTTACTGCCACTCTGTGTCTGCTGGGAATAGTAGTACACCGCTCGCTCAGCCACACTATATAGCATTCTGTTTACTGCCACTCTGTGTACCTCGCTCAGCCACACTATATAGCATTGTGTTTACTGCCACTTTGTGTCTGCTGGGAATAGTAGTACACCGCTCGCTCAGCCACACTATATAGCATTGTGTTTACTGCCACTCTGTGTACCTCGCTCAGCCACACTATATAGCATTGTGTTTACTGCCACTCTGTGTCTGCTGGGAACAGTACTACACCGCTCGCTCAGCCACACTATATAGCATTGTTTTTACTGCCACTCTGTGTACCTCGCTCAGCCACACTATATAGCATTCTGTTTACTGCCACTCTGTGTACCTCGCTCAGCCACACTATATAGCATTGTGTTTACTGCCACTCTGTGTCTGCTGGGAACAGTACTACACCGCTCGCTCAGCCACACTATATAGCATTGTGTTTACTGCCACTCTGTGTACCTCGCTCAGCCACACTATATAGCATTGTGTTTACTGCCAATCTGTGTACCTCGCTCAGCCACACTATATAGCATTGTGTTTACTGCCACTCTGTGTCTGCTGGGAACAGTAGTACACTGCCGCTCACTCAGTCACCCCATTACTATATAGCATTGCTGGGATCTGTAGTACTCTGCTCACCCACCCATACCATTGTACTGCCAGTCACTGTGTATATTGCTGGGATCTGTAGTACTTCCCTCACCGTCAACCACTATATAGCATTGCGTACTCTGCCAGTCAGTGTGTATATTGCTGGGATCAGTAATACTCCACTCAACGTCAACCACTATATGAGCTCACCATGAGTTCCTCAGAGACCTCCGCTGTGAGCAGCACTCCCAACAACAGCAACAGCCAACGCCCCACGCAAGCTATAACATCCACCCCAGCAGCCAGTGGTCAGCAGCAGCCCTCCCCGGAGGAGAACGTTGTGTCCATCGGTCCGGCGCCAGAGCGATTATTGAGGGCTGCCATTGAGGAGATGATGGGGCCTGATGTGGAGGAGGAGGTCGGGCTCAGGCCAGCATCCCAAGTTAATGTTGAGGACGATGAGGGGTCTGTGTCTGGGGATGTTGGGGTGGCAGGGGTGGTGGGTGGGTCAGACTCAGGAGAAGAGTTGTATGATAAGGATGATGATCGGGACCATCTGTATGTGCCTCAGAGTCCGACCCCGGAAAACATGTTGTATCGTGTGTTTAGGTACTAAAATCTGCGTTCCCACTTCCCAGTACTGCCCGGGTCCACAGATCCATATAATTTTTTGGGCAGCACTATCAAACTGTGGTACTATGAGTGAGTTGCCATGGTCCTTCTGTGCTGTCACACTAACCGTCTGTCTGCAGATGGATTGTTCAACACAGCTACGCCATCTGACATGTAGTCCTTGACCATCTTCTCCAGGCGATTGGTGTTGGAGGACGTGGAACTGCCCGATTGCTGTTCTGTGGGCTGCTGCATGGGTGTCAGAAAATGTTCCCACTCCAAGGACACTGCCAATACCATTCCCTTTTGGGCACTAGCAGCAGCTTGTGTTCTTTGCTGCCCTCCTGGTCCTCCTGGGTTTGCTGAAGTCAGTCTGTCGGCGTACAACTGGCTAGAGAAGGAGGAGGATGTCAATCTCCTCTCTAAAGTCTCCATCCTCAAGGGCCTGCTGGAATTGTTCCATTTTTGACCTGTCTGACACTTTCTTCAATCAGTTTTTTAACATTGTGTTTGTATAAACTGGGTATAAACCAGTGGCGGACATACGGCCGTGCAGGCCGTGCCGCCGCACGAGGGCTCCTGAAGTTCCGTTTTCTTCAGGGGCCCATTAAGTATTTTTTTTTTTTTTTTTTTTTTTTTTTTTTTATTCCCCGGGGGGCCCCCCGATTCCTATCCTCCCTCCCTCCCTCACCTCGGGGGGCCCCTCACCCGATATGCGTGGCGGGAGAGCGAGCGAGCGAGCGGCAAATGCAGGAAGTCTTCAGGGCTCTCCAGGCATCCGCTAGAAGCCCAGCCGCTTAGTCTCCAATATGTCTCCATTTGGAGACATATTGGAGACTCAGCGGCTGGGCCTCTAGCGGATGCCTGGAGAGCCCTGAAGACTTCCTGCATTTGCCGCTCGCTCTCCCGCCGCGCATATCGGGAGGGGGCCCCCCGAGGTGAGGAAGGAAGGGAGGGAGGGAGGATAGGAGTCGGGCCCCCCACCCGGATAGCTACCCACCCGGCTACCTAACCACCTACCCACCCGGCTACCTACCTACCCACCCACCAGGCTTCCTACCTACCCACCCGACTACCTAACCACCCACCAGGCTTCCTACCTACCTACCCACCCGGCTACCTACCCACCCACCAGGCTTCCTACCTAACCACCCACCCAACTACCTAACCACCCACCCGGCTACCTACCCACCCGGCTACCTACCCACCCACCAGGCTTCCTACCTAACCACCCACCCGGCTACCTACCCACCCGGCTACCTACCTACCTACCCACCCGGCTACCTACCTACCTAACCACCCACCCGGCTACCTACCTAACCACCCACCCGGCTACCTACCTAACCACCCACCCGGCTACCTACCGGGCTAGTTACCAACCCACCCACCAGGCTACCTACCCACCCACCCGGCTACCCACCCACCCACCAGGCTACCTACCTACCTACCCACCCGGCTACCTACCTACCTACCCACCCGGCTACCTACCTAACCACCCACCCGGCTACCTACCTAACCACCCACCCGGCTACCTACCGGGCTAGTTACCAACCCACCCACCAGGCTACCTACCCACCCACCAGGCTACCTACCTACCCACCCACCCACCAGGCTACCTACCCACCCACCAGGCTTCCTACCTACCCACCCGGCTACCTACCTACCCACCCACCAGGCTTCCTACCTACCCACCCGGCTACCTACCTAACCACCCACCCGGCTACCTACCTACCCACCCACCCGGCTACCCACCCACCAGGCTTCCTACCTACCTACCCACCCGGCTACCTACCTAACCACCCACCCGGCTACCTACCTAACCACCCACCCGGCTACCTACCGGGCTAGTTACCAACCCACCCACCAGGCTACCTACCCACCCACCAGGCTACCCACCCACCCACCCACCAGGCTACCTACCTAACCACCCACCCGGCTACCTACCTAACCACCCACCCGGCTACCTACCTAACCACCCACCCGGCTACCTACCGGGCTAGTTACCAACCCACCCACCAGGCTACCTACCTACCCACCCACCAGGCTACCTACCTAACCACCCACCCGGCTACCTACCGGGCTAGTTACCAACCCACCCACCAGGCTACCTACCCACCCACCAGGCTACCCACCCACCCACCCACCAGGCTACCTACCTAACCACCCACCCGGCTACCTACCTAACCACCCACCCGGCTACCTACCTAACCACCCACCCGGCTACCTACCGGGCTAGTTACCAACCCACCCACCAGGCTACCTACCTACCCACCCACCAGGCTACCTACCTAACCACCCACCCGGCTACCTACCGGGCTAGTTACCAACCCACCCACCAGGCTACCTACCTACCCACCCACCGGGCTACCTACCTACCTACCTAGTTACCCACCCACCCACCAGGCTACCTAACTCACCCACCCACTAGGCTACCTATCCACCCAACCACCCATGGGAGCTGCGCGCCGGATGGAGGCTGGGACAGGAGGTCTGCTGCTGCAGGTGAGTAAATGTTTTTGTTTTATTTATATTAGCAGGTGTATGTTCTGGGCAGGTCTGCCACATGATTGCATGTATTTTCTGGGCATATCTGCCGACATGATTGCACGTATTTTCTGGGCATATCTGCCGACTTGTTTGCACGTATTTTCTGGGCATATCTGCCGACTTGATTGCATGTATTTTCTGGGCATATCTGCCGACTTGTTTGCACGTATTTTCTGGGCATATCTGCCAACTTGATTGCATGTATTTTCTGGGCATATCTGCCGACTTGTTTGCACGTATTTTCTGGGCATATCTGCCGACTTGATTGCATGTATTTTCTGGGCATATCTGCCGACTTGATTGCATGTATTTTCTGGGCATATCTGCCGACTTGATTGCACGTATTTTCTGGGCATATCTGCCGACATGATTGCACGTATTTTCTGGGCATATCTGCCGACATGATTGCACGTATTTTCTGGGCATATATGTGTATTTTCTTGAGAAAACCTGCACAATTATGTGAATTTTCTGGGGAAAGGGTCACCAAAACTTGGGCCCACTGTCTTTGCGTTGCACTTTTCAAGGGAACCTGAGGTGAGAATAATATTGAGGCTGACATATTTCTCTCCTTTTAAGCAATACCAGTTGCCTGGCTGCCGTGCTGGTCCTCTGCCTCTTATTCTTTCAACCATAGACCCTGAACAAGCATGCAGCAGGTCAGGGGTTTCTGACAATATTGTCAGAACTGAGAAGATTAGCCGCAGGTTCTATCCACTATTTTTTGCCGCGGCGCGCAAAGTAGCCACGCCCATATTTTGCCGCGGCGCGCTACGCGCGCCGCAGGTCATAGGGGGCCCACAATTACAATTTTGCACAGGGGCCCACTGCTGGCTGTGTCCGCCACTGGTATAAACCCAGTAATTGGTGTTGTCCAGAATAATGAATAATAATGAATAGTGAATAATGCGCAGGCCACGTTCAATGCAGTCTAGCATGAATTGAGCCATGTGTGCCAGAGAGTCCTGCCAGACTCCTCTGTCTTCATGTTCTTGTGAGCGTTGTGATTGTTGTGATGCACCATATTCGTCACCAGCATCACTTTCTTCCTCTTCTGCTGTCCATTCCCGCTAAATTGTGGAAGTCCAACGTGCACCGCTCTGTCCCTCGGCAGTGGGGGCATCCAATTCCTGCTCCAACTCCAGCTGTTCCTCGTCCTGTTCTTTGTCATAGCTGGGACCAGCGTTTCCTGAGGCAGGTTGCCTGATGTTGGTATCATCACGCTGATCGTTTTCATCTTCAGATTCCCCCACTTGCATCATGCCAGCGGTTTCCATCTTCAACATTGATTTCTTCAGTAAACACAGCAGTGGTATTGTAATGCTGACTGTAGAGTTGTCACTGCTCAGTCACAAGCAACGTGGATTGCTCAAAATTTTGGAGGACTTGGCAGAGATCCAACATGGTGGCCCAATCAGATCCACAGAAGCTTGGTAGCTAGCTGCTGGAATGCGCCTCGGCACTGCGCAAAAGCGTGCTAGCATGTGCAGCGTAGAATTCCAGCGCGTAGGGAGGGACATCACCCAGCGAGCGATGGTGCGCTACATTGAAGCGCTCCTGAATCTCTTGGTGAGTCCTTCAGAAGTGGTACTGGACTTTAAAAAATGTTTTTTTTTTTTTCCTTCAACAGAAGATCTGCCACGTTGGAGTGAGGAGGACGCCGCCGACCCCGACACCAAGCTGAACCCCGGCGAACTCCAAGCAGAGGATCTTCAGGAACCCTCAAGGCTTTGAGCAAGCTGAGGAGGATCAGCAGTCCCGACGAGACCTCTCCTCATATGTGACTGTGTGCAGTGGAGTAGAGCTCCCCAGAACAACCTCTCACTTGTCACTTTGTCACTTGTCACTTTGTCACTTTGTCACTTGTCACTTTGTCACTTGTCACTTGTCACTTGTCACTTTGTCATTTTGTCACTTTGTCACTTTGTCAGTCACTTTGTCACTGGTCACTTTGTCACTTTTCACTTTGTCACTTGGTCACTTGTCACTTGGTCACTTGGTCACTTGTCCAGATGATCTCGGTACACCTCCTGCGATTCAAATTCCTGCACACATTGCTCTGGGATTTGGGTGTGATGAATGATGCATCTAACTGGCCACCGGAGGCAATTAAGGCCTTCAAAACATTGAAAGCAGCTTTCTGTTCCGCCCCCATTTTGCGTCATGTTGAGTTGTTGATGTCATGTTCATCCTCGGCCTCGCCTTGCATTTCAGTGCGAGGTGCATTTTCCACAGAAAAAGGTTGTGAATCCGGGCACAACATTTGTGGCTGTTCCATTGACCTTTCACAGGTAGAAGATTGTGGGGGTGGGAATAGCTCCTCCGAATAGCCCATTGTGTCCTGAAAACTACTCATTGCATTGCTTTGCGCACGCATTTTTTTGTCCTCATGCAAGGCCTGAGTTGCGCATGAAAGCGTGGCCTTCTCCTCCTGCGCCTCCTCCTGTTCCATCACGTCTGCTGCTGCTGGGTTAGTGTTGCCGCCCGGTCCCTGTTTATTGAACCTCTTATCTTTATTACATTTATGACTGCATGGCGGTACAAAGCATGCTATCCGCACGCTTCTTGTCCTCATGCAAGGCCTGAGTTGCGCCTGAAAGCGTGGCCTTCTCCTCCTGCGCCTCCTCCTGTTCCATCACGTGTGCTGCTGCTGCTGCTGGGTTAGCGTTACCGGTCCCTGTTTATGGAACCTCTTCTCTTTATTACATTTATGACTGCATGGCGGTAAAAAGCATGCTATCCGCACGCTTCTTGTCCTCATGCAAGGCCTGGGTTGTTGTGTCTCAAAAAGCGTGGCCTTCTCCTCCTGCGCCTCCTCCTGTTCCATTACGTGTGCTGCTGCTGGTGCTGGGTTAGCGTTACCGGTACCTTTTCCTGGAACCTCTTCTCTGTATTACATTTATGACTGCATGGCGACAAAAAGCATGTTACCTGTGCAAAGAAACATGACATTTTCCACATTTAAAAGACAGTTTTTCCTTTGAAACTTTACAATCAATTTTCTCAAAAACTATAAGCTCTTTTTAAAAAAAAATTTTCCCTCTTGTATCCACTCCCAAGGTGCACATACCCTGCAAATTTGGGGTATGTAGCATGTAAGGAAGCTATACAAAGCACGAAAGTTCGGGTCCCCATTGACTTCCATTATGTTCGGAGTTCGGCGCAAACACCCGAACATCGCGGCGATGTTCGGCGAACGTTCGCGAACCCGAACATCTAGGTGTTCGCCCAACACTAACCAACCCCAAGCAGACACGACGCTGTCAATTTTTCATCAGAACAAATTTATTCACATACTCCCAAATTATAATAATAATTTGGGAGTATAATGTGAATAAATTTGTTCTGATGAAAAATTGACAGCTTCATGACAGCTTGGGGAAGGTGAGTCCACCATTATTGCCCTAACAATTTTAACAATTTTAGCATATTTTACCCTTTTGGCGCCTCTGTTCACTTTCTGCTTTGCACTTTGTATCTGCTGTAAGTTTTCTGGCTCCACTGGCATCGCCACTGTGCTAGCACCTGGCTGAACCAATCCTTGCTCCAATGGGGGAGGCGGGTTTGTGTTAAACGTGCACTGCGATGACAGCTAAAGCCAGCCTGGTGCATCAGGACAGCCAGGAGACTGGAGGCGGGGCAGAGAATCGAGTGGCCCAGGACAGCCGGGAGACTGGAGGCCGGGCTTGCAGACCTGCAGAACTAAAGTTTACTTCGGCATCCACCCACCATGTTAAGGAAAGGGGGCGGATGGACCAGGGCCGGTGATGAATGATTCCGAGCAGTGAGCGCCTCCCACAACATGGCAGCCACCGTATGGAGCAAACGGTGGCCGCCGTATTCGAGGCACTCCTGATTGGCACCCCAGAGTCATATTCGTGGCATGGGCCATGGATATGTGACCCTAGTGACGCCACTATCTGCAATGCTTTACAGAGTACATAGTCATGTCACTGACTGTCCTCAGAGGATCTTACTATCTAATCCTGTCATAGTCATAGTCTAATGTCCTACCATATTATTATTATGTATTTATATAGCACTGACATCTTCTGCAGCACATTACAGAGTACATAGTCATGTCACTGACTGTCCTCAGAGGAGCTCACACTCTAATCCTACCATAGTCATAGTGTAATGTCCTACCATATTATTATTATTATGTATTTATATAGCACTGACATATTCTGCAGCACATTACAGAGTACATGGTCATGTCACTGACTGTCCTCAGAGGGGCTCACAATCTAATCCCTATCATAGTTTTTTGTCCATCATACTCTAGGGCCAACTTTTAGGGGATTGTATGTCTTTTTGGGGAGGAAATTGGAGGAGCTGCAGGCATGGAGAGAACATACATGCCTTATCGTTCCTCCCTTCCCTTGGCTGTCACTTACGTTGCTGCATCACTTTCTGCGTGAATGTCCAGGAAGTTGAGGTGCTGTCCTCAAACTACAATCCAGACTTGGCCTACCCAATTCAGTGACAGATGAGCTGACTCAAGCAGTCATTCCTGAAAAACTAAAAGATCTTATTCAGCGTATCCAGGTTTTTTATTTAGGCATTTATATAGCACCAACATATTACGCAGCGCTGTACAGAGTATATTTTCTTGTCACATAATTGTCCCACAGAGGGGCTCACAATCTAGTCCCTATCATAGTCATATGTCTATGTATGTGTTGCATAGTGTATGTATTGTAGTCTAGGGCCAATTTAGGGGAAGGTCAATTAACTTATCTGTATGTTTTTGGGATGTGGGAGGAAACCGGAGTGCCCAGAGGAAACCAGCACAGACACAGGGAGAACATACAAACTCCTTGCAGATGTTGACCTGGCTGGGATTCAACCCAGGGACAAAGCGCTGCAAGGCGAGAGCACTAACCTCTACGCCACCGTGCTGCCCACAAGTTACACAGGTATCTTCAAGAAAGAAGATTGAAGATTGAAGAAAATGGGAAATCTTTCACCTTCTCAGGTTCCCTCTGCTCCCAGTCCACCTCGAGTAGCAGTACCACTTTTTAAAAAAACATATACTGTATATTATTTGCAGTAGTGTTGTAATTTTTTTAGCAGTTTTTAAAAACTTTGTCTTGCACTTTTTTCGTAATTTTAGTTTGGAGGCTCGGTGGCAGGTGGCAGTGACACACTGCAGTGTAACTGCAAAATATGTTCCCTTCTGACTTTAGTATACAGTGGGTTGCAAAAGTATTCGGCCCCCTTGAAGTTTTCCACATTGTGTCACATTACTGCCACAAACATGAATCAATTTTATTCCAATTCCACGTGAAAGACCAATACAAAGTGGTGTACACATGAGAAGTGGAACGAAAATAATACATCATTCCAAACATTTTTTACAAATAAATAACTGCAAAGTGGTGTGTGCATAATTATTCGGCCCCCTTTGATCTGAGTGCAGTCAGTTGCCTATAGACATTGCCTGATGAGTGCTAATGACTAAATGGAGTGCACCTGTGTGTAATCTAATGTCAGTACAAATACAGCTGCTCTGTGAGGGCCTCAGAGGTTGTCTAAGAGAATATTGGGAGCAACAACACCGTGAAGTCCAAAGAACACACAAGACAGGTCCAAGAGGGAGTGGGAAAAAAGGGCGCATGCCGCTAGTGGACAAAAAGGGCGCCGCCATTCACTCCCATAATAAATAGCGTTTAATGGGCGCCGAGTAGGAAAAAAGGGCGCCGGAGCTAAATAAAGTTTATAAACGGCGCCAGGAGCTAAATAAAGTTTACAAACGGCGCCCGGCGATGTTTAATGATTTATAACTGAACTTGTGGTGATTTACGTTTATAAAATGCACCCGTGCCGAATAACGTTTATGAAAATACTAAACATATTTATCTTATTTAAATAATTAAAACATTATTTAAAGTTTTATCCCTTACTGTTTGTAAAACATTATTATTCACAAAATAAAGCGATCAGTACGTAACGTAAATTGCAAAATATTTTTTGAATCCACAATTAGTAAAACATTATTATCCACATAATAAAGGGGGGTCTTAGGTTTAGGCACCAACAGGGGGGTCTTAGGTTTAGGCACCAATAGGGGGGTCTAGGGGTTAGGGGTAGGTACAGGGAGGGGTACTTAGGCAACAACAGGGGGGGTCTTAGGTTTAGGCACCAACAGGGGGGTCTTAGGTTTAGGCACCAACAGGGGGGTCTTAGGTTTAGGCATTAACAGGGGGGTCTTAGGTTTAGGCACCAACAGGGAGGTCTTAGGTTTAGGCACCAAGAGGGGGGTCTAGGGGTTAGGGGTAGGTACAGGGAGGGTTACTTAGGCACCAACAGGGGGGGTCTTAGGTTTAGGCACCAACAGGGGGGTCTTAGGTTTAGGCACCAACAGGGGGGTCTTAGGTTTAGGCACCAACAGGGGGGTCTTAGGTTTAGGCACCAACAGGGGGGTATTAGGTTTAGGCACCAACAGGGGGGTCTTAGGTTTAGGCACCAACAGGGGGGTCTTAGGTTTAGGCACCAACAGGGGGGTCTTAGGTTTAGGCACCAATAGGGGGGTCTTAGGTTTAGGCACCAACAGGGGAGTCTAGGGGTTAGGGATAGGTACAGGTAGGGTTCTGTGTAAGAGTAGGCTTAGGTATAGTTTTAGTAAAATTTTAGTAATAATTACTAATGTATTACAACACTTATTACGAACGTAGTTATATTTATATCTTTATAAACAATATTTTCAGATTTTATTATAAGAACAAAACATAAATGACGGTTATTCACAATAATATACAATTATAACAATTAAACATATATTATTGGTTTTTTTATAAACGTAATTATAAGTTTAACTTTTGAAACAGGGAAGATTAACGTTTTCATAATTTCCGATTTCATAAACATTATTTAATGATTTATAATTTTGTTAAACATTATTTGTAAACGAAAAATTGCACACTAGATTTATAAACCCTATTAATGATTAATTATTATTTAGAGTTTACACCCCGCGCCCTTTTTGTCCAGGCGCCCTTTTTGTACGTACGCGGTCCAAGACAGGTCAGGGATCAAGTTATTGAGAAATGTAAAGCAGGCTTAAGCTACAAAAAGATTTCCAAAGCCTTGAACATCCCAAGGAGCATTGTTCAAGCGATCATTCAGAAATGGAAGGAGTATGGCACGACTGTAAACCTCCAAAGACAAGGCCATCCACCTAAACTCACAGGCCGAACAAGGAGAGCGCTGATCAGAAATGCAGTCAAGAGGCCCATGGTGACTCTGGACGAGCTGCAGAGATCTACAGCTCAGGTGGGAGACTCTGTCCATAGGACAACTATTAGTCATGCACTGTACAAAGTTGGCCTTTATGGAAGAGTGGCAAGAAGAAAGGCATTGTTAACAGAAAGCATAAGAAGTCCCGTTTGCAGTTTGCCACAAGCCATGTGGGGGACACAGTAACCATGTGGAAGAAGGTGCTCTGGTCAGATGAGACCAAAATGGGACTTTTTGGCCAAAATGCAAAACGCTATGTGTGGCAGAAACCTAACACTGCACATCACTCTGAACACACCGTCCCCACTGTCAAATATGGTGGTGGCAGCATCATGCTCGGGAGGTGCATCTCTTCAGCAGGGACAGGGAAGCTGGTCAGAGTTGATGGGAAGATGGATGGAGCCAAATACAGGGCAATCTTGGAAGAAAACCTCTTGGAGTCTGCAAAAGACTTGAGACTGGGGCGGAGGTTCACCTTCCAGCAGGACAATGACCCTAAACATAAAGCCAGGGCAACAATGGAATGGTTTAAAACTAACATATCCATGTGTTAGAATGGCCCAGTCAAAGTCCAGATCTAAATCCAATCGAGAATCTGTGGCAAGATCTGAAAACTGCTGTTCACAAACGCAGTCCATCTAATCTGACTGAGCTGGAGCTGTTTTGCAAAGAAGAATGGGAAAAGGATTTCAGTCTCTAGATGTGCAAAGCTGGTAGAGACATACCCTAATAGACTGGCAGCTGTAATTGCAGCAAAAGGTGGTTCTACAAAGTATTGACTCAGGGGGCTGAATAATTACGCACACCCCACTTTGCAGTTATTTATTTGTAAAAAATGTTTGGAATGATGTATGATTTTCATTCCACTTCTCACATGTACACCACTTTGTATTGGTCTTTCACGTGGAATTCCAATAAAATTGATGCATGTCTGTGGCAGTAATGTGACAAAATGTGGAAAACTTCAAGGGGGCCGAATGCTTTTGCAACCCACTGTATTCCAAACTCAGTCATATGACAATCTAAACATAAGTGACATCAAAAGACATTTATTTACAAACCAGGGAGAACATTTAATAAAGCCTGGTATTATTGGTACTTACGGAGGCTGTTGACCAAGTATCCTCTGAATTTCAAAGATGTTGAAACTACAGCCTTAAAGTGAAGCTAAACTGAAGGGGAAAAAAAAGAGTTTGACTTACCTGGGGCTCCTACCAGCCCCCCTGCAGCCGCCCTGTGCCCGCGCCATGACAAACCAATCCTTTGGTCCGCCGCAGAGACCCTCTGCCCTGGTCTGTGCACCTCCTGATTGCGCTTCCATGGACAAGAGCATTTTGCGCATGTGCAGTATGCAAAAATCTCTACTCCGCATGCGCAGAGCGCACCTGTCGATGCACCTGCGCAGTGACTTTGGGAGTAAGGAACTCGCTGGGTGATAATATTGCCCAAGTGAACTGAGTTATTTTCCAGCGGGATGGGGGGGGGGCTGTTTAGATAGCCAGAGGTGCCCCCTTCCCTGATTTACTGTAGATAGACAGATGTGCACCCCTCTAGATAGCCAGATGTGTCCCCTTTAGATATCTATATATCTGCCCCCTTCCCCATTTAGATAGCCAGGAGTGCCCCCCTATAGATAGCCAGATGTGCCCCCCTTTAGACAGCCAGATGTGCCCCCCTGTAGACAGCCAGATGTGCCCACCTTTAGATATCTAGATCTGCTCCCTTCCCTATTTAGATAGCCAGGAGTGTGCCCCTATAGATAGCCAGATGTGCCCCCCTATAGACAGCCAGATGTGCCCCCCTATAGACAGCCAGGAGTGCCCCCCTATAGATAGCCAGATGTGCCCCCCCTATAGACAGCCAGGAGTGCCCCCCTATAGATAGCCAGATGTGCCCCCCTATAGACAGCCAGATGTGCTCCTCTATAGACAGCCAGATGTGCCCCCCTATAGATAGCCACATGTGGCCCCCTATAGATAGCCTGATGTACCCCCTTTAGATAGCCAGATGTGCCCCGCTTTTTCTGCTGCTGTTAACGCTTCTGCACTCCTCTGCAGAGGGAGAGAAGCAGGGGCACTTCGGGCAGCCAGTGAGCCACTTCTCAAGCATGTGGGGGTGCAGTGGCCATGCTGTGAGCCCTCACAGTGCTGCGCCCAGGGACATATGTTCCCCCCTTGCCCCCCCCATAGCTACGCCTCTGCATACATGTGCTGGAGACATCTGCTGTAATAAGAGCACCACACTGAAGATTGCTCTGCAAATGGGTGGCAGTGTACTTTCGTGGAGGAACCGTGAGCCTCACCCTACACTGAGCAGCTTCCTGTCATCACAACTTCAGGAGTACTGGGAACTATGTCTGAGGGTTTCATAATTATCAGGTGAAATCTTAAACTGTGACCATGAGGAGGAAGTGGTTTTCTGTCTTCTTGGCTAATAGTAATGTAATGTGTATTTCAGCACAGGCTGTGTAACTCATAAAAAAGATGTGTCATTAGGGAGGTCTTGCGTCAATGTGTGTATATATATGGACAGGCTGGCAGGAGAGCGGCAGGAGTTGCTTATAGGCTGATCATCCTAAAGGTAAGTACAGGTAGTCCCCGGTTAACGAACAAGATAGGGACTGTAGGTTCATTCTTAACTTGAATCTGTTCTTAAGTTGGAACATTGTGCCATCTCTGTCCCCTGTACCTCCTCTGTGCCCCCCCCCCCCCCCCGTGCCTCCAGTGTCCCCATCTGTGTCACCTCTGCACCTCCTCTGTGCCCCCCCCCTGTGCCTCCAGTGTCCCCCTCTCTGTCCCCTGTACCTCCTCTGTGCCCCCTTGTGCCTCCAGTGTCCCCCAATGTGTCACTTCTGCCCTTTGTAACTCTTTAGACAAGTTTAAATGCCATTTTTTGTTAGATTTTTTTTTAATCAATTTTCTCAAAAACTACAAGACCAATTTGAAATTTTTTTTTTACTTGTTCCCATGGAAACAGAGAATCCATGCCGTTCATATCGGCGGGTCGTTCGTAAGTCGGGGACTACCTGTATTTCATTGTGTTCTCTGATGCCTCACTTCTACAATACCTGGTATTTGTGGTTCCTCTTACTGGACCCTTTCACTGAGCTTTCTTCCATCTTTTCTCTCTACCTTTTTACTTGCACAGAGTAGAGTCTCGGTTTTCCGGAACTCAACTAACTGGCGGTCCCAACCAGCACAAATCACCGACAGTACTCACAGCGGGGTAAGCCAACTGCTTAGGCTTTTTGTAGGCTCTGCTGTGCTTAAAGGGGCACTACAGCGAAAAACTGTAAAATTTAAAATATGTGCAAACATATACAAATAAGAAGTACATTTTTTCCAGAGTAAAATGAGCCATAAATTACTTTTCTCCTATTTTGCTGTCACTCTGACAGAAGTGACAGGTTTTGGACTAGTCCATCTCTTTATAGGGGATTCTCAGGGATATATTAATTTTCAAAAGCACTTAGTGAATGGCAGTTGCTCTGTCCAACTGCCAAAAAATTGTGTAGCGAGCAGGGAAGCTGGCCAGCATCATTGTTTAAATCCTTTTTAGGGAATATCTTTATAAAGAATAAAAGCCCTGCTGAGAATCCTCTATGAAGAGATGGACTAGGCCAAACCCTGTCACTTCTGTCAGATTTCTACTACCTACTGTAAGTAACAGCAATATAGGAGAAAAGTAATTTATGGCTCAATTTACTCTGGATAAAATGTACTTCTTATTTGTATATGTTTGCACATATTTTAAATTTTACAGTTTTTTGCTGTAGTGCCCCTTTAAAGGATACCCGAGGTGACATGTGACATGATGAGATAGACAGGGGTATATACAGTACCAAGCACACAAATAACTAGGCTGTGTTCCTTTTTTTATTTCTTTGCCTGAAAGAGTTAAACATCAGGTATGTATGTGGCAGTTCCTGTCTGCGTCAGAACTGGGTTAGACTACAGTGTGACCCTCACTGATAAGAAATTACAACTATAAAACATTTTCCTAGCAGAAAATGGCTTCTGAGAGCAGGAGAGAGATAAAAAGGGTCAATAGTTCACAGATTTTAGCTGTGGCATACTTCAATGAATGTGTCATTGAGCAAAAACAATAAAACAGTAAAAACTTAAAAAAGTAGATTATTATTTTTAAAAACAGGGTTCCATGGCTCTCCCGGGGTTAATATACTTTCACTTTCTGTATTTTGACATTTAATACAGGGTTTATTGTATGTATATAGAGTGGGGTATAGTACTGTATTAACTAGGCCTATTTTTAACATTGAGTCTCAAGAAACCAGAAAACACTTATCTGGCACTGGCATTAGCCAACCCCCGACAGTGCCGGATAACCGAGTCTCTTCTGTACAGTTATAAGTTTTCTTTTGTTCTGATCTTTATTATCTCTCTACCCATCCTAACTTCCCTTCCTTTTCTTCTCTGCCCTTCCCCCCCCCCCCCTCTAACTTCTTACACTCTTCTCTTCCCCCTCCTCGTCTACTCTTTGCACTCCTCTTAAGCCAGGCATGTCCAAAGTCCGGCCCGGGGGCCAAATGCAGCCTTTTGAGCTATTTCTGGTGGCCCAAAAAGCTCTCTACAGTTGTTAAAGGAATACTATTGATTAAAGCATTGTTTTAATGCTGTAGGTTAGGGCACACATTGCTACAAGTACTGGGACAATGTCCTTCCTCACACAGCTCTGCCTCTCTGCTGTAAAATCCTCTTAGATACGAATGTGACAGGCTCTTAAAGGGCTAGACCATGTTCCTGCACAGTGGGGTTGCTATTAACTCCTCAATGTATAGTTTATTAATCACCTTGATGAAACAATCTTATTCAGATGGTGGTAAGGGGTTAAAGGTTCCAGCAATGTGTGTTTTATTAAGTTTTCTTCTCTGACTGATAAAGATCCTGATAATGTATTTGGAAATAGTGTCTCTCCCTCTCAGCACTGCACCACATAGCAGCCTACAAAGTAGATGCAGCCTGGAGTGAAAAGTCACTAGCCAGTCAGTCAGGAATAGTATATACACATCTCCCTGCTAGTTACATTACATCAATATTACAGCACATCTAGCTACATGTTACCTCCTCAGATCAGCCTCCTCATGTCTCCTGCATACTGTGATGCAGTGAAGTATATTTGTGAGCTGTGTGGGGAATGAAGGATGATTTTTAAGCGGGGAGAGAGACCTGGGTGAATAAATAGCCAGCAGCAGTAACAGCCACTGATTAGCAACTGCCACTGTGCTAACTGCACACGTACAGTATATGGGTTATTTACTGTAGAAAAGTTTTGGCAAAATGTCAAAGGTATAGTGTACCTAAAGGCAAATAACAAAAATCAGCTCCCTAGCACTGGCCCTTGGCCTAAGAAGTTTGGCCGCCCCGTCTTTCCCAAGCCATCTCCCCCTCTCCTCCTACCCCATCTCTTCTTACCACCATCCCACTATCTTCCAACGATTTCCTCCCTCCTCTCCTCTTCTCTCATCTTTACCCTCTGCCATAGGTTGTCATCATGTAGATATGCTGTTCACAAATGTGCTTCCATTGCTGAATTCTACTCTTTGTCATGTGACTTCCTATTTACGATTGTTTGGGCATTTCTACATGGGTCACTGAGCCCTCCCACTGGGCCATAGAATCATTATAGAGGTTGGAGGGCTGAAAAATGTTGTGGACAAATTTAAGAATATCCCTGACTGTCTTACAGAATCCCCTCTAACCTCTCTATTTTTACTATTTTTTTTCAGACACATTTTACTTTATCATAAGTAGAAAATGAACAAAACTGTTATTTTTCTTGGCTCAGGTGAGTTTTTGATGAGCTATAACTTTTAACTTGGATTAAAAGGCATTTAAAGGGAACCAGAGATGAAGCACCCTTGTGTATTTTACCATATATATATCAGTAAGAACATTAGAGAAAACTCTTATCATGCTCTCTGTTTCATCCTCACTGCTAAAAGTGGCTGTTATCAGCTGTGATACGAATCCCGGACTGAGCATTCAGTCTGGCTTTGCAGGGAATAATTATAGCTGAGTCCTTATAGCAGAGCCACAAGGGGGCAGGCTTGTGCTTGAAAAGACACCAGAGAAGACAGACTCAGCTATAATCTTTCCGTAGCAAAGCTAGACTGAGTGCTCAGTGGGGGATTCTTATCAGAGGTGATAACAGTCAGATTAAACAGAGAGCAATGAAACAAAGAGCAGATTAGGTGTTTACTGTCATGTTCCCACTGATTTATAAGGTAAAATACAAGAGGGTGCTTCATCTCTGGTTCTCTTTAAAGGACATGTATCATGAAAAATTGTAACATCTGTAAAATGCATTATAAGTTACTTTTTTTCCTATGTTACTGGTGCTAATAGTGGGTAGTGAGAATCTGTCAGGTTTTGGACTAGTCCATCTCCTAATGGGGGATTCTGAAGTATTTATTTTATTTACAAAAGCACTTACTGAACAGCAGTTGTTCAGTCCTACTGCCAATATAGTGTGCAAACAAACAGTCTAAGAAAAAATGTCCTGCGCTAACTAGCTAGGCTAAAGTCATTTATGCAAAAAAATGACAGGTGTTATCCTTTTTGTTGGTGCACTTTGGAGCTGCTTCTCACTGGGTGGATTCCAGGTACTGAAGTGTATGGAGAAAACAAAAAAGAAGCGCTCCAATAATGCATTAAAATTTTTAATGAGGATACGCAATACGCAGGAAGCGCAGAAACCTGTAGTAACGTGGAGGCATTTACGTGAGCGGTCACGCCCCCTCCTTCCCCTCCTGGCGACACCGCAGCCAGCGGAACGTGGAACAACAACGTCGCATCTCCGGGTCCTGGCCAGACAGCGGCAGAGGGTTACGATCGTGGACAGGCCACTACACGCTGATTTTAAGGAAACCATAATGTAAGTGCAATTTTATATTGGGTATCCTCATTAAAAATTTTAATGCACTATTAGAGCGCTTCTTTTTTGATTTCTCCATGCCAATATAGTGTGCAAGCGAGAAAGGAGGCCGACCAGTATTTTTGGATAGATCCTTTCAAGGGAACGCTCTTGTGAAAAAATGATAAATAAAGGTGATACCGAGAAATCTCCCAAGAGGAGATGGACTAGCCCAAAATCTGTCAGATTTCTACTATCCACTGTAAGCAACACTAACATAGAAAACTCATTTATAGTGCTGTTTACTCTGGGAGAAATGTACATTTTTATAAGTATGTACTTTCATTTTTGTTTTGTTTTGTGATGTGATCCTTTAACTACCTTTATTGAACTAATTTTTCTTCTTCCACAATATAACACAGAGCTGGTAACAGCAGGGCTGTATTTGGGATTTGTGCTGCTCTAAGGGCTGGAGCACACCGAGCAGCTTTTTCAGCGTTTCTGCAGCCGCTTGCAGCTGCGGATCGGCTTGGTCAATGTATCTCAATGGGGTGGTGCACACCAGAGCGGGAAGCGTTTTGCAGAAACGCATACTCCCGGGGTGAGGCATTTTTTGGATTGCGGAGGCGTTTCTGCACAATGTTAAGTACAGGAAAAACGCAAACCGCTCTGAAAAACGCCTGTTCAGAGCGGTTTTGACAGCGTTTTTGTTACAGAAGCTGTTCAGTAACAGCTTTACTGTAACAATACATGAAATCTACTACACCAAAAACGCTTCACAAAACCGCAAAACGCTAGCTGAAACGCTACAGAAAAATAAGAAAAAGCGTTTCAAAATCTGCTAGCATTTTACGGATCTGCTAGCGGGTTTTGGTGTGCACCAGGCCTAAGTCATGGTGAAAGTAGGCGTGGTCACAGCATGTGGTGGGCATGGCCACAACCGGCAGCGGGTGGTGCCAATTAAAATATCCCGAGAAAAGAGCAACCTAAAGTCAGTGGGCCTGTATTGCCTTTCCAGATATAAGTAGATATATAAACAGCCGACCGTTTACTGTATATTTAATCGCCATCAATCTTTCAATACCGTTCTTCTTCCTTTACAAAGCACTCTGTAAACAGGATTGCTGCCATTGGAAACTCTGCATACCACAGAGCGGGTTCACAAACACTTGCAGAATGCTCTTTGTATAAACAACCTCCTCCCATGTTAACAATAAACAGGTTCCTTCAGGGCCCTTTTACACTTAATGCTTTGGTACGCTTTTTTTTCCCCATAGCAATGCATTGTGAAAAAGTTTTCAGTTAAAACACTTATAATATGAACTGAGCAATAGGGAAGCATGGACATTACCTTGCACATCAGTTGTCCTTTCAGTTATAACTGAGAGCAACTGATTAAGTGTAAAAGTAACGTCAGGAAGATCCTGTTAAAGCTAATGGGAATTGAATAAAGGGAAAAAAAAATCAAACTGATACTTAAAGCGGACCCAAACCAAACATTTTTTTCATTTAAAATATTTAGTTGCAGCACTCTGACACATACAATTAATAAACACTCCTTTAGGCCTATGAGAATTTCAGTGCATGCTTTTCACCCTTCTCTTTTCATAACTAGGGTTATACAGGAGGCAGCCATCACTTCTGAGCTTAGTAGGAGGTTTTAGATCATGGGTGTGTTTGTCATCAGCTACCCTCCCTCACAGGGGCGTCGTCTATGTGAAATCTCACACAAGCTGAGATCACCTCCCCTGTGACATCATCAGTAGCAGCCTGTGTTTTGTTTTTGTTTTTTATCTCCTCCACCAGTCTGCCGGATTCTGTCCCGGCAATATGAAAGGAAGGGAGGGGTTCCTCCAATAAATGTAAAATATTTCATATTTGTCATCATGCAGCTAAAAAAAGGCTGTGATTTAATATTATAAGTTAGAAAATAGATGTTATTTCTGAAATCTTGTATTTTTAATTTGGGTCCACTTTAAGTAGAGGGAAGGCTCTGGGTCCTATAGAGCCTTCACTGTCCCCACGTTCCAAAGCTGTCCTCCGATTGGTTGAATAATGCTCTCTGCTGCCGCAGGAAGCATTGGAAGCCTTCGAGAGCCCGAGTGCTCCCAAAGACAGGCGGCTCCGTACTGCACCTGCACGGGCGCCCTCGCTCGCACATACGCAATACAGAGCCGCCCCCAGCTTTGGGAGCACTCAGGCTCCTGAAGACTTCTGAAGCCTCCCGTGGCGGGGGATTCAAGCAGGGTGACATCACTGGGACACGGGGATCGCAAGAGGAGCGGGAAGGCTCTATACGACCCAAAGTCTTCCCTCTCCTTAGGTAAGTTTCTTTTCTTTCTTTTTTTTACCATTAGCTTTAAAGAGGAGCTGTCAGACATACTATCTCGGAAAAAAACCCCACATACTGTATATAAGTAGATAAATACGTGCTCTACTTACATAACATATGTATTCTACTGTCCGCATTTTGATTTTAGTGATTTTTCTACAGTTAAAAAAAAAGGGAAAATCCTTCTTAGCATTTCCCATTTTAACTGTGGCTATTTTGAAGCCAATCCTGATGTCATTTCCTCCTTTACTCTCCTCTGCCTGATTGTGTATGCATTGCCCGCCCTCCACTATAGAAAGTGCATTCTCAGCATGAGAAATATTAGCCAATCAGAGAGGAACAGAGGTGTGGGAGGGGAAAACAGGAGGAAAGAGGTTTCAGCCAAGCAGGTTGCATTAGTTAAGTCTGAGGGGAAAGTAGAGAAGCAAAAAAGGACAACCCAGCATGCCCTGCAACTTCCTTTGTGCGGCAGATGTACCAAATAAGAATCAGGTAAACTGGGGAATGCTCATTTATCAACAAGAAAAGTAATAGTGATTTTAACTTTTGGATTGCCTGGTTAGCATCCTCATTACTTGTTTACAGATAAAAATAACGAACTATTTTTAAATGTTATGCCCGACAGTTACACTTTAAGCTGTTGCCTTCAAAGATAACACGATTGAACTTGAAGCTGTATTTCTCAGCTTCTCCAGTTATTTTCAGATTCATTCAAATGGGTGAAGTTGGCTATCTGGCTGCAGCTGATGACGCGGCCATTCCACGGTGTTACTAACCGAAACTAGCAAACAGGAGTATCAAAATATGCTGCCAGCCTATGGATTTGTCCAGTTGTTAAAAAGAGGAACAAAGCCTCTTACTCTGTGCAGCCAATTGCTCCTGCAGCAAGGCGGGGATTGCTGGACTGACTCATTGCAGCAGCACTATTGCCAAGGTTACAGGGCAGTGCAATGCGAGCTTCCTGTCAGTTTTGGAAACTCCCAGCTGGCTGCAGACTGGAATGGAAAGACCATTTTTAACATGAAACTTGACCAGTGCTATCTATCGCAAATGTATAATGGAAGTGTAATTTCCCTTTTTTTAACTGCTGGTTGCTTTAACATTTTCTTTCTTTGAATTAAATGTTCTCTTTTTCTGTTTAGCTCTAGTACTATGCTTGGCACTGCTGGAAGTCAAAGGAGGTCAGTACAGCCAATATTTCTATTATTTCAGCTGCTTTCTGAGTTGCCCTGATGCAGTTTTATAGTATGTGGATACCATTTAAATCATAGGTGTAAAAATCTGGTACATGGGCCAAATCTGCCCTGCAGAGCCATTAGCTGTGGCCCGCAAGTGGTTTCCCCACTTTAAATTATCTTTGGCCCACCCTAGATCATCAGGGAAGCCATATGATGGAAGGAGAGGGAAACACTAGATACCAAGCGAGATAAACAGAGGAACACCAAGAGCCCCAATAGTGTAATATGTATTGACAAAGGGGATAATGACAAAGAGTAATAGTTGTTATACTCACAAGCATGGGTCACCAATAGGCAACCACTGTAAAGGCAGGTGGGGAGATTATCCTGACCCCACTCAGGAATAAGAAGTCGCTCTCTGTAGATAGTAGAAAGGGTCGCAACCCTCCACCCAGGGTGGATACAATATTATATAGGAGAGAACAGAGGCGCCAAAAGGATAAAAGGGGTTTTAAATGAGCTTAAAAGCCAAACATTTGGTAATTAGAGGAGGCAGTGGTGGACTTACCTCCTCCAAGCAGACACAACACGACTGTACATTCAGTCTATTTATTAACGAACTCCAGATGAAACAAAGCAACGCGTTTCACGGGTCAGTGCCCGCTTCCTCAGGCAATAGAAAAAGGAGTTACAGCATCTAGCAAAACAACAACACTCGGCACCTCTGTGCACAGTAAATATTGCACTGGTAAATATTAACAATCATATGGGCTGGTATTGCTGTTTTCACCTTCCTGAGTACCATCAAGCTGTATGGGGGGTGAAGGGTTGAATGTTTTTGGAAGAGCATGTGTAATGTCTCCTGGAAATGCAAAGCCCTGAGATTTTTACCCTCACACTGCTGCTTGTTACAGCTATGTGTTTACATTTCAGATGAATGTCCTGAAAATGAAGAATATAAGGAATGTGGTACTGCCTGCCCCGCTACATGCGCCAATCGCTTCACATTCAAACGCCGAGGGGCGTGCATAGCTGTGTGCCGCGACGGGTGCTTCTGCAAAGCTGGATACTTGCGCAACAGAGACAGGAAGTGCGTCCCACCACAGGAGTGCTCGTAATGCTTTCTGCTCTTGTTATCCTCCAGCCAGACACGGGTTTCTGTGGATGGTGTTTTAACAAATAAATTATTTTCTGTTCTACAATGCGTCAAGTGACTTGTGGTCTTTGTCTCGTGGTATCATGATAGTAGACCCAAGCCACAACTCAGATCGAAAATTTTAGTTGACCATTGGGCTTGCCCAACAAGAGGAAAGCCTCTGGATCCTATAGAGGCCTCCTGTGTCCTCCTCACTCCTGTCGCTAGGACCATCCAGACAAGGGCGTAGCTAAGAAGCTGTGGGCCCCAGCCAGAGCCGGGACAAGGTCCTTCAGCACCCAAGGCTGAGACACCAAAGTGCGCCCCTCCATCCCTCCCACTCCAGCCATCACACACTGATTGCTATTAGACTAAGAGGCGCCACAGGGCCCACATCCTCCCCAACACCTTGATCTCTAGTTATCTGGCTTGCAGTCACTGCCATGTATGCCCTTTTCTTATTTCTTTCTGCTTCAAACACAATTAGGAATGACATCTGAATGAATTGTGCGCCCCCTCCTACACTGCGCCCTGAGGCTGGAGCCTCTCCAGCCTATGCCTCGGCCCGGCCCTGGCCCCAGCGCAAGTTTAGCATTGGGCCCCCACAAGCATGCTATAGATAACAATTATATCACAAAGCTGGACTGCGCTCTCCACTTCTCAAGCCTCCTACTCTAACCAGGCAAAAATGCTAGTTTCAGCGTTCTAGTGGGAACCATGCCAAAAGCCCAATGGTCAACTAAATGGGAGAAAGGAAATTAAAAACACCTCACCTTCTTCTAGTTACTGTAGCTAGTAGAAGGTGAGGTGTTTTTAATTTCCTTTCTCCCATTTCGTTGACCATTGGGCTTTTGGCATGGTTCCCACTAGAACGCTGATAAAAAACGAGCATTTTTGCCTGGTTAGAGTAGGAGGCTTGAGAAGTGGAGAGCGCAGTCCAGCTTTGTGATATAATTCTTCATCTGGAACAGTGTGACAGCGATCCCACACATCTATGATAACTGTTTTCTAAGCTAAGACTTAGTTTTGGGTAAGGAACTGAGAACATTGATTTACTGTATTTTGGGTATTTGTAATATTGGTGGCGCAGCCCTGTGGGTATTATAAATACAGTATATAGATAACAATTGATACAACACACCAAAAGTCAATCAAGGACAACCACAGTGTCAGAGGTGCAAGAAGGGGATGGGAAACTGTGTGTTATGTGAGTTAGGCCTCTTTTCCATGGACTGTTGATAGGCAGTGAAATGCCTCTCAAACTCTCACAACTGCTCACTGCTGCCTGGTAACTACTCACCGCAGCTTGGCAACTGCTTGCTGAGCACACAGTTTAACAGACCGTGGGAAAGCGGCCTTAGTGATCACTACTGTTCAAATCAACTATCAAAGTAATTATTATCAGCACAGGACCAATAAAGAGCTAATCCTGTGTTTAAGGGTGGGCCCCTCTAGCCCAAGGGCCCCCATGTGGTCGCTACCTCTGCACGCCCTATTGCTAGGCCACTGCATCCAGAAGATCCTTGAGTCTTCAACAATAATGATCATAATCAGCTTGTTACAATTACGCAAAATGTTGCCTTCCTGGCAATGCCAGTTAGATGCAATAATTGCACATTATTCAATTTTCTCCGTAAATTTTGTCCACAGTAAAATATCACTATTTAATATCGATATTATACAATAAAATATTGATATTTAATAGCGATATTTTACTAACAACATTACTATGCGCCCTTATTTCCCCACCACTTTATTTGATGCATGTGCTAAGACCAGCAAAATGGCAAAATCAGTACAGCAGAGGCTCGTACGACTTGCAAACAGCAGCTGCCGGGCCGGGCCCTTGTCTCTCTCCGGGCCCCATAACTGAGTATAGGTACGGTAAATTTACCGATATTCTACAATCTACAATTTATTTCTCTTGTTTTCACCAACAGTTACCCCCTTGTTTGCTTGATGAAGCAGGCTTGACCTGCGAAACGCGTTGCATTTCTGTCTGGGGTATCGTATAATAATAAATGTATTTACATACAAGTATATAAAAACAGGACGTCTTGTCTGCTTATGGGAGGCAAGCCCACCACTTCCTCCAAGCACTTTTAAAACTTATTTTTTTATCCTGCTGGCGCCTCTGTTCAACATACTAAGATATTCTACAATCGGCTTTCTCTGGTGCCCAAATTTCCAGGCGCCCTTTTATCAAACGCACCCTCAAACCTCTGATGTTGGTCTGCAAAACAACACAAGGAAACAATTTGAAGACATTTGTGTACATATGTAAAACTTTTATTCCAGGTGATTTTGATTAAAGGGATCAATATACACTGCATGTAAGGCCCGGTTAACACTGGCATTAAGTGGCAAATGGATCCACGAAAACAGTTCTGATTACCGGATCCGTTTTCACTCCGTTGCCGTTCAGCTGCTTCTGTTCCATTTACCCACATCCCCCCCACCCACCCAGACCCCCATCAGTAAAGTGGACTTTTCTGTCGAGAATCGTCTGACTCTTCACTAGTAGTGTGAAGAAACGTTCCATTTTCTCGTTGCCTCAATGCAGGGCTTCAAAGTCCGTTCCGCTGAGCTCAGCAGTCCAGAAAAAAATGAAGTCCGTTCAGCGGTTCGTGCGGAATGGATCCTTTCGAATGGGCGGATGTGAATGGATCCATAGGTAAACCGTTTTTTTTTTCTGCAAGTGTGAACTGCCGACCGGGCCTTACTCAACAAATACACACAGCCAAACAAAGATCTTCGGCACTAAAAATGGCATTTAGCAGCAGAGCCGGGACAAGGTCCTCCAGCACCCAAGGCTGAGACACCAAAGTGCGCCCCTCCATCCCTGCCACCCCAGCCGTCACACACTGATTGCTATTAGATTAAGAGGCGCCACAGGGCCCTCAATCTCCCCAACACCTTAATATCTAGTTATCTGGCTTGCAGTCACTGCCATGTATCCCCTTTTCTTATTTCTTTCTGCTTCAAACACAATTAGGAATGACAGCTGAATGAATTCTGTGCCTCCTCCTACACTGCGCCCTGAGGCTGGAGCCTCTCCAGCCTATGCCTCGGCCCGGCCCTGTTTAGCAGTGGGCAATATAACTTTAATTCTTTGATACCCAGAAACATGGGGAAGAACAAAAACATGACTCGAGAATGACTTGTGAGATAAAGAACCCGAATGAGAGATCAGTTTTGTTTATTAATAGGTTTACAGATCGTATTTCTTGTTCATAAGAAAAAACGAGTGAAGTAGACTGGCTACAACTACTACTTCTGTTGCAAAAATGAATGGGAATGTATCGTGTTATAAATCATTCGCTCTTTGTGTTTACAAATTCTGTCATATGTTGGTCATATATTACTGTACTGACTGATTTAAAAAAAAATTGCAGAACACAGAGAGGAATGGGAACAGGTAGAAATGTATTATCCAGCACAGCCTTTCTCAACCTTTTTACCCAGGAGGAACCCTGCAAATGGTTTCTGTATCTCAAGGTACCCCTGCAAACAAATTTTTGGATCTTCATAGTTCCCAACTGTCCCTCTTTTGGATGGACAGTCCCTCTTTCAGAGCCCTTTCCCTCTGACCCTCTTTCCTCCTTATTTGTCCCTCTTTCAGGACTTTGTCCCTCTTTCTATGTCAATAAATATATATATTTCTCTACTAAAAAATGTGTTTGATTGACTCTAAACTTTATTTCCATCCTTTAAATTGATATATTACTAATTTTAAAATGTTACTATGAAGGAAAATGAACCAGGATAGAAAGGACCAGTGTGGTTTGAATGATAAAACAACATATTTTTCTTATGAAATCTTTATGGTATGCGGGACTAGGGGCGTGACGGGGCGTGATCAGGGGTGTGGCAGAGGCGTGGCTCTCTTTCTCATCTCAAAAAGTTGGGAGATATGGATCTTGAGGAACCCCTGCATTTATTTTGCAGAAGGCGTGGACTTTAAAAGTAGGTGTGGCGGTTTATTTCACTGCCCCTATTACACTGCCACTCATTATACTGGATTCTTATTCTGGTTCTTTTTATTAATGTGCTTATTATTATTCTGCTGCACTTATATTATAATGTGCTCTAATACCCTAATATACTCCCCCCACCATGGGGGGAAATGTCAGGGAACCCCTGCAGAGTACTCAATGAACCCTGGGGTTCCCGGGAGCCCTGGTTGAGAAAGCCTGATCTAGCCAGAGGCGTATCTAGAGGGGTGCAGGCATGGCTTGTGCCATGGGCGCCACAGCACCATGGGGCGCCATGCCTGCCCCTGTGCAGCACCCCCATGCCTCAGGTCAGATTAATTGTTATCTGGGTAACATGGCTACTTAATTTATGTATGGAAGGCTCACTTAGCTTAGTGTTAGAAAAGAGGACAGAGAAGAAATAAGAAGAGCTATTTCACAAAAAGTAACTTCAGCAATATCCCAAGCCAAAAACACAGGAAACCATAACACATGTACATGAGAAAGGATGCTGTTTTTAGAGGGGAAGGGGGCTCTGACTGGGGGGGGGGGGCACAATTTCAGTGTTTGCCATAGGCTCTATATTACCCAGATACGCCCCTGGATCTAGCAGAACTACAGATGATGGCTTATGATAGTGATCTCTCCAGTGCCATCTACTGTCTATTTTGTATAGCAGCAGTTACTTGTATTTCCTTTCAAGCTAAATTTATTGCCTTGGTTTGGTAGATGGAGGACAGTCCTTGGTAGGGATACAGCTAGTCTTATCCTTCTCATTGCGAAGCACATACCCCTTCTTACAGAAACAGCCTTCAATGCATTGCATTGTGCAAACACGCGCTGTGCCCATGTTGCTGCAGGTATCAGGGCAGGCCGTGCCACACCCGGTGTGCATTGTGTTTCCTCGGCAGGATCTGCATTTCTCCTCCGGAATGCAGGTGGATCTGGTATCATCTGGCAGAAATGTGAAGAGAGGGAAACCGAGAGCCCGATATAGTGTAGTATGTTAATGTAATGGTATCTGGTGATAAAGAAGGTGATTATACTCACAAAGGTAGGTCGCCACCAAGGCAACCACTGGGCGAGCAGGCGGGGAGAATTATAACCTGACCCCGCTCAGGTCTAAGAAGTCGCTCTCTGTAGATAGGAAAAAGTGGGGATACACCCCTCCACCAAGGGTGGATTAAATTATTTTGTAGCAGGATAACAGAGGCGCCAGGTAGAGTAAAATTAATTAAAATCGTTAAAAAGGGCGAAGTGGGTGGACTCACCTCCCTTCTGGGAGAAATGGCCGGACAACGGGCAAATTACTTGCAGTTTAAAGTAGCATTTAATAATAACTCCAAAAGTGCAACGCGTTTCACGGGTAACAGTCCCGCTTCTTCAGGCAAACGATTTTTGGAGGGTACTGGGGGAGGGAAAAAAGGAAACAAGGGAATTGCCAGAGGAACGCAAATACCAAGCACCAAAAAGGTGCACCACAGATCTACAACAAAATGATGTGCAATGCGACATATAACAGCAAAATATGCATAAACAATAAATAATGTGCAGATCACATATATAAAGTGGCAAGTTGCATATATAAAGTGGCAGTGCGTACAACCAAGGAATAAACAACATATAGCAGCCAATTCTGCATATAGCAGTAAATTATGTATAAAAATTAAATAAAAACAATGTGAAAATCACATACATAAAGTGATAATGCATACAGCCAAGGTATAAATGAAGTTAGACCTTTCCTATTAAAGGTGACGCAATGGTTGGGCTTAAGGTGCAGACTATCATAGGCAAACAAGGTGTTTCCATTAAAGAGGAGTGGAAACAAAGTGTAATAAAGCTACTATGCTGAAATTTGTATTTAAAAGGATAGAAGGGTATTGGGGAGTGAAAAAATCATCTACTTACCACTGTCTGGTCAAGAGCTGGGTATAGCGCCTCTGTAGGGTGTGAAGCACTCTGTCTCTGGTTTATAGAGGAAAGGGTATGTGGAGGTGGAACATGGAAAGAGAGTGGGCGGGGCTGTAAGAACAATGTAGGTTCAGGATGCAAGGGATATGTGAAGTGAAACAAGGGAGGGGGAAACAAGGATGAGGAAGGGGGAGGGGACCCAGTATAAAATAGGGGAACTAGGGTATATTCATTTACCATAATGCAAGGTTCCAAACGGGGTACCTGGTGTGGGTCTAGGTGCAATCATATGTAGCTTAAATATGGGATTATAGCTGGCATTTAGAAGCCGGCGACTGCAGAGGGTATGTGGTGAGGTGTTGTTCGGGACAAGTATGAAATAAAAATACTGGACAAGAAAAGAAATGATGACACGGTTACATAACAGTTGCACTTATGAATATACATAAATATATAGTAAACATTTTTTTGTTCATGCCGCAATATGCAAAACAATGCATCAAAAAAAGGAAGTAGGTCAATCCACTCCACCTGAGATTATTGGATGGAGAGGAGGAGAAAAAAAAAAAAAGCCATGTGCTTGAAAATGAGAGTATGGTTGCAAAATTATGCATAGTTGCAAAAATTTGCATGAGACATAAAAATAACACAGGAATAACTAGAATACATAAAAAAAAACAATAAAAACGTTAAATGATAAAAACAGGACAAGTCTAAGTGGATGATGACACGGTTGCATAAAAGTTGCACTTTCGAATATACATAAATACATAGTAGAATGTTTTTCATGCCGCAATATGCAAAATAATGCATCAAAAAAGGGAAGTAGGTCAATCCACTCCACCTGAGATTATTGGATGGAGAGGGAGAAGAAAAAAAAAAAAAGCCCATGTGTTGAAAATGAGAGTACGGATGCAAAATTATGCATAGTTGCAAAAATTTGTATGAGACATAAAAATAACACAGGAATAACTAGAATACAGAAAAAAACAATAAAAACCGTTAAATGATAAAAACAGGACAAGTCTAAGTGGTGTAAAATAAAAGAGAGGACCATTTAAAAGTATTAAAAGTGTGATTCAGTAAACTTTTTCTAATTGTTCATTTAGACTTTCAGGTGTTAGTGTTTTTAAAATTTGTATCCAGAACATTTCTTTATTCCTTAGAACCTCAAAAGCATTCTGTGGTGGGATAGATTCGATAAGTGTGAATTTGAGTGTTTGTGGATAGCGATCATGAGTGGAACCGAAGTGACGGGAGACGCTGTGGAGTGGGTAATTTTTCAATATATTGCGCTTGTGTTGTCCTATTCTGTTTCGGACAAGTTGAGTGGTGCGTCCCACGTATTGTAGATTGCATGAACAGGAGATCAGATAAATAACATTTCTGGCGGAACAGGTGATGTGTTGTTTAATGGTGTACTGTGATTTAGTAGTGTTAGATGAGAAAGAGTCAGAAGAAATAATGAAGCGGCGGGCTGTGCATCTGGGATTTCCACACGGAAAGGACCCAGGGTTTAGGGCAGGTATGGTTGCTGTGGTATTGGAGATGGGATGATGTAATTTGCTGGGAGCCAGAAGGCCTTTGAGGTTAGGAGCCCTTCTGAATGTGAGCAAGGGAGATACAGGAATGGTGGGTTTGAGGTGGGGGTCTTGTGTCAGAATCTCTCATCTGTTTTGTAGTAGGGATCTTATCTGTTTGTGGTGATGGCTGAATCCGGCGATAAATCTAGGGAAAGAGCTGAATGAGGAGGAAGGAGCAGTGTTGTTGGTATTACTGACAGTGGCCTTCCATTTGGCATCCTTGATCAGTTTTTTAGGGTAGCCTCGTTCTATAAACTTCTTAGTAAGGATATCTGATTGGGATTGGTAATCGGAAAGGTCAGTGCAATTGCGGAAGATTCTACGGTATTGGCTATAGGGAGTATTGGTAGTCCATGGTCGGTGATGATGACTATTGAAATGGATGTAGTTGTTGGAGTCTACTTTTTTGAAGTGTGTTTTAGTCTTGATGTGAAAATTATCTATGAACAGAACCAGATCTAAAAAAATCAATGGTGGTGGAATGATGTTGGTGAGTGAAAGTAAGGCCAGTCGGGTTATCATTAAGAAAGGTGAGGAATGTGGGAATGAGGGAAGGGTCGCCCTTCCAAATAAAAATCAGGTCATCGATGTATCTTTTGTATAGGACAATGTTATTGCTAAATGGATATGTATGAGAGAACTTTAAATGTTCTAAGAGGCCCTTGGATAGGTTGGCATATGAGGGTGCAAATTAGCTACCCATGGCTGTGCCAGATACTTGATGGTAATGATTATCTGCAAAGGAAAAAACATTATGTTGTAAAATAAATTCTGCACATTGGGTGATAAATGATTGTTGGGTGATTGGCATGTCGGTGTTGGTGGACAAAAAATGTGTTAATGATCTGAGATCGAAGGTGTGTGGAATATTGGTGTATAAGGACGATACATCACAGGTCAGCCAGCTGTAATCTGTGTTCCAGGCAGTGGTGTTTAGTATTTGGATGAGATGTTCAGAATCTTTCAGATATGACGGTAAATTTTGTACAAGTGGTTGTAGGTGGTGGTCCACGAATTTAGATAGATTACTGGTGATGGATTCGATACCTGCAATAATGAGTCTACCGCGTGGGTTGATGAGTGTCTTGTGAATTTTGGGGAGATAGTAGAAAAATGGTGTTCTGGGATGATGATTGATAATGTAATTTCTTTCGTTTTTTGTGATAATACCATTTAAAAATGCTTGATTGATGAAGAGTTTGAGGTTGGCATTATGGTGGGGAGTGGGATCAGAGTCTAAATGGTTGTAATGGTGTGGGTTATCAAGTAGTCTGTGTGCCTCTGATAAATAGTCAGTTTTATTAAGTAGAACTATGCCTGCGCCTTTGTCAGCGGGTTTGATAATTATGTCTGGATTATTTTTAAGAGTATTGAGGGCTTTCTTTTATGATGGGGTGAGATTGGATGTAAGGGGTGGAGTGTCAAAGTCCAATTTTTGCAGATCATTGAGCACTAGTGTGTAAAAGGTTTCAATGAAATTACCCTTTGAAGAGGTGGGATAAAATCGTGAACGACCCTTGAGATGTGTGTTGATATATTTCTCTGTTTAGATTTCATCTATATTGGCTGTGCAAATGGGTAAATGGTCATTGGCTGTGATGATGAGTAAGTCATTGTTTTCTCTTAAAGAAGTTTCCTGTTTTTTGCAAACTGCCTTTTGAGAGTTAATTTGCGTATGTAGGAATTGAGTTCAACAAATAGTCTGGTCATTTGTGAGGAGTTGGTGGGACAGAAGGAGAGACCCTTTTCTAATAACTGAGTTTCCTGTGTGGCTAGGACGTGGTTGGAGAGGTTAAAGATACAGCGGGTTGGTTCAGAGGAGTTGGTTGTGGGGGGATGGCTGACTCTATTCGGTTTCTTTTTTCTTTTCCCTCTGTGTCCTCTTTTCCTGATTCTGGTAGGGGTCTCTTTAACTTGGATTTTGGTTGGAAAATTACACGGGAGGCAGTGGGGCTCGGTAGTAGTATTAATAACGTATTCTGAGTGATACTGGAGGGAAGGTCTAAAAAAGAGGATGACATGGCATTATTAGGGTGGTCATCCTTGGGATTAGGATCAGTATGTATTTTAGTGGTAGGTGGAAAGTAACTGTTGATCTGAGTGGTTTTTGTTCCTGGAATGATCTTGGGACTCTGAGTTTTGGACATGGTGGGTGATGAAGGAGAGGGTTGTGTGTCATAAACACTGATTTGTGACAGTCTGAGGTCTACTTCCTCAGTGAGTTGGGCTGCAGAGTGAATATTGTTAGTATTGGTTGGACCTCTATTCCTGCAGGTGGCAGTAGGTATAGCCAGAGTTTTTTGGGGGGAACCATCCAGGAAAATACAAGCTGGATTGGTGCTGAGTGTGAATCTGGTGTTTTTTATGGTAGATGGTGTGGACTGAAGATTGTTCCCCGAGAACAATTCAATGTTGTCAATAGTGTGATTGGGGTGGGGGACATCCAGGGGAAAGTTAGGTTTTAGTATGATGGGTTTATTGGAGGGTCTAGGTTTGGGGCCATGAGGTGAATGTTTGTGAGTCTGTTTGTTGAATACAGCTTTGATCATAATTTGTCCAAAACAGAATTTGGGTGCTGTTAGAGCCGGGGGGGGGGGGGGGGGGTGCTGGTATTGTTGATAGGAGTCTCCTGTGTGGTGGTGGCTGGTGGTTTGGGGCCAGGAGGGGGAACCAGTGGTGGGGGTGGATAGGGTGGATACTGTGGCGGACGTGGGATCGTGAGACTCATGAGTGGTGGTGGTGGTACAGGGTTGGGGAGTGTTGGTCTAGGATTAGTGGGGGGTATTCTGGTCCTACGTTCCCTCTCCCTGTGTTCCGCGTAGGCCAGTCTGTCTCCGTTTAGTTTTTTTTAGCTTGGCCTCGGTGGTCGCGGTTTCAAATTTTTTTAAACGTGAGATCAGATTGGACATGAGGGGTAGGTATTGTTTATTTTTGAGATGTAAGGATAGTTGTTCTCTACAGTCGGTAATTATGGGTTGTAACTCTATGATAATGGATTTTCGTTTTCTAATGATTCATTCCCCCCGTACAGCTTTCTAAATATTCATACCAGTCATCTGAAAAAAACAGTATCTTTTGGAAAAGCAGTTAATGTTTTTATTCTGATCCCATCTGGAGAGATTTTCTCTTCGATATAAGTTTCTTGCATGGCTATATCCGCTATGTTGAAGAATTCGTCTTTTAGCGCATTCTCTAATTTGATGAATAGGGGTTTGAGATCAATATCTGGAACTGAAATTTCATCTGGAGAATCTGTGTTAGTCTCAGATGTTGGTATGGGGGTGGATTTGAACTGGGCCAGCAGGCCCTCCCTGTGGGTAGCTCGTTTATCAATGAAGTCCATGGTGTGGGCTGCAATCGGTATGCCGCTCCGTCGGACGACGATCAGGCAACTACAATGTGAAGAGAGGGAAACCGAGAGCCCGATATGGTGTAGTATGTTAATGTAATGGTATCTGGTGATAAAGAAGGTGATTATACTCACAAAGGTAGGTCGCCACCAAGGCAACCACTGGGCGAGCAGGCGGGGAGAATTATAACCTGACCCCGCTCAGGTCTAAGAAGTCGCTCTCTGCAAGAAGGGCAGGAAGCCCTTCTTGCAGAAACACCCGCTCACACACGGCTTGCGACTCGGAGGGCGGTTGTAGTCGCTGCAGGTTGGCGGTCGTCTGTTTCCACACTTTCTGTATTCTTGGTCTGGTCTGCACTGAATGGGAGCTGCTAAAAATGTCAAAGAGCAGTCATGGTAAAAATCATGGCTTTTCAAGCAAGAACGTTACAGTCTACCTGAAGGGTAAAAAGTAAGTACCGTACTTACCTACAGTGACTTGCAAAAGTATTCAGCCCCCTTGAATTTTTCTACATTTTGTCACATTACTGCCACAAACATGAATCAATTTTATTGGAATTCCACGTGAAAGACCAATACAAAGTGGTGTACATGTGAGTAGTGGAAGGAAAATCATACATCTTTCCAAACATTTTTTACAAATAAATAACTGCAAAGTGGGGTGTGTGTAATTATTCAGCCCCCTGAGTCAATACTTTGTAGAACCACCTTTTGCTGCAATTACAGCTGCCAGTCTTTTAGGGTATGTCTCTACCAGCTTTGCACATCTAGAGACTGAAATCCTTGCCCATTCTTCTTTGCAAAACAGCTCCAGCTCAGTCAGATTAGATGGACAGCGTTTGTGAACAGAAGTTTTCAGATCTTGCCACAGATTCTCGAATGGATTTAGATCTGGACTTTGACTGGGCCATCCTAACACATAGATATGTTTTGTTTTAAATCATTCCATTGTTGCCCTGGCTTTATGTTTAGAGTCGTTGTCCTGCTGGAAGGTGAACCTCCGCCCCATTCTCAAGTCTTTTGCGGACTCCAAGAGGTTTTCTTCCAAGTTTGCCCTGTATTTGGCTCCACCCATCTTCCCATCAACTTTGACCAGCTTCCCTGTCCCTGCTGAAGAGATGCACCCCCCGAGCATGATGCTGCCACCACCATATTTGACAGTGGGGATGGTGTGTTCTGAGTGATGTGCAGTGTTAGTTTTCTGCCACACATAGCGTTTTGCATTTTGGCCAAAAAGTTCCATTTTGGTCTCATCTGACCAGAGCATCTTCTTCCTTATGTTTGCTGTGTCCCCCACATGGCTTGTGGCAAACTGCAAATGAGACTTCTTATGCTTTTCTGTTAACAATGCCTTTCTTCTTGTCACTCTTCCATAAGAGCCAACTTTTTGCAGTGCATGACTAATAGTTGTCCTATGGACAGATTCTCCCACCTGAGCTGTAGATCTCTGCAGCTCGTCCATAGTCACCATGGGCCTCTTGACTGCATTTCTGATCAGCGCTCTCCTTGTTCGGCCTGTGAGTTTAGGTGGACGGCCTTGTCTTGGTAGGTTTACAGTTGTGCCATACTCCTTCCATTTCTGAATGATCGCTTGAACAGTGCTCCGTGGGATGTTCAAGGCTTTGGAAATCTTTTTGTAGCCTAAGCCTGCTTTAAATTTCTCAATAACTTGATCCCTGACCTGTCTGGTGTGTTCTTTGGACTTCATGGTGTTGTTGCTCCCAATATTCTCTTGGACAACCTCTGAGGCCCTCACAGAGCAGCTGTATTTGTACTGACATTAGATTACACACAGGTGCACTCTATTTAGCCATTAGCACTCATCAGGCAATGTCTATGGGCAACTGACTGCACTCAGACCAATGGGGGCTGAATAATTACGCACACCCCACTTTGCAGTTATTGATTTGTAAAAAATGTTTGGATTCAGGTAGGATTTTCGTTCCACTTCTCATGTGTGCACCACTTTGTATTGTTCTTTCATGTGGAATTCCAATAAGATTAATTCATGTTTGTGGCAGTAATGCGACAAAATGTGGAAAACTTCAAGGGGGCCGAATACTTTTGCAAGCCACTGAAAGTACATACTGTACATATACTGTAGATGTATAATAGTAATGATAATACAGTAGCAGACTCCTCCCACTCATAGTTTCAGGTGGGCTGAGTCCTCCTGCCGTTAGCTTGTCGTCATTATACTTATGATGGTTGTAATCTTGGTCATGGGCGTGCGTTAATATGAAGGAGACCCCTGCAAAACAGAGCGCTTGTTAAAATAACACGTTAATTTTTTATGATATTTATTTCAATTAGGAACCAACACCAGAAAACACACACAGTTCGGGTTACACAGAAAGCAGTCAGAATAGACCCTTTTTGTCTGTATCAGCAATGTTGACATTTTCCCCTCTGTCCTTGTCCCAAGACCCACAATATTTTTACATGAGCATACCTCCCAACTTTTTGAGATGAGAAAGACGGACACTTAAGCCACGCCTCTGTCACATCCCTGATCAGGCCCCTTCCTCCGTCACGCCCCTAGTCACGCATACCATAAAGATTTCATAGGACAAATATGTTGTTTTGTAATTCAAATCACACTGTTCCTTTCTGTCCTGGCTCATTTTCCTTCATATTAACATTTTAAAATTAGTAATATATCAATTTAAAGGTTGGGAATAAGGTTTAGAGTCAATCAAACACATTTTAGTAGAGAAATATATATATTTACATAGAAAGAGAGACAAAGTCCTGAAAGAGGGACAAATGAGGAGGAAAGAGGGACAGAGGGACAGGGCTCCCAAAGAGGGAATGTCCCACCAAAAGAGGGACAGTTGGGAGCTATGCATGAGCTGCAGTACTCCTCACATGAGATGCCTGATAGTCATGCCTTATTGTTGGATGTTGGATGGCATTAGTTGTCCCCAGTATAGGTTAGCCAGGTACAGTTGCGCCCAGTATAGGTTGGCCAGGTACGGTTGCCCCCAGTATAGGTTAGCCAGGTACAGTTGCCCCCAGTATAGGTTAGCCAGGTACAGTTGCCCCCAGTATAGGTTAGCCAGGTACAGTTGTCCCCAGTATAGGTTAGCCAGGTACAGTTGCCCCCAGTATAGGTTGGCCAGGTACAGTTGTGCCCAGTATAGGTTGGCCAGGTACAGTTGTCCCCAGTATAGGTTAGCCAGGTACAGTTGCGCCCAGTATAGGTTGGCCAGGTACAGTTGTCCCCAGTATAGGTTAGCCAGGTACAGTTGCCCCCAGTATAGGTTAGCCAGGTACAGTTGCGCCCAGTATAGGTTGGCCAGATACAGTTGTCCCCAGTATAGGATAGCCAGGTACAGCTGCCCCCAGTATAGGTTAGGCAGGTACAGTTGCCCCCAGTATAGGTTAGCCAGGTACAGTTGCCCCCAGTATAGGTTGGCCAGGTACAGTTGCGCCCAGTATAGGTTGGCCAGGTACAGTTGTCCCCAGTATAGGTTAGCCAGGTACAGTTCCCCCCAGTATAGGTTGGCCAGGTACAGTTGTCCCCAGTATAGGTTAGCCAGGTACAGTTGTCCCCAGTATAGGTTAGCCAGGTACAGTTGTCCCCAGTATAGGTTAGCCAGGTACAGTTACCCCCAGTATAGGTTAGCCAGGTACAGTTGCCCCCAGTATAGGTTAGCCAGGTACAGTTGCCCCCAGTATAGGTTAGCCAGGTACAGTTGCCCCCAGTATAGGTTAGCCAGGTACAGTTGTCCCCAGTATAGGTTGGGCAGGTACAGTTGTCCCCAGTATAGGTTAGCCAGGTACAGTTGCCCCAGTATAGGTTAGCCAGGTACAGCTGCCCCCAGTATAGGTTAGCCAGGTACAGTTGTCCCCAGTATAGGTTAGCCAGGTACAGTTACCCCCAGTATAAGTTAGCCAGGTACAGTTGCCCCCAGTATAGGTTAGCCAGGTACAGTTGCCACCAGTATAGGTTAGCCAGGTACAGTTGCCCCCAGTATAGGTTAGCCAGGTACAGTTGTCCCCAGTATAGGTTGGCCAGGTACAGTTGCCCCAGTATAGGTTAGCCAGGTACAGTTGTCCCCAGTATAGGTTAGCCAGGTACAGTTGCCCCCAGTATAGGTTGGCCAGGTACAGTTGCGCCTAGTATAGGTTGGCCAGGTACAGTTGTCCCCAGTATAGGTTAGCCAGGTACAGTTGTCCCCAGTATAGGTTAGCCAGGTACAGTTGCCCCCAGTATAGGTTAGCCAGGTACAGTTGCCCCCAGTATAGGTTAGCCAGGTACAGTTGCCCCCAGTATAGGTTAGCCAGGTACAGTTGCCCCCAGTATAGGTTGGCCAGGTACAGTTGCGCCCAGTATAGGTTGGCAAGGTACACTTGTCCCCATTATAGGTTAGCCAGGTACAGTTGTTCCCAGTATAGGTTAGCCAGGTACAGTTGCCCCCAGTATAGGTTAGCCAGGTACAGTTGCCCCCAGTATAGGTTAGCCAGGTACAGTTGCACCCAGTATAGGTTAGCCAGGTACAGTTGTCCCCAGTATAGGTTGGCCAGGTACAGTTACCCCCAGTATAGGTTAGCCAGGTACAGTTGCCCCCAGTATAGGTTAGCCAGGTACAGTTCCCCCAGTATAGGTTAGCCAGGTACAGTTGTCCCCAGTATAGGTTAGCCAGGTACAGTTGCCCCCAGTATAGGTTAGCCAGGTACAGTTGCACCCAGTATAGGTTAGCCAGGTACAGTTGCCCCCAGTATAGGTTAGCCAGGTACAGTTCCCCCAGTATAGGTTAGCCAGGTACAGTTGTCCCCAGTATAGGTTAGCCAGGTACAGTTGCCCCCAGTATAGGTTAGCCAGGTACAGTTGCACCCAGTATAGGTTAGCCAGGTACAGTTGTCCCCAGTATAGGTTGGCCAGGTACAGTTACCCCCAGTATAGGTTAGCCAGGTACAGTTGCCCCCAGTATTGGTAGCCAGGTACAGTTGCCCCCAGTATAGGTTGGCCAGGTACAGTTGCACCCAGTATAGGTTGGCCAGGTACAGTTGCCCCCAGTATAGGTTAGCCAGGTACAGTTGCCCCCAGTATAGGTTAGCCAGGTACAGTTGCACCCAGTATAGGTTAGCCAGATACAGTTACCCCCAGTATAGGTTAGCCAGGTACAGTTGCCCCCAGTATAGGTTAGCCAGATACAGTTACCCCCAGTATAGGTTAGCCAGGTACAGTTGCACCCAGTATAGGTTAGCCAGATACAGTTACCCCCAGTATAGGTTAGCCAGGTACAGTTGCACCCAGTATAGGTTAGCCAGGTACAGTTGCCCCCAGTATAGGTTAGCCAGGTACAGTTGCACCCAGTATAGGTTAGCCAGGTACAGTTGCCCCCAGTATAGGTTAGCCAGGTACAGTTGCCCCCAGTATAGGTTAGCCAGGTACAGTTGCCCCCAGTATAGGTTGGCCAGGTACAGTTGCGCCCAGTATAGGTTGGCAAGGTACAGTTGTCCCCATTATAGGTTAGCCAGGTACAGTTGCCCCCAGTATAGGTTGGCTAGGTACAGTTGTCCCAAGTATAGGTTAGCCAGGTACAGTTGCCCCCAGTATAGGTTAGCCAGGTACAGTTGCCCCCAGTATAGGTTAGCCAGGTACAGTTGCCCCCAGTATAGGTTGGCCAGGTACAGTTGCCCCCAGTATAGGTTGGCCAGGTACAGTTGCACCCAGTATAGGTTGGCCAGGTACAGTTGCCCCCAGTATAGGTTAGCCAGGTACAGTTGCCCCCAGTATAGGTTAGCCAGGTACAGTTGCACCCAGTATAGGTTAGCCAGATACAGTTACCCCCAGTATAGGTTAGCCAGGTACAGTTGCACCCAGTATAGGTTAGCCAGATACAGTTACCCCCAGTATAGGTTAGCCAGGTACAGTTGCACCCAGTATAGGTTAGCCAGATACAGTTACCCCCAGTATAGGTTAGCCAGGTACAGTTGCACCCAGTATAGGTTAGCCAGGTACAGTTGCCCCCAGTATAGGTTAGCCAGGTACAGTTGCCCCCAGTATAGGTTAGCCAGGTACAGTTGCCCCCAGTATAGGCTAGCCAGGTACAGTTACCCCCAGTATAGGTTAGCCAGGTACAGTTGCACCCAGTATAGGTTAGCCAGGTACAGTTGCCCCCAGTATAGGTTAGCCAGGTACAGTTCCCCCAGTATAGGTTAGCCAGGTACAGTTGTCCCCAGTATAGGTTAGCCAGGTACAGTTGCCCCCAGTATAGGTTAGCCAGGTACAGTTGCACCCAGTATAGGTTAGCCAGGTACAGTTGCCCCCAGTATAGGTTAGCCAGGTACAGTTGCCCCCAGTATAGGTTAGCCAGGTACAGTTGCCCCCAGTATAGGTTAGCCAGGTACAGTTACCCCCAGTATAGGTTAGCCAGGTACAGTTGCACCCAGTATAGGTTAGCCAGGTACAGTTGTCTCCAGTATAGGTTAGCCAGGTACAGTTGCCCCCAGTATAGGTTAGCCAGGTACAGTTGTCCCCAGTATAGGTTAGCCACGTACAGTTGCGCCCAGTATAGGTTAGCCAGGTACAGTTGCCCCCAGTATAGGTTAGCCAGGTATAGGTGTCCCCAGTATAGGTTAGCCAGGTACAGTTACCCCCAGTATAGGTTAGCCAGGTACAGTTACCCCCAGTATAGGTTAGCCAGGTACAGTTACCCCCAGTATAGGTTAGCCAGGTACAGTTACCCCCAGTATAGGTTAGCCAGGTACAGTTACCCCCAGTATAGGTTAGACAGGTACAGTTACCCCCAGTATAGGTTAGCCAGGTACAGTTGCCCCCAGTATAGGTTAGCCAGGTACAGTTGCCCCCAGTATAGGTTAGCCAGGTACAGTTGTCCCCAGTATAGGTTGGCCAGGTACAGTTGCCCCCAGTATAGGTTGGCCAGGTACAGTTACCCCCAGTATAGGTTGGCCAGGTACAGTTGCCCCCAGTATAGGTTAGCCAGGTACAGTTGTCCCCAGTATAGGTTGGCCAGGTACAGTTACCCCCAGTATAGGTTGGCCAGGTACAGTTGTCCCCAGTATAGGTTAGCCAGGTACAGTTGCCCCCAGTATAGGTTAGCCAGGTACAGTTGCCCCCAGTATAGGTTAGCCAGGTACAGTTGTCCCCAGTATAGGTTGGCCAGGTACAGTTACCCCCAGTATAGGTTAGCCAGGTACAGTTGCCCCCAGTATAGGTTAGCCAGGTACAGTTCCCCCAGTATAGGTTAGCCAGGTACAGTTGTCCCCAGTATAGGTTAGCCAGGTACAGTTGCCCCCAGTATAGGTTAGCCAGGTACAGTTGCACCCAGTATAGGTTAGCCAGGTACAGTTGCCCCCAGTATAGGTTAGCCAGGTACAGTTCCCCCAGTATAGGTTAGCCAGGTACAGTTGTCCCCAGTATAGGTTAGCCAGGTACAGTTGCCCCCAGTATAGGTTAGCCAGGTACAGTTGCACCCAGTATAGGTTAGCCAGGTACAGTTGTCCCCAGTATAGGTTGGCCAGGTACAGTTACCCCCAGTATAGGTTAGCCAGGTACAGTTGCCCCCAGTATTGGTAGCCAGGTACAGTTGCCCCCAGTATTGGTAGCTAGGTACAGTTGCACCCAGTATAGGTTAGCCAGGTACAGTTGCCCCCAGTATAGGTTAGCCAGGTACAGTTGCCCCCAGTATAGGTTAGCCAGGTACAGTTGCACCCAGTATAGGTTAGCCAGGTACAGTTGCCCCCAGTATAGGTTAGCCAGGTACAGTTGCCCCCAGTATAGGTTAGCCAGGTACAGTTGCCCCCAGTATAGGTTGGCCAGGTACAGTTGCGCCCAGTATAGGTTGGCAAGGTACAGTTGTCCCCATTATAGGTTAGCCAGGTACAGTTGCCCCCAGTATAGGTTGGCTAGGTACAGTTGTCCCAAGTATAGGTTAGCCAGGTACAGTTGCCCCCAGTATAGGTTAGCCAGGTACAGTTGCCCCCAGTATAGGTTAGCCAGGTACAGTTGCCCCCAGTATAGGTTGGCCAGGTACAGTTGCCCCCAGTATAGGTTGGCCAGGTACAGTTGCACCCAGTATAGGTTGGCCAGGTACAGTTGCCCCCAGTATAGGTTAGCCAGGTACAGTTGCCCCCAGTATAGGTTAGCCAGGTACAGTTGCACCCAGTATAGGTTAGCCAGATACAGTTACCCCCAGTATAGGTTAGCCAGGTACAGTTGCACCCAGTATAGGTTAGCCAGATACAGTTACCCCCAGTATAGGTTAGCCAGGTACAGTTGCACCCAGTATAGGTTAGCCAGATACAGTTACCCCCAGTATAGGTTAGCCAGGTACAGTTGCACCCAGTATAGGTTAGCCAGGTACAGTTGCCCCCAGTATAGGTTAGCCAGGTACAGTTGCCCCCAGTATAGGTTAGCCAGGTACAGTTGCACCCAGTATAGGTTAGCCAGGTACAGTTGCCCCCAGTATAGGTTAGCCAGGTACAGTTGCCCCCAGTATAGGTTAGCCAGGTACAGTTGCCCCCAGTATAGGTTGGCCAGGTACAGTTGCGCCCAGTATAGGTTGGCAAGGTACAGTTGTCCCCATTATAGGTTAGCCAGGTACAGTTGCCCCCAGTATAGGTTGGCTAGGTACAGTTGTCCCAAGTATAGGTTAGCCAGGTACAGTTGCCCCCAGTATAGGTTAGCCAGGTACAGTTGCCCCCAGTATAGGTTAGCCAGGTACAGTTGCCCCCAGTATAGGTTGGCCAGGTACAGTTGCCCCCAGTATAGGTTGGCCAGGTACAGTTGCACCCAGTATAGGTTGGCCAGGTACAGTTGCCCCCAGTATAGGTTAGCCAGGTACAGTTGCCCCCAGTATAGGTTAGCCAGGTACAGTTGCACCCAGTATAGGTTAGCCAGATACAGTTACCCCCAGTATAGGTTAGCCAGGTACAGTTGCACCCAGTATAGGTTAGCCAGATACAGTTACCCCCAGTATAGGTTAGCCAGGTACAGTTGCACCCAGTATAGGTTAGCCAGATACAGTTACCCCCAGTATAGGTTAGCCAGGTACAGTTGCACCCAGTATAGGTTAGCCAGGTACAGTTGCCCCCAGTATAGGTTAGCCAGGTACAGTTGCCCCCAGTATAGGTTAGCCAGGTACAGTTGCACCCAGTATAGGTTAGCCAGGTACAGTTGCCCCCAGTATAGGTTAGCCAGGTACAGTTGCCCCCAGTATAGGTTAGCCAGGTACAGTTGCCCCCAGTATAGGTTAGCCAGGTACAGTTACCCCCAGTATAGGTTAGCCAGGTACAGTTGCACCCAGTATAGGTTAGCCAGGTACAGTTGCCCCCAGTATAGGTTAGCCAGGTACAGTTCCCCCAGTATAGGTTAGCCAGGTACAGTTGTCCCCAGTATAGGTTAGCCAGGTACAGTTGCCCCCAGTATAGGTTAGCCAGGTACAGTTGCACCCAGTATAGGTTAGCCAGGTACAGTTGCCCCCAGTATAGGTTAGCCAGGTACAGTTCCCCCAGTATAGGTTAGCCAGGTACAGTTGCCCCCAGTATAGGTTAGCCAGGTACAGTTGCACCCAGTATAGGTTAGCCAGGTACAGTTGCCCCCAGTATAGGTTAGCCAGGTACAGTTGCCCCCAGTATAGGTTAGCCAGGTACAGTTGCCCCCAGTATAGGTTAGCCAGGTACAGTTACCCCCAGTATAGGTTAGCCAGGTACAGTTGCACCCAGTATAGGTTAGCCAGGTACAGTTGTCTCCAGTATAGGTTAGCCAGGTACAGTTGCCCCCAGTATAGGTTAGCCAGGTACAGTTGTCCCCAGTATAGGTTAGCCAGGTACAGTTGCGCCCAGTATAGGTTAGCCAGGTACAGTTGCCCCCAGTATAGGTTAGCCAGGTATAGGTGTCCCCAGTATAGGTTAGCCAGGTACAGTTACCCCCAGTATAGGTTAGCCAGGTACAGTTACCCCCAGTATAGGTTAGCCAGGTACAGTTACCCCCAGTATAGGTTAGCCAGGTACAGTTACCCCCAGTATAGGTTAGCCAGGTACAGTTACCCCCAGTATAGGTTAGACAGGTACAGTTACCCCCAGTATAGGTTAGCCAGGTACAGTTGCCCCCAGTATAGGTTAGCCAGGTACAGTTGCCCCCAGTATAGGTTAGCCAGGTACAGTTGTCCCCAGTATAGGTTGGCCAGGTACAGTTGCCCCCAGTATAGGTTGGCCAGGTACAGTTACCCCCAGTATAGGTTGGCCAGGTACAGTTGCCCCCAGTATAGGTTAGCCAGGTACAGTTGTCCCCAGTATAGGTTGGCCAGGTACAGTTGCCCCCAGTATAGGTTGGCCAGGTACAGTTACCCCCAGTATAGGTTGGCCAGGTACAGTTGCCCCCAGTATAGGTTAGCCAGGTACAGTTGTCCCCAGTATAGGTTGGCCAGGTACAGTTACCCCCAGTATAGGTTAGCCAGGTACAGTTGCCCCCAGTATAGGTTAGCCAGGTACAGTTACCCCCAGTATAGGTTGGCCAGGTACAGTTGCCCCCAGTATAGGTTAGCCAGGTACAGTTACCCCCAGTATAGGTTGGCCAGGTACAGTTGCCCCCAGTATAGGTTAGCCAGGTACAGTTGTCCCCAGTATAGGTTGGCCAGGTACAGTTACCCCCAGTATAGGTTGGCCAGGTACTCTCTTCACTTCTTCACCTCACTTGGCATCATGGGTGGACCGGGCCTCCCTTCATGGCCTGGGGGCCCATCTCACAAGGATATAAAACAAGTGTGGCCATCATTATCTTCACTCCCGTAACAAGTGTAGCCACATCACCTGATTGGGAGGATGGTTCCCTGTATTTGAGGAAGGGAAGGTTAGTAGTAGGGGGCCCCTCTGCTCTGGGCTCCTCCAGTGGTTTTCCACGTCCGTCTCGAGACCACTGCTGCTGCCGGGGGACCTGCTTTCAGATCACATCCTAGCTCCCCATTGCGCACGAGTGCGGCCGTACGGTGCCTGCTCCATCTTTGGCTTACTGCGCAGGCTGGTCAAGCTCTTGTCAGATATGTTAGAGGGTTCGCCCATGGCAACAGTGGGGGCGGGGAGGATAGTGGAAGCCTCTGGAGCACCCAGAGGCTTCTCTTTACCTAGGTAAGTATTATTAAGTATTGTTATGTTGTTGTTGTTGTTGCTGTATCCACCTCAGGTACACAAAATAGTATACTATGCTTATTAAAAATAAATGTTTCCAATAAAAATTATTGAACAAAAAATTAAATAAATAAATGTTTCCTTTAATTTGAAATTATGTATGTAATTTTGCAATTTAGGGGGCTTTAAAGTAGCTTTGAACCAACATTTATTATTGTATTAAAATAATTCTTCACTCACAGCTGTGTTAGCATGTGTTATTTTTCCAGCTTACCACAAGGTGGCGCTGGTTGCTCACAAGTTGTGCTGTTTTTTTTTTTTTTTTCATTTTCCTCACCTGGATCTGTAAATAATTGTAAACAGTATATTTCCTCAACCACCGAGAAATAAAAAGGCTGGGGCCAGATCTGTCAATTGGATTTCTTAATGGTAAAAAATAAATTTTCAGATGTAAACATTACTGCTTTTTGTGTAAGGCGTTAACTGTCCACTCAAAAGAAATGAAATAAATAAACAGACTTCAGTTCCACTTTTAACGTGATATTTCCATTTAGGCTGCTTTCACAGTGGGACGTTACAGGCGCACGTTAGAACAGCCTGTAACGCAGCCTAACTCACAGTAATGAAAAACCAATGGGCTGTTCAGTACCCACGTTGCGTTACAGTGTAACGCGGGACGTCAAGTGAAAGTACTGCATGCTGTGCGTTATACGCGGCTTAGACTGTTTGCACATGCTCAGTAATGTTGTAGGAGGAGGGGAGAGCGGCTAGGCACATGGCCAATTAATATTCACTGCACGGTGTGACGTGCAGTGTTTACTTCCTGGAGCGGCCGCTTTGTGTGGCGATTGGCTGGCAGGACTACGTGATGCTGCATGCGTCATAAAGTACGCATCACGGCATCACGGACGCATCAAGAGCGCCGCACAACGTGGTTCACTCTGGCGTCCACCTCCAACACCACCAAGCGTTGCGTTAGGGGCACGTTATGCGACCTTAACGTCACATCTAACGCAACGTCTTGGCGGGAAAGCAGCCTTAATTTTGAAGCTAAGTGTGAATGTTAAAAATTGCCCTGAAAACTAAATGTATTATTTTTTTCTTCCAAATATGAACAAATATATGCTTCCCACTATATTTTATGCATGGACTGTGTATACAGATAGTTGTTTGGTCAAAGTAATATAAGACTTTGTTTCTCACCAATAAGAACGAGCAGGAAGCTAGGAGATACAGCCATGTTTAATAGAGTTTATCCTTTCCCTGCAAAACAATGACGGTGTGAGCTTCAATGATGATCCAATAACTATATTAATATATAATAACTATAATTTACATCTTCTCCTGCTGAAGGGATGGTCATTGAGATGATAATAATTCTCTGTGTATGCAAATGTATGCAGCGTGGAAATGCCTAATTATCATGAGTAAAGGTTAAAGAGAATCTGTACTCTAAAATTCTTACAATAAAAAGCATACCATTCTATTCATTATGTTCTCCTGGGCCCCTCTGTGCTGTTTCTGCTACTCCCTGCTGCAATCCTGGCCTGTAATTGCCAGTTTTAGGCAGTGTTTACAAACAAAATACATGGCTGCTAATCAGCATGTGATAGGCTGAGAGAAGCTCAGTCTGTGACTCATACAGAGCCTGCAGGGGGCCTGGAGAGGGTGTGTATAGCTTCTGCCTATAACAGCAGACAGCACATTCCTGCCTGAGCCGAAAAAGCCATCAGAGGAAAGAAGATTAGATTATATAACAGAGACAATACAGCCACTGTGCAACTAGGAAAGGCTGCAGTAAAACAGACCACATTACAGGTATAGGAACTTATAGGATAGAAGAAATAAGGCTCAATATTTTGTTACAGAGTCTCTTTAAGGTGGCCATGCATCAGACGGCCGATCGACCATCCCATTCGATTATTATAATCGAACTGGATGAAAATCGGTGCCGCTGAGTGCAAGCCCGACCAACAGTGCGAACATTGGTTGCATTGTCGATTGTGCATTTCACCATGAAATTGATCGGAAATTGGCCTGTGGTGTATGGGCAGCTGACGGATCTCTCTCTAATCAGATTCAATTGGTCGACTCTGCCCATACATTGCTAGATGTATGGCTACCTTAAATATTTTTTTTTAATATCCTCTAACTGCTTAGTCAGCTCTCTAACTGTAATTATTATGTGTCTTATAACCCTGACATCTTCTGCAGCACTTTACAGAGTACATAGTCATGTCACTAACTGTCCTCAGAGGAGCTCACAATCTAATCCTACCATAGCCAAAGTCTAATCTCCTACCATATTATTATTATGTACTAGCTGGATGCCCGGCATTGCCCGATTATGTATTTGGCTGGTGTTGGCTCTGCCCACTTTTCCTAACCCTAACACACAATTACTTAATGACCAAGTATGTGAGCTTTGCGGTCTTTGGCATCAATAATTTGCAATGAAATAAAATTAATCTGATTGGATGTGGCTCCACCCCTTTTCTGAATTTGAACCCCAATCACCCAATGGCCAACTGTACCATGTACAGGTGATTAACAGTGCAAGAATGGCAGCAATTAAATATTCCCCTTAAAAATAAATAGGTGGATTTTGATTGGCTTTTATAGGCTCCACCCACTTTTCTGAATATTAATCCCAGTCACCCAGTGACCAACTGTGCAAAGGTTGAGACCCCTACCATTAACAGTGTAAGAATGGCTGCAGTTTACATTTGCACAATGAAATTTGTATTTTTCTCCACCCACTTATTTCCTGACATTGTTCGGGTACGTATTTGGCTGGTGTTGGCTCCGCCTACTATTTCTAACCCTAACACACAATTACTCAATAACCAAGTTTGTGAGCTTTGCGTTTTTTGGCATCAATAATTTGCATTGAGATTAAACAAATCTGATTGGCTGTTTGTGGCTCCACCCCTTTGTCTGAATTTAACCCCAGTCACCCAATGACCAACTGTACCAGGTTTAAGGCTTGTGCCATTAACAGTGCAAGAATGGTAGCAATTACATATTCCCTCTTGAAAATCAATACGTGAATTTTGATTGGCTTTTGTAGGCTCCACCCACTTCTCTGAATATTAATCCCAGTCACCCAGTGACCAATTGTGCAAAGTTTGAGAACCCTGCCATTAAAAGTGTAAGAATTGCTGCAGTTTACATTTTCTCAGTGAAATTTGCATTTGTCTCCGCCTACTGATGACCCGGCATTGCCCGATTATGTATTTTGCAGGTGCTGGCTGCGCCCACTTTTCCTAACCCTAACACACAATTAATCAATTACTCAATTACCAAGTTTGTGAGCTTTGCTGTCTTTGGCATCAATAACCTACATTAAAATGAAACAACTCATATTGGCTGTTTGTGGCTCCACCCCCTTTTATAAATGTAAACCACAGTCACCCAATGATCAACTGTACCAGGTTTGAGGCTTGTGCCATTAACAGTGCAAGAATGGCAGCAATGAAATATTCCCCTGAAAAATCAATAGCTAATTTTTGATTGCCTTTTGTAGGCTCCACCCACTTTTCTGAATATTAACCCCAGTCACCCAGTAACCAACTGTGCAAAGTTTGAGAACCCTGCCATTAACAGTGTGAGAATGGCTGCTGTTTACATTTTCCCAGTAAAATTTGTATTTGTCTCCGCCCACTTATGACCCGGCGTTGCCCGCTTATGTATTTGGCTGGTGTTGGCTGTGCCCGTTTTTCTAACCCTAACGCACAATTAATCAATTACTCAATTACCAAGTTTGTGAGCTTTGAGGTGTTTGGCATCAATAATTGGCATTGGAATATAACAAATCTAATTGGCTGTTTGTGGCTCCACCCCCTTTCTGAAATTGAACCCCAGTCACCCAATGATCAACTGTACCAGGTTTGAGGCTTGTGCCATTAATAGTCCAAGAATGGCAGCAATGTAAATGTTCCCCTTGAAAATCAATAGGTTAATTTTGATTGGCTGTTATAGACTCCACCCACCTTTCTGAATATTAATCCCAGTCACCCAGCGACCAACTGTGCAAAGTTTGAGAACCCTGCCATTAACAGTGTAAGAATGGCTGCAGTTTACATTTTCCAGTGAAATTTGTATTTGTCTCCGCCCCCTTCTTGGTTATGGGAATAAAAAGTATCCTATACTTTATTCCAGGTAATGTACTATGTGTGTGCCAAATTTCATTCAAATCCGTTCAGCCATTTTTGCGTGATCGAGTAACAAACATCCAAACATCCGAACTTTCCCATTTATTATATTAGTAGGATTTATTTAGCACTGACATCTTCTGCAGCACTTTACAGAGTACATAGTCATGTCACTGACTGTCCTCAGAGGAGCTCACACTCTAATCCTACCATCGCTATAGTGTAATGTCCTACCATATTATTATTATGTATTTATATAGCACTGACATCTTCTGCAGCACATTACAGAGCACATAGTCATGCCACTGACTGTCCTCAGAGGTGCTCACAATCTAATCCTACCATAGTCATAGTCTAATGTCCTACCTTATTATTATTATTATGTATTTATATAGCACTGACATCTTCTGCAGCACATTACAGAGTACATAGTCATGTCACTGACTGTCCTCAGAGGAGCTCACAATCTAATCCTACCATAGTCATAGTCTAATGTCCTACCATATTATTATGTATTTACATAGCACTGACATCTTCTGCAGCACTGTACAGAGTACATAGTCATGTCACTGACTGTCCTCAGAGGGGCTCACAATCTAATCCTACCATAGTCATAGTCTAATGTCCTACCTTATTATTATTATTATGTATTTATATAGCACTGACATCTTCTGCAGCACATTACAGAGTACATAGTCATGTCACTGACTGTCCTCAGAGGAGCTCACAATCTAATCCTACCATAGTCATAGTGTAATGTCCTACCATATTATTATGTATTTACATAGCACTGACATCTTCTGCAGCACTGTACAGAGTACATAGTCATGTCACTGACTGTCCTCAGAGGGGCTCACAATCTAATCCTACCATAGTCAGTCTAATGTCCTACCATATTATTATTATGTATTTATATAGCACTGGCATCTTCTACAGCACATTACAGAGTACATAGTCATGTCACTGACTGTCCTCAGAGGAGCTCACAATCTAATCCTACCATAGTCAGTCTAATGTCCTACCATATTATTATTATGTATTTATATAGCACTGGCATCTTCTACAGCACATTACAGGGTACATAGTCATGTCACTGACTGTCCTCAGAGGGGCTCAGAATCTAATCCTACCAGTGGCGGACATACGGCCGTGCAGGCCGTGCCGCCGCACGAGGGCCCCTGAAGTTCCGTTTTCTTCAGGGGCCCATTAAGTATTTTTTTTTTTTAATATATTTTTTTTTATTATTTTATTCCCCCGGGGGGCCCCCCGACTCCTATCCTCCCTCCCTCCCTCACCTCGGGGGGCCCCCCTCCCGATATGCGCGGCGGGAGAGCGAGCGAGCGAGCGGCAAATGCAGGAAGTCTTCAGGGCTCTCCAGGCATCCGCTAGAGGCCCAGCCGCTTAGTCTCCAATATGTCTCCAGTTGGAGACATATTGGAGACTAAGCGGCTGGGCCTCTAGCGGATGCCTGGAGAGCCCTGAAGACTTCCTGCATTTCCCGCTCGCTCGCTCGCTCTCCCGCCGCGCATATCGGGAGGGGGCCCCCCGAGGTGAGGAAGGGAGGGAGGGAGGGAGGATAGGAGTCGGGCCCCCACCCGGATAGCTACCCACCCGGCTACCTAACCACCTACCCACCCGGCTACCTACCTACCTACCCACCCACCAGGCTTCCTACCTACCCACCCGACTACCTAACCACCCACCAGGCTTCCTACCTACCTACCCACCCGGCTACCTACCCACCCACCAGGCTTCCTACCTAACCACCCACCCAACTACCTAACCACCCACCCGGCTACCTACCCACCCGGCTACCTACCCACCCACCAGGCTTCCTACCTAACCACCCACCCAACTACCTAACCACCCACCCGGCTACCTACCCACCTACCCACCCGGCTACCTACCCACCCGGCTACCTACCTACCTACCCACCCGGCTACCTACCTAACCACCCACCCGGCTACCTACCTAACCACCCACCCGGCTACCTACCGGGCTAGTTACCAACCCACCCACCAGGCTACCTACCCACCCACCCGGCTACCCACCCACCCACCAGGCTACCTACCTACCCACCCGGCTACCTACCTAACCACCCACCCGGCTACCTACCTAACCACCCACCGGGCTACCTACCGGGCTAGTTACCAACCCACCCACCAGGCTACCTACCCACCCACCAGGCTTCCTACCTACCCACCCGGCGACCTACCTACCCACCCGGCTACCTACCCACCCACCAGGCTTCCTACCTACCCACCCGGCTACCTACCTAACCACCCACCCGGCTACCTACCTACCCACCCACCCGGCTACCCACCCACCAGGCTTCCTACCTACCTACCCACCCGGCTACCTACCTAACCACCCACCCGGCTACCTACCTAACCACCCACCCGGCTACCTACCGGGCTAGTTACCAACCCACCCACCAGGCTACCTACCCACCCACCCGGCTACCCACGCACCCACCAGGCTACCTACCTACCTACCCAACCACCCACCCGGCTACCTACCTAACCACCCACCTGGCTACCTACCTAACCACCCACCCGGCTACCTACCGGGCTAGTTACCAACCCACCCACCAGGCTACCTACCTACCCACCCACCAGGCTACCTACCTAACCACCCACCCGGCTACCTACCGGGCTAGTTACCAACCCACCCACCAGGCTACCTACCTACCCACCCACCCACCAGACTACCTACCTACCCACCCACCGGGCTACCTACCTACCTACCGGGCTAGTTACCCACCCACCCACCAGGCTACCTACCCACCCACCCACCAGGCTACCTACCCACCAGGCTACCTACCCACCCACCCACCAGGCTACCAACCCACCCACTCACCCACCCACTAGGCTACCTATCCACCCAACCACCCATGGGAGCTGCGCGCCGGATGGAGGCTGGGACAGGAGGTCTGCTGCTGCAGGTGAGTAAATGTTTTTGTTTTATTTATATTAGCAGGTGTATGTTCTGGGCAGGTCTGCCACATGATTGCATGTATTTTCTTCGCAAATCTGCCGACATGATTGCATGTATTTTCTGGGCATATCTGCCGACATGATTGCACGTATTTTCTGGGCATATCTGCCGACTTGATTGCATGTATTTTCTGGGCATATCTGCCGACTTGTTTGCACGTATTTTCTGGGCATATCTGCCGACTTGATTGCACGTATTTTCTGGGCATATCTGCCGACTTGATTGCACGTATTTTCTGGGCATATCTGCCGACATGATTGCACGTATTTTCTGGGCATATCTGCCGACATGATTGCACGTATTTTCTGGGCATATATGTGTATTTTCTTGAGAAAACCTGCACAATTATGTGAATTTTTTGGGGAAAGGGTCACCAAAACTTGGGCCCACTGTCTTTGCATTGAACTTTTCAAGGGAACCTGAGGTGAGAATAATATTGAGGCTGCCATATTTCTCTCCTTTTAAGCAATACCAGTTGCCTGGCTGCCGTGCTGGTCCTCTGCCTCTTATTCTTTCAACCATAGACCCTGAACAAGCATGCAGCAGGTCAGGGGTTTCTGACAATATTGTCAGAACTGAGAAGATTAGCTGCATGCTTGTTGCTGGTGTAATTCAGTTTATTACTGCAGCCAAATAGATCAGCAGGGCCGCCAGGCAACTAGTATTGTTTAAAAGGAAATAAACCCTCACCCCGGGTTCGCTTTAAGTTACAGTTAGCTCCGCCCTCATCCGGTCATTGCCACGCCCATTTTTTTTGATTGTGATAAGTAGTGATAAGTAGTGATAATTGTGATAAGTAGTGATAAAGTTATTGGAGAATGAATGGGACGTGAAAGTTGCTCAGATGCATAAGGTGAACAGCACTGTAGGCTAAAGTGGTTAAGCAACCCCTATTTGCTAAAAAATGGACTCAATGGATTAGTTGCGATGCTTGTAGCAGTTGCTGGTATAGTTTGATATGGAGTCAGTGATACAGTGGCTTGCAAAAGTATTCATCCCCCTTGAAGTTTTCCACATTATTGCCACAAACATGAATCAATTTTATTGGAATTCCACGTGAAATACCAATACAAAGTGGTGTACACGTGAGAAGTGGAACGAAAATCATACATGATTCCAAACATTTTTTACAAATAAATAACTGCAAAGTGGGGTGTGCGTAATTATTCAGTCAATACTTTGTAGAACCACTTTTTGCTGCAATTACAATTGCCAGTCTTTTAGGGTATGTCTCTACCAGCTTTGCACATCTAGAGACTGAAATCCTTGCCCATTCTTCTTTGCAAAACAGCTCCAGCTTAGTCAAATAGATGGGCAGCGTTTGTGAACAGCAGTTTTCAGATCTTGCCACAGATTTTCGTTTGGATTTAGATCTGGACTTTGACTGGGCCATTCTAACACATGGATGTGTTTTTTTTTAAACCATTCCATTGTTGCCCTGGCTTTATGTTTAGGGTCGTTGTCCTGCTGGAAGGTGCACCTCCGCCCCAGTCTCAAGTCTTTTGCAGACTCCAAGAGGTTTTCTTCCAAGATTGCCCTGTATTTGGCTCCATCCATCTTCCCATCAACTCTGACCAGCTTCCCTGTCCCTGCTGAAGAGAAGCACTCCCAGAGCATGATACTGCCACCACCATATTTGACACTGGGGATGGTGTGTTTAGAGTAATGTGCAGTGTTAGTTTTTCGCCACACATAGCATTTTGCATTTTGGCCAAAAAGTTCCGTTTTGGTCTCATCTGACCAGAGCACCTTCTTCCACATGTTTGCTGTGTCCCCACATGGCTTGTGGCAAACTGCAAACGGGACTTCTTATGCTTTTCTGTTAACAATGGCTTTCTTCTTGCCACTCTTCCATAAAGGCCAACTTTGTACAGTGCATGACTAATAGTTGTCCTATGGACAGAGTCTCCCACCTGAGCTGTAGATCTCTGCAGCTCGTCCGGACTCACCATGGACCTCTTGACTGCATTTCTGATAAGCGCTCCCCTTGTTCGGCCTGTGAGTTTAGGTGGACGGCCTTGTCTTGGTAGGTTTACAGTTGTGCCATACTCCTTCCATTTCTGAATGATCGTTTGAACAGTGCTCCGTGAGTGTTCTACGCTTTGGAAATCTTTTTGTACCCTAAGCCTGCTTTAAATTTCTCAATAACTTTATCCCTGAGCTGTCTTGTGTGTTCTTTGGATTTCACTGTGTTGTTGCTCCCAATATTCTCTTAGACAACCTCTGAGGCCCTCACAGAGCAGCTGTATTTGTACTGACATTAGATTACACACAGGTTCACTCTATTTAGTCATTAGCACTCATCAGGCAATGTTTATGGGCAACTGACTACACTCAGACCAAAGGGGGCTGAATAATTACGCACACCCCACTTTGCAGTTATTGATTTGTAAAAAAATGTTTGGAATCATGTATGATTTTCGTTCCACTTCTCACATGTACACCACTTTGTATTGGTCTTTCATGTGGAATTCCAATAAAATTGATGTATGTTTGTGGCAGTAATGTGACAAAATGTGGAAAACTTCAAGGGGGCCGAATACTTTTGCAAGCCACTGTACGTACCTGTGCAGTAGAGGCTGTGTGCTGCTTACCTAGATGCAGGTAGAGATGGACCCGGGATTATATAAGGAGGGAAGGGGTATAGGTGTGTTGATGTCACAATTGCGTCCTACATAGAGCTCTGCATTTAGCTCCTTCTTGCGTATTTCCCCTGGGAGTTTCTCATGACACACAGATAATGATTGTGTACATTAAATAAAAATAAATTGAATTGCATAAGACATAGTGTATCGGCCAAGTTACTCAATGATTAATAGTCTACAGAACATATTATTATTTGTTAATATGACACCTTCTGCAGCACTTTACAGAGTGCGGGCCTGATTGAAGCCACAGACAAATAAACGTAGGCCTTCCACTGCGGTAATGCAGCAAATGCCATTCACAATTTGTTGCATCACAAGGTACCAACAAATCATGAGGTGATCCAATAATTTTCCCACAATCCTATAGTGCCATATAGCTGTGTCCCTACACCCCCTCCACCCGCCTTTCCTTGGGGACCACACAGCCAGTGGCGTATCTATAGGGGTGCATGGGGGCGAGGCGCCCCTGGAAAGACTTGTATCAGTAGGAAGGTGGCTACAGATCAAGTTTTTAACGGGAGGGATGGGTTTTTCTATCTCAGCCAATTGGTCAATAAAGTCTGGAATTGTTATTGAGACGTTCATGTTGTGGTGACTTTGAAGTGTCCATGAATGAGCTCCACGTCAGGGGGAAGATGGGGGGATCTGAAGATAGTCAGCAGCGGCTGCCGAATACCCGAGGTACGCCACTGCACACAGCTCCTTGACCCACCTCCCGCCTCTCCTTGTCATTTTGACTTTGTTGCACCACAACAGCGCAAACATTCTACTGGTCATCCTCCTTATATTCCACATCTGACTCTGGAAGACAATCCCAGCTTTGGTCAACTTAAGGAGGTGACGTGGTGGGGGTGTCACACAGTGATATTTGAGAAGTGAAATGAAGTTTATTGGATTTACAGAAAGTGCGCAATAATTGTTTAACTAAAATTAGACAGGTGCATAAATGTGGGCACTGTTTTCATTTTATTGATTCCTAAACCTTTAGAACTAATTATTGGAACTCAAATTGGCGTGGTAAGCTCAGTGACCCCTGACCTACATACACAGGTGAATCCAATTATGGGCTCTTTCACACCAGAGCCCACTTCTGGCGTTTTAACGCAAAGTCTATACTTTGCGTTAACCAAGGTAAAAGGAAAGTCCATAGACTTTCCTTTTACCTTTCACACCCGACGCTGCGTTTCGATACGTTGCGGTATGACGCGTCCCGGCTTATTTTATCGTCGGGAATCGCCGTTTCCCCTTCGGGGTAATTAACTACCACCGCCGCTACTCAGCGTCGCACCGGAGTTTCCCGACGACACGCCGCAACGCGTGCAGGAGCTGTTCTCCTGCACGCTTTTGGTGTGTAACGAGCCTATGAGAAAGAATATTTAAGGGGGTCAGTTGTAAGTTTTCCTCCTCTTTTAATTTTCTATGAAGAGTAGCAACATGGGGGTCTCAAAACAACTCTCAAATGACCTGAAGACAAAGGTTGTTCACCATCATGGTTTAGGGGGTAGGATACAGAAAGCTGTCTCAGAGATATCAGCTGTCTGTTTCCACAGTTAGGAACATAATGAGGATATGGAAGACCACAGGCTCAGTTCAAGTTAAGGCTCAAAGTGGCAGACCAAGAAAAATCTCGGATAGACAGAAGTGACGAATCGTGAGAACAGTCAGAGTCAACCCACAGACCAGCACCAAAGACCTATGGAGTGATATGAAGTCACTGTGCATTGTTTATCCAACACACATCGTTTACACAAGGAGATGCTGTATGCGAGAATGATGTAGAGGAAGCCTTTTCTCCGCCCACAGCACAAACAGAGCCGCTTGAGGTATGCTAAAGCACATTTGGACAAGCCAGCTTCATTTTGGAATAAGGTGCTGTGAACTGATGAAACTAAAATTGAGTTATTTGGGCATAACAAGGGGCATTATGCATAAACGAAAAAACATTCCAAGAAAAACACCTGCTACCTACAGTAAAATATGGTGGTGGTTCCATCATGCTGTGGGGCTGTGTGGCCAGTGCAGGGACTGGGAATCTTGTCAAAGTTGAGGGACGCATGGATTCCACTCAGTATCAGCAGATTCTGGAGACCAATGTCCAGGAATCAGTGACAAAGCTGAAGCTGTGCTGGGGCTGGATCTTTTAACAAGAAGACGACCCTAAACACTGCTCAAAATCCACTACGGCATTCATGCAGAGGAACAAGTACTACATTCTGGAATGGTCATCTCAGTCCCCAGACCTGAATATAATTGAAATTCTGTGGTGTGAGTTAAAGAGAGCTGTCCATGCTCGGAAGCCATCAAACCCGAATGAACTAGAGATGTTTTGTAAAGAGGAATGGTCCAAAATACCTTCAATCGCAATCCAGACTCTCATTGGAACCTACAATAAGTGTTTAGAGGCTTTAATTTCTGCAAAAGGAGGATCTACTAAATATTGATTTCATTTCTTTTTTTTCCCTAATTTTGTTTAAACAATGATTGCAAACTTTCTGTAAATGCAATAAACTTCATTTCACTTCTCAAATATCACTGTGTGTGTCTCCTATATGAGATATTTAACTGACATTTTTTTATCGTAACAACCAACGATTTATACAGGAAAATCATGACGATCAACAAGGTTGCCCAAACTTTTGCATCCCACTGTATGCAAATCATTCTAAGTTGATGCAAAATCATGCAAATGTTGCTGCAAATTTATGCATCTTGAAATGGACAAATGTTTCCAATGTAAGATCTGATTAGTCCATTTTATTTATTTATTTATTGTATTTATCAAGCGCCAACATATTACAATAGATTTTCATAAACATTTGCATATTCTGTATTATTTAACATAATTCTCAATCATTTCAGATTTATTTGCATCTCAATGAATAGCCCTACTGACTAATGTAGACTTTGGTGCATGTAGATTATTATTATTATTATTAGTAGTAGTAGTAGTAGTAGTAGTAGTAGCAGTAGTAGTTGTAGTAGTAGTAGTAGTAGTAGTAGTAGTAGTAGTAGTAGTAGTAGTAGTAGCAGTTGTAGTAGTAGTAGTAGTAGTAGTAGTTGTAGTAGTAGTAGTAGTAGTTGTAGTAGTAGTAGTAGTAGTAGTAGTTGTAGTTGTAGTAGTAGTAGTAGTAGTAGTAGTAGTACCAGTAGTAGTAGTAGTAGTAGTAGTAGTAGTATTAATTTATAAAGCACCAACATATTTCATGTAGATTTGGGCAAGACATTTATTAACCTCCTTGCCGGTTATCCCGAACTCAGTTCGGGGTAACCTGCGCAGGAGGATTTCTCAGGCCCCGCTGGGCCGATTTGCATAATTTTTTTTTTGTTACAAGCAGCTAGCACTTTGCTAGCTGCTTGTAACTTCCGATCGCCGCCGCTCGCTGCCGATCCGCCGCAATCTGCCGCGCCGAGTCGCACCCCCCCGCCCCAGATCCCTGCGTTGCCTGGCCAATCAGTGCCAGGCAGCGTTGAGGGGCGGATCGGGATTCCCTATGACATCCCGACGTCCATGACACCGTTCTGAACGGGATTTCCTGCTTACTCTGATCGCCGAAGGCGATCGGAGTGGGTGGGGGGATGCCGCCGCTCAGCGGCTATCATGTAGCGAGCCCTGGGCTCGCTACATGATTTTAAAAAAAAAAAAAACTCCTGCGCTGCCTCCTTGCCGGAGGAATTGAACCGGCAAGGAGGTTAAACACAATTCAATCACACAGTAGCTGCCACTGGTGCGTAGCTTTTTTGGCATGTGTGTCCGCTGTACACTCCCGCGCTGTTCCGTGGACAATTTTTCACATTTGATGCGCATTTCAACCCGTGCGTCACCTACCATAGACTGAGTGGCACATGCTAGAATTTTCCGGGAATTTTGATTTTATATGCATGCGAATTGCAGTAAAAAAAAAAACCTGAATTTAGACCTAACGTGCATGTCACCAATGAGAAGCATAAAGTCCACAAGGACCAGCACACTCAGAGATTTCTTCCAAAACTCATAGAAATCTTTATGACAAAATCTTCAACATCATAAACATTAAAATACGGGAGCCGTCACATGGACAATCCAGCAATACGATAACCGCCAAAGACCGGTGGAACAGCCACTAGGTCCCATGGCCTACGATTTATCAAAAACGAGGTTTCAATTGAGATTACTGAAATTTTACCGACAGTACGCGGAATTACACATAATTCCGACGGAATGTAACGGTTACGGAATTTAGCACAGGCGGAATTCTGGAATTCCGTGGAATCGGAAATTGCACTTTCCGATAATCCCTAGTTACTACCCGGCAGAAAAATGCCTAATAAGTGTGATCACCGGAACAGGTTTTAAAGTGTACCAGAGATCACAACATTTAAAGAATCTATACTTACCCGGGCTTCCTCCAGCCCCATAAGCACGTGTGAGTCCCTCCCCCTCCTCACGCAGTCTGCTGTTCAGCAGCGATCAGCCCGGTAACCGGCTCAGACGGGCTGACATGACTGAGCCAGTTACAGGGGTTGATCGCAGCTGAACAGCAGACTGCGTGAGGAGGGGGAGGGACTCACACGTGCTTATGGGGCTGGAGGAAGCCCTGGGTAAGTATAGATTCTTTAGATTTTGTGATCTCTGGTATACTTTAAAGGCCTTTTTGATAACTTTTACTTTTTGATTACATTTTTAAGAAAAAGTACATAAAACTACATACAGTACCTCCCAACTTTTCGGGATAAGGAAGAGGGACACTTTAAGACACACCCCTGTCACTCCCCCTAATCACACCCCCGACACACCCCTTGCCTGACAAAGCACTAAAAATGAATAAGCAAAAGATGTAATTTTAGAATAAAAAAAACACACTAATCCTCTATCATCACTAGTTTTTCCTCATAGTAACCTTTGAAAATAAGATATTCATTAATTTAATGATGGGAATACATTTAGGAGCCAATTAAACACACTGTTCAGTAGAAAAATCACATATATTTACACCAATGTGTACATGAGTCCTGAAAGAGGGACAAATGTGGGAGAAAGAGGGACAGAGAGAGGGACAGGTCTCCCAAAGAGGGACTGTCCCTCCGAAAAAAGGACACTTGGGAACCATGCGTTTACTGGAATGACAGGGGCCGAACAATAAGGCAGGTCACACATGGGCCTGTGACAATCACCATTAGTATATGTGTGAGGTAAACTATAGTTAGGCCTGTCAGGAATTCCTCAACATCCAGTTCAATTTCCCTCTCTGAGGTGAGCTGGATGTTGATTGGCTGGGAGAGTACTGCAGTGCAGGGGAGCCTTTGGGAGGTTCTGATTGGTCGGCAGGGCAGGTAGATATGCTTAGACAGGTGTTGCTAGGCCTGAAGGAAGATTAGGCCGACCAATCAGGGAGTTTTTAGGTGTATATGTTACGGCCAGAACCCGAAGTTTGGCCACTTCTAGTTCTGGCCGGCCACTTCGGGTTCTGGCCGGCCAATGCGCGAAGTGGCCGCTGGGCTGCGGCCAATGTTAGAAATGGATTGGTTCCTCTGAGGTTAATGTATCTTCTGCGCCGCAGCGCAGCGGCCAAACGTATAACAACTTCGTTAATTTATTGCAATTCAGCCGGCGGCAATGTAACAATTCAAGCCGCCGGGTTTTTTTTTCTGCCTCTCTCTCTCCTCTTATGGGCAGCCGGCGGGGACATGCGTGTCCCCGAGAGTCGTTCGTGGCGCCAGGGCAGCAGAGCGGGGAGGCTGCAGACATCGCTTCTGCCAGCACCCGCTCTGCAAGAACAGCAGGATAACCCTGCCGCGACGAACGACTCCGGAGGGGGGACACGCGTGTCCCCGCCGGCTGCCCATAGAAGAGCGAGAGAGGCGGGGGGAAGGAGGAGAGAGAGGCGGGGGGGGAGAAGGAGAGAGAGGCAGAGAAAAAGCCGGCGGCTTGAATTGTTACATTGCCGCCGGCTGAATTGCAATAAATTAACGAAGTTGTTATACGTTTGGCCGCTGCGCTGCGGCCAGAAGATACATTAACCTCAGAGGAATCAATCCATTTCTAACATTGGCCGCAGCGCAGCGGCCACTTCGCGCATTGGCCGGCCAGAACCCGAAGTGGCCGGCCAGAACTAGAAGTGGCCAAACTTCGGGTTCTGGCCGTAACATATATAAAAAAGGTCCGTTCCCCATTAGCTGCCTGTCACCCCTGTGGCATAGGTGAGCTCCCCACCCACCCTTTCCCCTTTTTAAATAAAAAAAAAAATGGATTCGTCGTGGTCAAGTTTATTTGGAAGTTTGGAGTCGTCAAGTATTGGGGTCGTATTTTCTTGGTGATGTTAATAGCATGGGCTTGATTCACAAAGCGGTGCAAACACTTTGCACGCCTGTGAAAACCCCTTTATCACGCCTAAACTCAGTTTAGGCATGATAAGAAGAAACTCGCGCGAAATTTCCGCGCGCAAAGTTTTTCGCGCGAAGCTCCCATTAAGCTCTATGGGACTTTGCGCGCGCACGTACGCGCGGAAACTTCGCGCGAGTTAGAGCACAAAGCGGTGATAACTTTGCTGGTGCAAAGGTTATCACGCCTAAAGTCTTTTAGGCGTGATAACTGAGTTATCACCGCTTTGTGAATCGAGCCCCATATCTGAACTGTGGTAGTTAGATATGAATGAATAGTGGTTATGCAAGGTTTTATTAAAGTTGGTTCATCGACCTCAATCTATTTATTTCACTTAATTTATTACATTTATATTTACCAAATAAAATTGGCCACGGCCTTTGAAATGCCAGCTCTGGAGTCTTATTTTGTCTGTCATTCATGTTTAGGTTAAGTTAAATGGGGTTGGGAGGGGTATTGTCTACAGGTCCATGTGTTTGGCAAGTGAGAGGAGTTTCCACAGACAGGCAGGGCCGGATTTAGGCCAAGGCCGCCTAGGCCATGGCCTAGGGCACCACAGGAGAAAGGGCACCAAAGCAGCAGGCTAAACTGGTGCAGCATTTGCAAGCTTGCAATTGCTGCAATGCAGGGAGATCAGGTGAGCGCCTGACCTCGGTACTCTGCTGCTAGCCGCCTGTGCAGTAGTCACCTTGCTCTCTGTGCACGTTTGCATTGTGGCCGGCGGCTATGGACTTGGTCAGCATTGGAGATGGAAGGGAAGAGGAAACTTCTGCACTGGAGACGAGCTTAGCAATGAGTGACACAGATAGCCGCTGCAGTGTGAAGGCGAGCTGGCTACCTATACTGAAAGGGGGAGGGAGGGAGGAAAGGAGGGAGGAGTCATCTGGCTCCTTATACTAGAGGGAATGGGGGGGGGGGGGTCATCTGGCTACCTATACTAGAGGGAAGGGAGGAGGGGTCATCTCGCTACCTATACTGAAGGGGGGCGGCTGGTGACAATGACCTTGGGCGGTAAAGAGTACAAATCCGGCCCTGCAGACAGGAGGTGTTCCGTCATTTGCTTCAGGGTAAGTCAGGTGGTGTGACAACGTGATAACCTGGCTATGTTGCCGTGCCACAGCTGAATTAGTGCTATGATAATTAATTTTAACAACTTTTTCCTTATTGTTCAGATATTCATTGAATCAGATACAGTTCTGCATCATTTGCATAAAGTTCACGCTGTACCATACTCAACTTTGCGAAATGTCAGAAGTCTACTTATAGTGTAACTTTAATAGGGGACAATTGTTAGCTATAAACTTTGCAGAACTTTGCGTTACAAAAAATTAAAAATAAGATAAAACAAACAAACAAACAAACATAAACTGTCTCATCAAACAAACTTTTGATAAGACAGGTATGGGGGAATGTAATAAGCTAATTGTGGGCCCTCCCACACTGAAAATCGCAATTTCGGTGTGCTGCAATTGCGATATTCACGTATTTTCAAGCGCATTTCTCCAGGATTCATGGGTGCAATTGGTGGGCACAATTGAGTTTCCCTATGTGAGAAAAGCTGCAATAGGTTTTTAACCAGTTTAGCTTTTAGGATGTAGCTCCTACGTCCAAATATGCATGCTGGACGTAAGAGCTCAAAACAACCACCGCTACAGCCGATCGCCGCCGTGGTCACGCGCGAGGGCACTCGTTGCTGCCTGTTAGCCCGGAGATCAAGGAATGGGAATGCAGTTCCCATTTATTGATCTAAGTCCTCGTGTCAACGATCGCCGGCATCAATGAGATGCCTGCGTCATTGTAATGTTACAAGTAACACATCCACGCACTACTTCCTGTTAAGTGTACTAATAGTATGCAACAGAAAGTCATGCGTGAGGACATCTTGTGGCCAAATAGTAAAATTAAACTTACATACATTTATTTTACAAAACAGACTTATACATATTTTAAAATTAACACCTTACTTCCCACACTGACCCAAAAATAACCAAAGAAAACTTTTGATAAATAATAAAAAAAAATTACAATTAAAAAAAAACATAAATAGTTACCTTAGGGTCTGAACTTTTTAATATGCCTGTCAAGAGGGTATATTACTATTATATTTTAAATTATGGGTTTGTAAATAGTGATTGATGCAAAATTGAAAAAATGCACCTTTATTTCCGAATAAAATATTGGTGGTGCCATACATTGGGATAGGGACATCACTTAAACAGTGTAATAACCGGGACAATTGGGGAAATAAAATACACGGGTTTTAGTTATGGTAGCATGTACAGGATCACCTCAAAAAATTAGCATATTGTGATAAAGTTCATTATTTTCTGTAATGTACTGATAAACTTTAGACTTTCATATATTTTAGATTCATTACACACAACTGAAGTAGTTCAAAGCATTTTATTGTTTTAATATTGATGATTTTGGCATACAGCTCATGAAAACCCAAAATTCCTATCTCAAAAAATTAGCATATCATGAAAAGGTTCTCTAAACGAGCTATTAACCTAATCATCTGAATCAACTAATTAACTCTAAACACCAGCAAAAGATTCCTGAGGTTTTTAAAAACTCCCAGCCTGGTTCATTACTCAAAACCGCAATCATGGGTAAGACTGCCGACCTGACTGCTGTCCAGAAGGCCATCATTGACACCCTCAAGCAAGAGGGTAAGACACAGAAAGAAATTTCTGAACAAATAGGTTGTTCCCAGAGTGCTGTATCAAGACACCTCAGTGGGAAGTCTGTGGGAAGGAAAAAGTGTGGCAGAAAACGCTGCACAACGATAAGAGGTGACCGGACCCTGAGGAAGATTGTAGAGAAGGACTGATTCCAGACCTTGGGGACCTGTGGAAGCAGTGGACTAAGTCTGGAGTAGAAACATCCATAGCCACCGTGTACAGGCATGTACAGGAAATGGGCTACAGGTGCCGCATTCCCCAGATAAAGCCACTTTTGAACGAGAAACAGTGGCAGAAACGCCACTCCGATCCACCCCACGGCGCTGCCTGGCACTGATTGGCCTGGCAGCGCACGAGGTCTGGGGGGGGGGCGGCTGCGGCGACGCGTATAGTGGCAAATCGGCGGGTAGCGGCGGCGATCGGAGGTTACACGCAGCTAGCAAAGTGCTAGCTGCATGTAACAAAAAAAAATTATGCAAATCGGCCCAGCGGGGCCTGAGCGGTGCCTCCCGGCGGCATAGCCCGAACTCAGTTCGGGCTTACCGCCAGGGAGGTTAAAGAGACTCTGAAGCGAGAATAAATCTCGCTACAGAGCTCATAGTTAGCAGGGGCATGTGTGCCCCTGCTAAACCGCCGCAATAGCGCCGCTAAACGGGGGTCCCTTGACCCCCAAACCCTCCACTGCGACACTTGGTCGCAGACTTGGTCGCTCCTGGAGGCAGGGCTAACGGCTGCAGCCCTGCCTCCAGTTGCGTCTGTCAGCGGCGCATCGCCGCCTCTCCCCCGCCCCTCTCAGTGAAGGAAGACTGAGAGGGGGGGGGGGAGAGGCGGAGATACGCACTGACAGATGCGCGTGGGGCAGGGCTCCGGCGGTTAGCCCTGCCCCAACCAGGAAGCGCTCCCCCGCATTACGGAGGGGATTTGGGGGGACAGGGACCCTCGTTTAGCCGCGGGATAGCGGCGGTTTAGCAGGGGCACCTTTGAGGTCTGAAGAGAGATTTATTCTCGCTTCAGACTCTCTTTAAAGCTGAGAGGACAACTAATATGCCAGGTAATGTCCATGTTTCCCTATGGCTCAACTGGGCGATGTTACAGTTTAACTGTGTGCCGACCAGAAAGCTGTTATGGAGTTATGGCCATTTTCAAAATGAAGGACTGAGAATTCCATTGATGACAGTGGACTAAGGACGCAGGAGAGGAGAAAGAGATTGAGGACTAGATTACATGGGAGGTAAGTATGACTTGTGTATGTTTATTTTGACTTTTACTTTTCAGTTCACGTTTTCTAGCATTTAGAAAAAAAAATGTACCACCCAAAGAAAGCCTAATTGGTGGCGGAAAAAAACAAGGTATAGATCATTTTGTTGTTAAGAGTAGTGATAAAGTTATTGGCGAATTAATGGGAGGAGCACTGAAATGATGCATAAGGTGAAGAAACACTGAAGGCGGAAGTGGTTAAAATGAGTGCTATGCACTTTGCATGCGCTTGCATCCATTTAACCTGAATGCATTAGCACACAAACTGTAGCAGGCATTACATTGGTGATTGAGCTAAAGACGGGTGGCACCACTCTGCACAGAGCACAGCGATTACTATGTTGATCACAGTGTCCTTGCAAATGGCAAAATGCATGCGCTTTGAAAATCGTATTGAAGCACATGCAGTATGGAAGAGCCCTGTCACAAAACTCCTTTTGCAAATGAAATGGGCACATAATAAAAGAGCGAATTGAAATGTGGGCGCCCAGGAAAGCCAATAGGAGAATATTGGTGAACTTACCCATATTCTACTATTAAAGTGTAAAGAAGGATCGTAAAATATGGGTATTAAATACCCATATTTTACTATGGCTAAACCTAACCCTACTCTCACCCAGAACCCTCCCTCCATCAACCCTATCCGCCCTTTCCTGGGCGGCGCCTAACCCTAACTGCCCACCCCCCACAAACACCCCTACCTGACGTCTAACCTTTACGTAAATCTCCGGACTAAAAATCTACTCAGCAGCACTGAAAAGGCATGGTGTTTCTTTAACAGTTTCACAGCATCAGAACTTTTTTTCTTACCAAAATATAATTTTTAGCTGCATTTTTAGCTAAGCTCCACCCATCAAAGAAAACTGCCCGGGCTTTTTTTCCCTGATGCTGAGCAAAGCATGATGGGTTTTCCTATGTTGTTATTCACGTTGCCTAGCAACTGGGAGGGGTGATCAGCACACAGGACAGTTGGAACTGTGTCTCATGCTCCCTGTCACCTCCTTTCAACCAATAAGATGGCTGCCCCCGTGAAATCACAAACATTTGCCTGTTCTTTTAAAACAGGGTAGGTAAGAGATTATATTACCTATCTATTTTAATTAACATAACTAATGTAACTTAATGACAGTATGTTTGTTTAGGCTGAAGTTCCTCTTTAACTACCCCCCGTCCCACGCCTAACATTATCCGCTCCCCCACTCCCCCTCCCCTACGCCAATCACCACCCGCCGCTGCCAATCGAAAATAAAATAAAATACCATGATTCTGTTTTTAGTTTATTGCACCCATGAATCCTGGAGAAATGCACTTGAAAATACGTGAATATCGCAATTGCAACACACCGAAATTTCAAAGGGAGCCATAGGCGCCCTTTGAAATAGCGTCATTAAGTGCTAATTTGGGTGTCCCTGATTATGAGCATGAAATGTTTCCTTGCGTGCTGACTAGTATAGATAGAGTAGGGACCCTTACCACAACGGGGAAACCTCATTGCTGGTGTAAGGGTCTAGTACATATTACATGCTATCCATTTTAGAAGCTAATGTCCCCTTTTATTCAACTGCCTAATTTTACAACCTAGTTTATTTCAATGCTGCTAGTGTTCCAGCTTGATGTGCGTGCATGGGCGATTTTAGGCATAGGCAGTACAGGCCATTGCCTGGAGTGCCAGTGGTCCTGGGGCACCATGTTGCTGGATTAAATGCCGCCCCCAAACAAATCCCGACCCCTGACTAAACTCCGTACCAGTGGGTGTTCTATTACTTGCTTTTGCTGCATCTGCTTAGCGTAAGTTGCTGCCATCTGCCACTGTGTCCCTCTGTGCCTTCTCTGCCCAGTGTGCCCACATTACATGTATTTTCTGGTGAAACGCTGCCTGCATTGCATATTTTCTGATGAATACTTGCTGCATTTAGGTGTATTTTCTGGTGAAACGCTGCCGCATTTACGAGTATTTTCTGGTGAAACGCTGCTGCATTACGATTATTTTCTGGTGACACATTGCCGCATTACGATTATTTTCTGGTTAAACTCTGCCGCATTACGTGTATTTTCTGGTGAAACTCTGCCACATTATGATTATTTTCTGGTGAAAATCTGCCACATTATGATTATTTTCTGGTGAAACGCTGCCACATTATGATTATTTTCTGGTGAAACTCTGCCACATTATGATTATTTTTTGGTGAAATGCTGCCGCATTACAATTATTTTAATGGAGGGAGGGGGGGGGAGCTCCACAGGTTTTCTTGCCTGGAGTGACAAAATGGTTAGAGGTGCCCCTGTGTGCGTGTCATGAGTACAAAGGGTTAATGATTTATTGCCTACCTAATCCTTAACACTAACCCGCACAGTGCTCAAACCAGAAATCGATGTAGTAGCCAATCTACTGCTAATAGCTGATTGGCTTGTCACTATAGCCAACGAAGTAGTCGATCGGCTACTACTAGCCAATTGGCTAGCTAGTATAGGGTGCATCATACACACCACCTACGCATTGCATTCAGAGCAAGTGTGATGTCACTTCCTGTGTTTGAACTATCATGCATCACTGGGTACTGCACGCTCTAGTGTTGAGCCAAAATTTTTGAAATTTCGTGTTTCCTTAATTACGGACGTGAATTTTGCCGTTACGATGTGAATTTGTAATTTCGTAATTGCCATACAAACCGTAATTTGGAATTCTGTACGCAAAATTTCGGTTTCATAATTTCGTGTTTCGGCGCAAATTCGTCTTTAGCGCGAAATTTAGTCATTTCATGTTTTCTATAGAAACAAAGTTATTTTAGTTACAAAAATGAACGTAATTTCATTTCTAGTAGTAATTCTGCACATTTAGGTAATGACTAAATTCAGGAAAGTCACTCATTGATTGCAATTACTGATAATGCAAAGGCCCCTGCACATGCTGTCTCATGTATCAGGAGGCCACTTCTAAGACAGGTGCTCTTTGTCTAGGTGCACTTAGCGGTCATGCTGAGACACTTGGTTTTGGGCCTTGCAATATCTGATAATCCAAAAGTCTCTAAACGTGCTGTTGCTTTAAATGCATCAGGAGGCTCTACCTGCAGCCATTTGTAAGACAGGTGCTCTTTGTCAAGGTGCACTTAGCGGTCATGCATGCTGAGACACTTGGTTTTGGGCCTTGCAATATCTGATAATGCAAAGGTACCTGCAAGTGCTGTCGTTTTAAATGTATCAGGAGCCTCTGGACTGGAACACAATTTTGAGAAAGGTCGAATTTGCGCGTTATACACGAAATTCTGATTTTTTTTTGTTTGCGTTACGTAAATGATCGTCATTACAAAAAAGATCGTAATTACGAAATTCCCCATGAACACGTAATTTCGTGAAATTCGTGAAATTTTCAATTAAGGCTATAATCGTAATTTCACAGATTACGCGAAATTATTATTATTCATTACGCACATCACTAGCATACTCTCTCGCTACTGTGATTATAGAAGCTCTGCTAATAATCTGCAGCTAGCGGGGAGCTTTGCAGAGGAGGAGATCTATCTTTCACGTGGTTTGGAGGGTGGACAAGGAGCAGTGCAGTATTAAGAGGATACAAACGCCATACAGACCGGTAATTTAAACAACTGATCTGCCAGCTGCAATGGCACCCTAGCCAATCTTCCGCCCTAAGCCATGGCCTGTGTGGCCTGCCCACAAATCCTGCCAAGCTCTTGGTCAAATATGGTTACCTTTAGGCTCTGTTCCCAGAGGAACAGACATATCCTATTTTTATAAATAGGAGCCGTTCACACTTGTCACGCTGCAATGGATCCGCGAGATCTGATGCAGTAATTGGCAGCCCTTCTGTGCAGTCCGCGATAATCCTGGACACACAGATGCATTCTCCATATAGCTTATAGGGGAGCGCATCTGCCCTGGACCACGGTGGACCATCTGCTCCCGCTGGCCACAAGTGGTGTTAGTGACACTGATGGCAGGGCCGGTTTAACCCCCGTTGGGGCCCCTGGGCAAAATTAACCTGGGACCCCCAGGTCTAGCTGCTGCACAGATGCCGAAGTCCCCTCCCCCGTGCTGCCAGGACCCTGGCCTCCCCCCTAATTGATCTGCGCTGACAAATATATCCTCTAGCGGGTTCCCAGCATGGCAGCCGCATTTGTAGTTTGCCTGTCTTGGCTGCTGTGCTGGAGCCGCTTCCCCATCTTCATTCCACTTCCTGTGTGACCGGGCGGTTGTAACATGCGCCCGGTCACACAGGAAGTGGAATGAAAACAGGAAAGTGGCTCCAGCACATCACCCGAGGCAGGTAAACTACAAATGCTGCTGTCCTGCTGGAACCCCGCTTGCATTTATATTTGACAGCGCGGATCAATTAGGGCGGAGGTCGGGGTCCTGGCAGTATGGGGGGGGGGGGCCCAGCAGCTCGACCACAGTAATGTTAAGGCAGGGGAGGCTGCTGCTGTGATAACAAAGGAACAAGGTGAAGGCTGCTCTGTGGTTGTATGGCATTTTATGGATGGATGGTGAGACACACCCTAAACTGAGCGGCCTTCTATAGCAACTTCCTGTTCAGGAGAAGCGGGAAGGCTAAGGGTATCACAAGCGTCACATAAAATATTCTGGAACAGTAGAGGGTAGTGGAAATGAACAGAGGCGCCAAAAGGATAAAAGTAGCTAAAAAAATGTTTGAAAACGGGGGAGGCAGTGGTGGACTTACCCCCTCCAGGCAGACACAAAAAACAGGTTGATATTATATCAACAAGCAAATGTATTCATATATACACTCCAAAGGGTCATGGCAACGTGTTTCGCAGGTGTGGCCCCGGCTTCATCAGGCAATAGGGGATTGAGCATACAGCAACAAGTGTCTATGGCTATCATTCATAAAGCATTCCCGCATGCGGAAATGCGTAATACCGCTGACTTTACCGAGCACTGAGCAAGTTGTGTATTCATAAAGCCTCTTTCCGCATGCGGAGCTGACATTCCCGTGCAGAGTGACAACGTACCGCCTTGTGCAGTGTGGATACGCAGGTATCCAGAAAAAGTATCAAAATGTTCATTCATAAACATTTCCGCATAGCGGTATGCGGAAGGGGATTACCAATCCCCTGGATGTAGCGGGAAGCTTGCGGAGTACATGTAAGTGAATGGGACGGACCTCCCACACATCAGCAGAGAGAACACCGCATGGAGGGACTCGGCAAGCTTTTCTGTTTCCGCATGCCTACCGCCCGCCTGCCGACACCATTCTCCAGAAAACCTCCGCACTGCTACCGGGAAGCAGTAGATTTGGGCGCATGAGACAAGTGGACAAAAAGGGCGCCCCATTCACTTTCATTATAAATATCGTTTAATGGGCGCTGAACGGGGAAAATAAGGCGCCGGAGATTTTTAAGGATTTATAACGGCGCCCGGAGATTTTTAAGGATTTATAACTATGTTTGTGATGATTTAAGTTTACAAAATGAGCCCGTGACTAATAACGTTTATGAAGATAATAAATCACTATTTCTAAAACATTTCTAACACATTATTATCCACCCAAAAAAATAATTTACATTTTTTTTCTTTACATTCTTTATTTATTCATGTCTGTAAAACATTATTATCCATAGGGGGTTTTAGGTTTAGGCACCAACAGGGGGGTCTTAGGTTTAGGCACCTACAGGGGGGTCTTAGGTTTAGGCACCTACAGGGGGGTCTTAGGTTTAGGCACTAACAGGGGGGTCTTAGGTTTAGGCACCAACAGGGGGGTCTTAGGTTTAGGCACCTACAGGGGGGTCTTAGGGTTAGGCACCTACAGGGGGGTCTTAGGTTTAGGCACTAACAGGGGGGTCTTAGGTTTAGGCACTAACAGGGGGGTCTTAGGGTTAGGCACCAACAGGGGGGTCTTAGGGTTAGGCACCAACAGGGGGGTCTTAGGGTTAGGCACCAACAGGGGGGTCTTAGGTTTAGGCACCAACAGGGGGTCTAGGGGTTAGGGATAGGTACAGGGAGGGTTTTTAATAAACGAAAATATAAGTTTCACTTTACAAACAGGGAAGATTAACGTTTTAAGAATTGCCGATCTCATACACATTATTTAGTGATTTATACATTTTTAAATCACTATTTATAAACGAAATTCTACACAATAATTTCTATAAACGATATTTCCATTTATCGTTTATACCACGCGCCCTTTTTTCCCGACGCCCTTTTCGTACGTACGCCTGCTACCGCCCCAGGCACAAAGTTTATGAATGACCACCCAGAAGGATAAACTACCGACGGCGGTATTCTCCCGCACGGGTTCCCCTTACCGACAGCCTGTTCATGAATGATAGCCTATGTCTCAGCCTAGCGCCTCTCGCTTTTATCCTTTTGGCGCCTCTGTTCATTTCCACATTTATTTTCTTTCTTTATTATTTATTTATTGTATTTATAAAGCGCCAACATATTACGCATCGCACATTGTTGGAGTCCATTGTGGAAGGGTGTCAACCCCTTGTTTCAAGTTCTACCGAGAGCAACTTCTTAATCCTGAGTGGGGACGAGTCTAATCTGCATTTACAGTGGTTGCCTTAGTGGTAACCCATGTTTGTGAGTATTACTTTACATACTTGCCTCTCATCACCCACATCAATCCAGTACATACTGCACTATACTGGGTTCTCGCTGTTCTCTCTGGTTTTCTCCTTATTAGAGGGGAGTGGTCTGTTTGGTTTATTTTTGTTTAATTTGTTTTGCATCACAGTTGTGTAACTCTTGGACTACCGAGCAGTGTGTCATTAGGGAGGACCTGTGTCCGTGAGTATATATAATGTGCAGATCATGGCAGAAGAGAGCTGCAGGAACTTCCTATAGACTGAATATAATATATGTGAGTATTAAGCTACCTTCACATCTGCCTCGTACTACACCACCTCTTCTCTCCCTGGCATCTTCAGTTTCTCTTGACTCTTTCTCTCTGCTTTCTTACCTACTTCCTCGCTTTCTTCTCTTATTTCCTTCTCTTCCATCCTTGCTTTCTTCTCAACCTACACAGTCTTCCTAGTGGCATAGGAACCACCATAGCAGACATAGCGGCTGCTATGGGGCCCATAGCCAAAGGGGCCCCGTGGCAATGCCTGGTGCCAGTGAGCCCCCTGAGCCTCAGGTGCAGAGTATTGCGAGCTGACCAATGGTGAGAAGTTATCTATACTGGGGACTATCTTATACTGAGGGTCCCTCTGGCTACCCATACTGAGGAACTACACATACTGAGGGGCTACCTAATACTTGAAGTACATTTAGCTACCTTAGTGGGGAGAACTTCTGGTTACCTATACTGGGGAGCTACCTAATATTGGGCTACTAATACTGAGGGGCTGCCCAATTCAGCCTTTCTCTGGCTATCTAAAAACTAGTAAGTTGTTATGTGGGGTTGGGGGGGGGGGGTTGATGGAGGGAGAAGCAAAAAGGTGCCTTAAAACTTTTTTTTTAGGGGGCAACAAACATTTTTGCTATGGGGCCCCGGTATCCTATACACTTTTTCATGATCTCTCTTCCTCACTTTGCTGCCTCCCTTCTTCCTCTCCCCCATTTTATTTCCCAGCCCCACTCTCTTCCTAGCACTTTCTTGTTAACTACTCTACATCTCTTTCTCCTCTACTTCCAACCTAACACATTTCCACCACTTTCTTTCTACCCCCCTCTCTTTCCCCAACAGTTGTGTCCCTCTTCGTAACTTCTTCTTACCATTTCCCATCTCTCTTTCTACCCTCTTTCTTTCTTCACAACCTCATTTCTACCTCCAAGCTTACCATCCCTCTTTTTCTACCATCTTATTTTTTACCCTTTCCTACATTTTTTGTAGCCCTCCTACGAACCTTTCTCTCTTTCCTTCTCAGCCTGCCCCGCTCTCTTTTCACCTCTCATCTGCCACCTCTGTTCCCATCCTCTTCCTTTCTTCTGGGTTTCTGCCTATTCTTAATGACCTCTCCCGAATTCCCTCAACCTTTACCACAGATGTACTTCCATGTATATGTTTTTGATTGGACATTTTTGAATTTGAAGCTGAGGCATCCAGCTTGACTGCAGAAAAATTAAAGGCTACCTGACTCAGGGCAAAGCTACCTACGATAAGCACAGAGGTGTGTTCATGCTGGAGCCTCATACCTCATACCTTCCTCTCATCGTTCCCTGCAGTCTTCATAATTATTCCCCAAAAAGTCTAACTTTTGACAAAAAAAAAAGTAACATTTTCAGACAGGAAGAGGCAGGCTTGCCACGATGTTCCCTCCTATCACCCTCCCATTTCCTCCTCTTAATGTGACCTAGGTTTGTAATGGTGTGTCCTGTTGGGGTGGCATCGTTACTTACCTATGAGGGTGCTGCTCCTTTGGCCACCAGCCCGCATGACATACACCATCTTCCCCATCCAACCGGCAGCTTCTGCCAGCCTTTGTAACTCCTGGCAGTGTGGTGCACCTTGTGATGCATGCTGGAGTACAGAGCTTCTTCTTCCTGTCCGAAAACTGACTTTAGCCAAAAGTCAGATTTTTCCAAGGAGTGACTGCAGGGGACCGGGGGAATGAGGAGAGAAATGGACAAGGCACAGCGGTATGTAGATCCAGCATGAACTAACCTCTGTGCTTACCTTGGTTGGCTTTGCCTCCAGTCAGGTACACTTTAAGGAGCAGGGGCTGCAAAGCGAGGACACATTAAAGAATTTCCCCTTCTTGTTTTACAGAATCCCTCTAACTAATTTATTTTTAATTTATCCAGACACAAATAACTTTATCAAAAGGAGAAGATGAACAAGACTATTATTTTACTTGGCTTAGGTAAGTGTTTATTATTATTTACTAGCATATTGGTGCCCATTGGGCACAGACATATTGTAAAAAAGTGTGAACGTAGATCTGCAGATCTGCTATCAGATGGTGGTACTTACATATTATATCACCATCCATGGCTGGGAAGGTTAGTGTTAAGCAGAGGAGAGGGGGGATTAGTGTGTTAGGAGAGGAGAGAGGAGGGGAGGAGAGGAGAAAGGAGAGGAGGAGAGGTTAGTATTAGGAAAGGAGAGGGGAGATTAGTGTTAGGAGAGGAGAGGATAGAGGAGGAGAGGAGAGGTTAGTGTTAGGAAAGGAAAGGAGAGGGGAGGTTAGTGTTAGGTACAGGAGAGGGGGAGGTTAGTGTTAGGAGTGGAAAGGGGGAGGTTAGTGTTAGTAGTGGAGAGGGGGAGGTTAGTGTTAGGAGTGGAAAAGGGGAGGTTAGTATTAGGAGAGGAGAGGGGGAGGTTAGTGTTAGGAGTGGAGAGAGGAAGGTTAGAGTTAGGAGTGGAGAGGGGGATGGACAGTGTTAGGAGTGGAGAGGGGGGAGGTTAGTGTTAGGAGTGGAGAGGGGAGGGTTAGTGTTAGGAGTGGAGAAGGGGAGGTTAGTATTAGGAGAGGAGAGGGGGAGGTTAGTGTTAGGAGTGGAGAGAGGAAGGTTAGTGTTAGGAGTGGAGAGAGGGGAGGACAGTGTTAGGAGTGGAGAGAGGAAGGTTAGTGTTAGGAGTGGAGAGGGGGAGGTTAGTGTTAGGAGTGGAAAGGGGGAGGTTAGTGATAGTAGTGGAGAGGCGGAGGTTAGTGTTAGAAGTGGAGGGGGGGAGGTTAGTGTTAGGAGTGGAGAGGGGAGGTTAGTGTTAGGAGTGGAGAGGGGAGAGTAGTATTAGGCACAGGACAGGAGATGGGGAGATCAGTGTTAGGAGAGGAGGAGGGAGGTTAGTGTTAGGAAAAGTTTGCTAAATAGTGTGTGTCATGTATATTCACGCAGGGATAACACGTGGGTGAATTGCATGCATTTTTCCACAATGTGAAAATTACATTCAAAAACACAAGTAATGCTTTCCTGTGGATGTTCGTGATTAACAAGTGTTAAAACATGCGTTTTTTTACATGCAAGGAAAACCAGATTTTTTTGTATTTCTTTTTTTCACACAACGCGTGCTATTCCTATTGCTGACGGTCAGGTAGGGATCGTATTTGGGGGAGTCGCATGGGTTTTACAGCAATGCAAAATTGCATCCGAAAATACACATAATGCTTTCCTATTGACATCCGCGGTCCAGTTACCAAGTGCTGGGTAACGTGACTCAAGTAACCAGAAGAATTCCTACAACAAGGTGGAATTTTCTGGACAGTCTTGTGGCAACAGTACTCCAAACAGTGTCCACAGAGTCCTGTTGCCAAAATTACAGAAAAGTGTACTTTGAGCTTAATGCCAGTTTTGGCAACTTTTAACCGGCTGTAGGTTTGAAATAGAAAAATATGTTTAACTTCTTCCTGACTGCTGTTACTTGCATTTACGCCCCCCCCCCCCCCCTTGCACAGTGCTTCAGGGGCATAAATAAACGTATCCGCTTTGTTTACCTCGCCATTCCCGATCGTAGCGCCACTGTAGTTCGTTTCTGCCACAATCCCGCCTTTCCATGATCAGTGAATGAGAACAGTTTATTCTCAAACCCGATCACAGTGCCTGTGATGAACGAAAAGCCAGCGTCAGCAAGACACTAGCATTACATTCACAAAACAAATTAAACAGTTTTTTCATGTACTATTTATAGTACTTGGAAGTTAAGTAACGCGCCATCTTGTGGCCAAAAAGTAAAAATACACCCAAATACACTATGTTATACACTATTAAATAGAAAGATGATATACAGTTTATTAATTTTCAACCCCTTATACCCATACCCTATAGTTACCACACACAAAAAAACCCTTGCAAAATTAAAAAAAAAAAAAAGATACAATTTTAAAAAAAAATTACATAAGTAGTTACCTTATGGACTTTTTAATATGTATGTCATGACCATATATTACTGTTCATTTTTCAAATAAAGGCTCATCATTATTGATAAAGTATTAAAAATACACCTTTATTTCCAGATAAAACCGGGACAAATGGGCAAATAACAGTGTGGATTTTATGTAACGAAGCACATTTTATTTTAAAACTATAATCGCTGAAAACTGAGAAATATTTTTTTTTTCTTCTTTTTAATATCATTCCATTAAATTCTTAGAAAAAAAGATGAAACAAGATAGAGATCATTTTGATGTGATAAGTAACAATAAAGTTATTGGTGAATGTATGGGAGGAGCGTGATGTGAAAAACGCTCTGGTTTTTAAAGCGTAATAAAACCCAGCATTTCTTCTTTGCTCTAAAAAATTATTTACAGCATATTATATACAACCAGTATTTTGTTTTACTAAAACAGCATTCAAAGGGTTACACACAGGGCTGGAAAGTTCAGTGCAGAGAAATCTGGACACATCCAAAGTGGAGATAATGTTATCTTGTGTTTACTTAAATGTATCAAGTGAGGAATGTGACACATTCTCTGACTGTGCCGACTCTCCTGGTCACAGACAGACACTGAAAGCATTTCTGCCTTCAATACATAATGAATAAAACCAGTTATAAATAAAATGCAAAGTCAGCTCACAAAGCAAAAAAATGTACTTTGGGAACGTATAATTTCTAAATGAATAATAATACTTATGCACAAATGCAAATATGATAACCGTATGGCATATAAAAAGTAGGAAACCATGTTTTTATTGAATATTACAGGGTTTTATACCGCTTTAAGGGGAAAAAAACTGTGTTGTATTCCCCCCCCTCCCCCCTCTATCACTTGATTTTGTACATTTATTTTTATTTTTTTGCATTGACTTATATTTTCTTTGTTTTTGTCTACCCCTAGGCCTATGCTTTGCACTGCTGGAGGTCACAAGGGCAGAATCAGGTCAGTACTGCCAATATTTCTATTATTTCAGCTGCTTTCTGAGTTGCCGCAATGCAGTTTTCTAGCAAGTGGATACTAGGCAGGCCATTGGTCCTTACTGGCACAAGCTGTCATATCATGGCGCTCCATAGACTTCCATAAGGACTCATGCTTGTTGTCATTGTCGCCTATTTACTTAAAAAGGACCCCCACTGTAAATTTTAAAGGGAAAAAAGCCAAGGTGATACTTATTATGGTCAGTCCACCTCCTTTTTTTACACCCAATATAGCACTGGTTAATTTCTGCATTAACGGACAACTGAAATGAGAAGTACATGGAAGCTGACATATTTATTTCCTTTTAAGCTATACCAGTTGCTCAGCAGCCCCGCTGGTCTATTTGGCTGCAGTAGTGTCTGAATCACACACCAGAAACAAGCATGCAGCTAATCTTGTCAGATCTGACAATAATGTCAGAAACACCTGATCTTCTGCATGCTTGTTCAGGGGTTATGGCTAAAAGCAATTTTTTTTTCAGTTGACTTTAGCGTTAAAAGAAAGTAAATATAGCAGCCTCCATAGCCCTCTCGCTTCAGTTGTCCTTTAACCTCCCTGGCGGTAAGCCCGAGCTGAGCTCGGGCTATGCCGCGCAGGAGGATTTCTCAGGGCCTGCTGGGGCGATTCGCCCCATTCAAAGTGCTGTGCGCGCAGCCAGCACTTTGCTAGCCGCGCGCACAGCTCGATCACCGCCGCTCTGCGGCGATCGCCCGCACGCATCGGCTGAAGAGGGCCCCCCCCCCCGCCAGAGCCCTGCGCTGCCCGGACCAATGAGTTCCAGGCAGCGCTATGGGCTGGATCGAGTGCGCATGACATCAGGACGTCGGCTGACGTCCATGACGTCATGCCGATCGTCGCCATGGCGACAGGAGAAGCCAAACAGGGGAACGCGTTATATACGCGTTCCCCTGTTTGCTATTGATGCCGGCGACGATCGCACTAGAGGGCCACATGCGCCCTCTAGTGGTGTTTCATGTAGCTACCACTCTGGTAGCTTTACATGAAACCAAAAAAAAAAAAAAAATTAAAAAAAAAGGATTTTTGCCCAATTTCAAAAACAAATTAACCGCCAAGGAGGTTAAAGTAAACCTGACTGGAGGTAAAGCTACATAGGGTAAGCACAGAGGTATGTGTATCGACAGTTGAGTCAAAGTGCATTTCGGCTGTCCCTGTGAAAGAGGCCTAACCTTATTCTGATGTTTATAAAGTGAACTTTAACTTTGTTAAAGTGTAATTTCACTCCATTCATACCAGTCTATTCAGGTCAGATCTGGTCACTTAACGACCGCCTAACGCCGATAGGCGTCGGCGGGTCGTTAGTGGTATAGCATGGAACGGCCGCTCGATCGAGCGGCCGTTCCATGCCAGTTCATGGAGACTGTCTCTGTGAACAGTGTATGAGCCGCCGATCGCGGCTCGCACGCATAATGTAAACACGCGGGGAAGAAATCCCCGCTGTTTACATCATACGGCACTGATGCGCAGGAGCGCCGTGACATAGATCGGCGATCCCCGGCCTCTGATTGGCCGAGGATCACCGGCATCTGATAGGCAGAAGCCTATCCCATCAGGCGCAGGACGGATATCCGTCCTGCGCCGCTCAGAGGGGAAGGGAGAGGGAGGGATCCGAAGTGAGTGCAGAAAACGCTGCGGAGGGGGGCTTTGAGAAGCCCCCCCCCCACAAATCAATAATAGCCGGTGGCGATCAGACCCCCCCCAGCAGGACATCCCCCTAGTGGGGAAAAAAGGGGGGAAGTCTGATCGTCCTGGCACATACCTGATCGGTGCTGCGGGCTGTAGAGCCCACGCAGCACCAATCATTAGAAACCCCCCTGGTCCTTAACCCTCCTGGCGGTTAGTTGTTTTTGCCAAAAAGGCAAAAATCCTTTTTTTTTTTATTTATTTTTTTTTTGTTTCATGTAAAGCTACCAGAGTGGTAGCTACATGAAACACCACTAGAGGGCGCATGTGTCCCTCTAGTGCGATCGTCGCCGGCATCAATAGCAAACAGGGGAACGCGTATATAACGCGTTCCCCTGTTTGGCTTCTCCTGTCGCCATGGCGACGATCGGAATGACGTCATGGACGTCAGCCGACGTCCTGACGTCAGACGCCTCCGATCCAGCCCATAGCGCTGCCCGGAACTCATTGGTCCTTGGCAGCGCAGGGCTCTGGCGGGGGGGGGGGGGGGCCCTGTTGCGCCGCTGCGTGCGGGCGATCGCCGCAGAGCGGCGGCGATCAAGCTGTACGCGCGGCTAGCAAAGTGCTAGCTGCGCGTACAGCATTTTAAATGAAGAAAATCGCCCCACCAGGGGCTGAGATATCTTCCTGCGCGGCATAGCCCGAGCTCAGCTCGGGCTTACCGCCAGGAAGGTTAAGTGGTTAAAGGAACACCATTGAATAACGTGTTTTTTTAACCTGGGATTGAAAGAGTTCCTGAGTTCTGGTAAAAACTGATGTATACATTTCACTTGCTTATCTTTTTTGTTTACTCTATCAAATTCCTTTCACTCTTAACCTCCTTGCTGGTTATCCCGAGCTCAGCTCGGGGTAACCTGCGCAGGAGGATATCTCAGGCCCCGCTGGGCCGATTTGCATAATTTTTTTTTTGTTACAAGCAGCTAGCACTTTGCTAGCTGCTTGTAACTTCCGATCGCCGCCGCTCGCCGCCGATCCGCCGCAATCCGCCGCGCCGAGTCGCTCCCCCCCGCCCCAGAGCCCTGCGCTGCCTGGCCAATCAGTGCCAGGCAGCGTTGAGGGGCGGATCGGGATTCCCTATGACGTTCTCAACGGGATTCCCTGCATACTCTGATCGCCGAAGGCGATCGGAGTGGGTGGGGGGATGCCGCCGCTTAGCGGCTATCATGTAGCGAGCCCTTGGCTCGCTACATGATTTAAAAAAAAAAAAAAATGTGCGGCGCTGCCTCCTTGCCGGATTTTTTAGACCGGCAAGGAGGTTAACTGATGGCAAGTCTGCTCAAATCTGATGGCAGAGTGAGCAATGAGGGGAGGAATTCCCTCACAGTGCATCTGTTAACCCTGTGTGTGAGAGAAAGTCCTGTGCCCTGTGTCGCTGACTGAAGTGTCTGCAGAAAGCAGAGGAGATGTAACTTATAAACATTTGTAATGGTCTGTGACACCACAGCTTTTCATACCTTTTTTTTTGCTTTCAGAGAAAAATACTCTGTAGTCTGATATGCAAAAAAACAAACAACACTGGCTGTGCATTGAAGCACACACCCCTTTTGCAAATAATTTGTTCCAATAGAGCTAAATCCTACACACAATGAATTATAGCTTTTGCCTCTGATATTTAACATGAAAAGTAGGAAAATGTTTACACAGCTACTTAGACATTATTTGCACACTGTCATTTTAGAACACTTGGGTATCGATAGTATTCCTTTAAACGTTTTTTTTTTTAAACCTTGGTTTAAAGTGGACCTGAACCCTTGTACCGGACAGAAGGAAAGCATAGAGAAATGCACCCTGTATGTATTTAGAGAGTATTTAGAGAGTTTAGCCTGTCTTATTCCCTCTCATATGTGACTAATCACAAGTTGTAATTTGATCTTTGATCCCCCTGTGTCAGCTGACTGCCACGGCAGATAAGTCAGATAAGCTCATTTTGAAAGCACAGGATGTTAACAACATGTCTGCTTCCATGAAAGCAGGAAGTAGACACACTGCAGATGAATTGCAGGATTTGTATCAGCTGTAACAAAGAAATGCTTTTTGTTTAAAGGTCATTATGCTGTTGCTTATCTTTTCGAGCAGAGAGGAAGTTCTGAGTTCAGGTCCGCTGTAATCCACAGAGACAAACATAGTCATCCCAAAGTGTCAGATGGGTGTGTCCCAGTTCACTGATTACTGCAGGATTTGGCGTACTCCCTGCCATGTACTTGATGAGCACGTTTGTAAAGAACAGCAGAGTGCCTGGGTGTGAGCAGCTAGGTTTACACAAACGAAAACATGTGTTTAACATAACCTTTTTCTCTGGATAATTAATTATAAATCCTGTTCCAATCAGGGATGTTCTGAGGCATGAATTAAAAAAAAGGCACCTGGAATAAAGGGCGTAGGGGATGGCTGGTAGTAGAATATCGCTTTAATTAGCAATATTATACCGCAGATATTTTACTAACCGATACTTTACTATGACTAAACCTAACCCTGCTCTCACACAGAACCTTCCCTCTACTGATTCCTAACCCTCAAAGCCCCCCGGTGGTGCCTAACCCTAACCCACCCTCCTGCGGTGCCTAAACCCCCCCCCCCCCACCACCACCACCACCACAGAGTCGCAATTTGCTGCAAAGAATGTCAGTTTGGGCAAACAAACGGAAACTTTAAGTGTAAACCGTTTAATATAGAGTTTTCATAGTAAAAACAGCATAACACATAACATAAAAGCAAAACTTACATACAGGGACCCATGCAATGGGAACCCAGAGACAGTTGCACGCATGTATGGGTCAGCAGTATAGGACAGTATAAAGGTGCCGCCTGTCTCCTCCCCGACCGGTTTCGCAAACTAGCGTCATCAGGGGATTATTCAGGGGAAATCCCCTGATGACGCTAGTTTGCGAAACCGGCATGGTGTATCCATTTTACCCTCATTGATTTAAAATCTTTGTGTTTGCTATTTTCCTGCATCAGTGTTTTACTTCTGCTAACATCTGAAAATATGCCTGAAGAAGGGGACTAGATCCCTGAAAGCTTACATCACTTAACTTGATCAGTTAGCCATTAAAAGATATTACTTTTGCAAAACTTTGTTTTCTCTACCTACTTAATTTGTTAGGCTATAGATACTGTAAATAGTTAATGCTCAGTGTTTCTGATTAGGCTGTAACACTTGTCTTTTCATCTGACTAGGCAAACCATGCGGGCCCAACATGGAGTATAAACAATGTGCTAGCAACTGCCCGTTGACCTGCGCAAACAAGGATGATCCACCAATGTGCACCATGCAATGCAAGAGCTCCAAGTGTCAATGTCTTCCCAAATATGTGGAAAACGCCCAGGGGTCCTGCGTCCTTCCAGAAGACTGCGATTAGAAAGGTGATTACACCAACACTGTGTAACCAAATATGTGATACACCAACAATGTTAACCGCTTCTCCTTTCCCATTGCTTACCTGCTTCTAATATATTTATTTATTTTTCATGGGTGGAAGTATCTCTAATTTGGTAAACAGTATTTCTGCAAAGGCCTCACTGGCAGCTGCCTAGCAGAGATGCTGGCCAAAGAGGGCTAAACAAAAGTTGCTGCCGCTAGATGGCACTGTTGCCAGATAAAATCTGGCATAGCGTCACCCGCTTCAGCTCAAAGTGCCAGACTTAGGCCCTTATCACACTGGCCCACTTTCAAGCCACAAGGGACATGCAAGTCTATGGAGCCTTGCATAGTTCACGCGTGTGACGGAAGTATCACAATCGCCCCAATGCCGTTGCAAAGGCATTACCGCATGAACTGTGCTTACCGCATGGATCATGCAGTAATGCAACACGACGCAGGCAGTGTGCACGACGGGGGCGCTGCGCACAAGCATGGACTGATGGGAATTCCAGTAACGTACTTCCCAGGCCCGTTTCTTGGGAAGTGCGGGCGGGGTGACCGCTCTGGGCTCAGACCGGCAAGTAGAAGAAGGAGGGTGCAGGAAGAAGGATATAACCGATAGGGAGCCGGTGACGGGCAGTGCAGCCAAATGGAAGAAGATTGCCAGCGTCCTTGACTCCACCTGGGCTGCCTGCATCCGACGTCAAGTCATCATCACGTCACCACCGCGTGATGACACCTAATGTTCTGTAGCGGTACTGCAGGCTGTCAGTGCTCTGCTTCCATGGAGGAGTCGGCTTTCCGGGCTCTCTTCACCTGTGTGTTTTCCTGGTCTCTGCTTCCTCCTGGATGAGCGGCTGGTCACTAGGTAAGTAGGCAGATCTACTTGTGACCTGTGGCTGTGTGACTGTCCCTAAAGGAGTACTAAAGAGTAAGGGCTCACGAGTCCACTCCACTTGGGGAGGGGGAGTTTCGCAATTTGAACACACTCACCCTGGGTGTAATTTAGCCTCTCCAGCACCACACAGCACCACATAATAATGCAATCATGCCAATGTGCATGCAAAGGGGGTGGAGCCACAGCATGAGCTAGAGCCAGCCTTGCCCCAAAACGCGACCTCAAAACCACCTGCTTCAGTGCAGGAGCCTGTAGAGGTCGGGGGTTATCACAGCTCGAAGTCATGAGCAGGTCATTTTTTTCTGTTTGTGGGCTATCTATAGATGTAGGCCCGGATTTACATCACAGGAGCCTATAGGCACAGATGTCCTGGCACCACTAGACTTCACCCTCTATAAACCTACAAACACCTGCAGAACCGCACCGCAAGTGTGCTGGCTGGCCCTGTTGTCACTCCTCTTACTTCCCTTGCCCATCATAGGTAGCAACAGGCGCCCCTTAGCATTAGGTAGCCAGAGGTACCTTCAGGATTAAGTAGCTGGTGGTGCTCCCAACCGAAGGGAGATCTCGTCAGTGGAATGCCAAGAGCTGGATGAAAACCTCTCATTTAAACCCTGCTCGGGACTCTGAATAGGGAAGGATGGAGGGAGATACTAGGGGAGGGAGCCGCCCATTCCATTGTCAGGCTCCTGTAGGCTCGTGTCTATAGTGCCTTATGGTAAATCCGGCCCTGTATAGATGGTTAACTCTCAGTATTTCTAACAGGCTGTAACACTTGTCTTTTCTTCTGACTAGGCGCACTCTGCGGGCCCAACATGGAGTATACAGGATGTCTCAGCAACTGCCCTTTGACCTACGCAAACAAAGATGACCCACCAATGTGCACCATGCAATGCAAGAGGTCCAGGTGTCAATGCCTGCCCAAATATGGGCCAAATGCCCAGGGGTCCTGCATCCTTGAAGATGACTGCAATAAGAAAGATGATTACACCAACACTGTGTCGCCAAATATGTGAAAGACCTTGAGGCGTCCACATACTAAATTTTACAGAGTCTGGAACCCCTAGCTAAAAAGCTCAGACTATCGGTTTAATTTAATTTAGTTTAATTTAATTTAGATATCACGCCTAGTGCAATTGACTCAGGGATGAAAAAATCCTGCGGTTCTTGACCACTGCAGTCCACACTGCGTGAGATTATGGTCGCTGACCAGCAAACAGCAGCAAGAGTCTGCAAAAATGAAGATACTTGTGGATTTTTATTTTTTCTGTTCATAAATGAATGGAAGCACAGTGATTACAACGGCTCAGAAATCTTCTTTTTATGGATCCTTTTAACACTTCCCTGACAACTACCTGTACGAATCTGTGAAGCAATAAAACTAAAGTTCTAATTTGTTGTTTGTGTCAATTGACTTGAATTATTATCATTATTATTATAATAAACATATGGGATATCCCAATTTAGGCCTGGAACTTACTACAAATAGCAAATCGCTGGTGCAATCGCTGGTGTTTTTGATTAGCATTTCGTAAGCGATTTCATGAGCGTTTTCTGGCGATTTTGGTAGCGATTTTAAAAAGTGTAAGCGTTTTTCCAGCGATTGTGATAGCGATTTTCGATTAGCAATTTTAATTCTGATTGGTCCTTTCAAATTATTTTAACATTTTCTACAGTTTGCAGTAATTTAAAATCGCACACAGATCCCTATGTGTAGCGATTCATGAGCAATTTGCCGGCACTTCAATACTTTACATTAAAGCGCAAATGCTCCCAAAATGCTGCATTTTGCTAATCGCAATCGCTGCTTTGGAATTTGTTACATTTATTAACATTGGCAGAGCGTTTAGGGAAATTGATAGCGATTTAAAGCGCTTCCTAAATGCTCAAAAAAGCGTTCTAGTGGGTTCCAGGCCTTATTCAGTGTTATAGAAAGTTCCTCTAGCCATGCTGCTACTGCTTGATATGTTTTTTAATCATTATTATTTAAGGAAATTTCTCCAGCCAGTGAGTATTATGACCATGGCATCTGTTAAATGTGTATTTGCAAGATAAAGTTATAACACTTAAAATTAAAAAATATACGGTATACAACAGAGTTTAGGGTTAACTGGGACTCAACCAGCAATCTCAACCGACTAGTACTTTGGGGGCCATGTAGGCATGCCTCCTTCTCACTAATGCAGAGCAGTGGCACTTACCAGAGCTCTGGGTGCTGTCTTCTTTACATCTTACAGCTGCAAGCTGCTCTGCTGCATCCTCCATACAGCTCCTGATGTGTGTCACGTGACTTGCATCGGGTCACGTGATGCATTAGGAGCCATACTGAGGAGGCATCAGAACAGTCAACTGGCATAAGGATGGCACCTAAAGCTCTGGTAAGTGTTTTCAGCTGTGAGCTGTTCTGCATTAGTGAGCAAGAGAGTTCTGGGGGAGGGGGGGGGGCGGGATTAGAGTAAGATGGAGGCCCCCGGTTGCTTAAAGGACATCCGAGGTGAAAATAAACTAATGAGATAAACAATTGTATCTGTCCTCCTTCTTCTAAAAATGATTGTCTTAGCTATCCCACAGTTTTATTTTATATTTAAATCTACTTTTTACGTTTTTGGTGTTTCATGGCCTCTTCTCAATGTATGCCAGAGCTCAAATCTATGAACTACTGACCCTTTTAACTCTTTTCTGCTCTCAGAAGCCATTTGCTGCCAGGAAAGTGTTTTATGGCTGTAATTCCTTATCAATGAGGGTTATGCTATAGTCCGACCCGGTCCTGCTCCGGACAGAAACTGTCACTTGCATACCTGATTTGTAACTCTTTCAGGCAGAGAATGAAAAGAAAAAAGAACACAGCCTAGTTACTTGTGTGCTAGGCACTGTACGTACACATGTCTACACATGTCACCATGTCACAGGTCACCTCAGATGTCCTTTAAACTTGGTTTTACACATATCCAGCATCAGGCAATCCCTACCAGTTCTGCATAGAAGAAACCCTACTGTATAAACAATTTGTAAATTAGTTCAGTGCCCATATATTTCCCAACAAGAAGATCGCCATGGTGTGTTAAAGCGCCAGGAAATGTCATTTTTTAATAGAACACCATTTATTGTTATGCATTAAAGTGGGATTATATTCCCAAAGCTAAAATTTCTGTAAGATACAGAACATTTATATTGCGCTTTTCTCCTGGCGAACTCTACTGACTACCTTTTCCTGGCAGACTCCATACTAACTATACTGTGGGCACCTATACCTGGCTACCTATACTGGCTGCACCTATACCTGGCTACCTGTATTGGCGGTATTTATACCTGGCTACCTATACTGGGGGCACCTATATCTGGCTACCTATACTGGGGGCACCTATATCTGGCTACCTATACTGGGGGCACCTGTACTTGGCTACCTATACTGGGGGCACCTGTATCTGGCTACCTATACAGGGGGCACCTGTATCTGGCTACCTATACTGGGGGCACCTGTATCTGGCTACCTATACTGGGGGCACCTGTACTTGGCTACCTATACGGGGGGCACCTGTATCTGGCTACCTATACAGGGGGCACCTGTATCTGGCTACCTATACTGGGGGCACCTGTATCTGGCTACCTATACTGGGATACCTGTATCTTGCTAGCTATACTGGGAGCACCTGTATCTGGCTAGCTATGCTGGGGGCATCTATACTTGGCTACCTATACTGGGGGCAGCTGCACCTGGCCAGTTTTACTGGGGGCACCTATACCTGAGTAGCTATACTGGGGGCACCTGTACCTGGCTATCTATACTGGGGCACCTATACCTGGCTAGCTATACTGGGGGCACCTATACCTGAGTAGCTATACTGGGGGCACCTATACCTGAGTAGCTATACTGGGGGCACCTATACCTGGCTAGCTATACTGGGGGCACCTACATCTGATTAGCTATACTGGGTGCACCTATACTTGGTTCCCTATACTGGGTGCACCTATACTTGGTTCCCTATACTGGGGGCACCTATACCTGATTAGCTATACTGGGGACACCTATACTTGGCTACCTATACCGAGGGCACCTATACCTGACTAGCTATATTGGGAGCACCTATATTTGGCTACCTATAATGGGGGCACCTCTATTTGGCTTCCTATACAGGGGCACCTATACCTGGCTACCTACTTATACTGAGGGTGGTTATAGGTATGCAGTGTCGGACTGGGAGCTGGAAAAGCTGAGGAAATCCACTTGCTGGCCGAGCAGCAGTAATCAGGTGTTGCTGCTCACAGTGAATTAAGACTTGCTGCAGGTTTCTATTGGGAGTGATAACGCATAACTTCAAATGATTTCCTCAGCTTCTCCGCCTCCCAGTCCGACACTGTAGGTGTATACTGACCGCGGCTATAATGTGTGGTGCAATTTGTTGGGTGCCACAGGATCGCTACAAATGGGGGGGGGGGGGGGGCAACCTCACAAATTTGCCTCTGACAGCAAAAAGTCAAGAAACAGCCCTGTATCCACATATCAACATGTAATGTTCATGTACACAGCATTCCGGTGTGTGCTGCAAGAGCATTCTGAGCTGCTGCCCTTACATTTTTTGATTCTGATTTGTTACATTAAGTGGCCACTAGGTGCTGCTGTTTGGTTGCTGATATTGTGGATGCTGAAGGCATTGCAGCGCACATGGTGAATGCTGTGGGCCTGAATAGTTTAGTGTGATCAGGTTTTGTGCTGTTTTCTGGCTGCTCTATTTTAGAATTCAGACACTGCAGGAGGAGGAGAGCTATTGAGATAGCTGATAAGTGGTGGTTACCTGTGATTGGGTGATCCATCTTTTCCTCCAGCACTGCTCCTCCAATCATTATAAGTAAGGCGGGAAGCAGGAAAAGAGGGCGCCGGCTGAGGGTGGACGAAAAAAGCGCCGCCATAGACTTTATTGCAATTATCGTTAATATGGCGAAAAAAGCAGAAAAAAGGGCGCCCAATAAATATCGCTAACAACAGTAGAACAATAAAGGTTTTAAAGTATGTTATCGTTTTAGAAGCTTGCAGTGTTGTAGTTTTTTTCATATTTCATTTGTATGTAAAGATTTTACTTTATCAAAGATATTATTGTTTCTACGTGTAAAAAGGTGTTTCTGCGTAGGCACCACCAGTGGGAGTGGTTAGGGTTAAGCACCACCAGGGGGAGTGGTTAGGGTTAGGCACCACCAGGGGGAGTGGTTAGGGTTAGGCATCACCAGGGGGAGTGGTTAGGGTTAGGCACCACCGGGGGGTTCGTTTTAGGAAGTACCGGAGGACTGGTTAGGGTTAGGCACCACTGGGGGTGGGGGGGGGGGTTAGGGTTAGGCACCCCCGGGGGAGGGGGGTGGTAAGGGTTACGCACCACCAGGGGAGTGTTTAGGTTTAGGCACCACCAGGGGAGGGTTGTGGGTGAGAGTAGGGTTGGGTTAAGCTGTATTGTTGAATTACATTACAATTTTTAGACTCCCGTCTGTTTTAATTATTGTTAATTAATTTTTATTGTTATTGTTAACCGATTCTGTTAACACTGTTTATCGCTATTGAGAAATCGTTATCCACTAGTGCCAGTTCATTATCTAGCCTATCCCTCTCTCATCTGCCCAGAGTTCTGATCCTTGGATTAGCTCCCACTCTCCTTCCCCTTCTCTGTTCCCTCATTTCTCATGGGCTCATACTTTTGAAGATAAAGTCTCCCATTTAGGTGGGTGGACAGTGTTGGGTAATGTCTCCCACTGAATGGCGAGGATTGTGATGGTGGACTTTCTGGTGGAAAGTTATGGGGAAAGTTATGGTGGTTGTTTCAGTCATCTAACCAAGCACTTTGTGTGAAGTTTATTTGGTTAAAGTAAACCCAACCTAAACCACCCCCTCCTCCTCCTCCCAAGAAAAAAAAAACTCCCCGAAAAGCCTCTGGTTCCTCCAGGGGCTTCCCATTAGAGATGTTTCGAAAACATTTTGCGAACAGGCGAATCTTTTGGACCATCATAGACTTCAATGGGCGGGTGAATTTTAAAACCTGTTGCTGGTCGCAGAAGTGATGAAAAAGTTGTTTCAAGGGGTCCAACACCTGGACTGGGGCATGCCGGAGGGGGATCCATGCCAAAAGTCTCACCAAAAATTACGGAGTTGACGCAAAGTCGGGTTTTAATCCCTAAAGGGCAGAAATCACATTATGCGCAGCTCTGGGTGTCAGTGGGCTGTGAGGGGTCTCACACAGAGAAATACAATAGTACTATCAGAATACAGGGAAATAATAAAGCACAGGAGTGTTACTGTGTCTGCAGCTTAATGAGGCAACAGCAATATTGTGCACACAGCTCTGGGTGTCAGTGGGCTGTGGAGTGTCACACACAAAAAAAACCACAAGAGATCGATGTGCTAGCCCTCAATAGGGCTGTTTGGGGTGCTTTACAGCAAGTGAGGAACAAGAACACAGGCCTAGCTAATGCTTTCCCCACCTATCTGCAGCAAGTCTGACCCTGCTCTCACTAACAGTCAGCAGCCAGCAGAGCATGAATCCAATATGGCCACCACAACTGCTTTTTGATAGGGGGTGGGGGGTCCAGGAAGGCGTACTAGCTGATTGGCTGCCATGTATCTGCTGACTGTGAGGTAAGCGGTCAAACTTTAGCTCAATGATGATGTATAGGGGGTGAATCGAACACCCCAAATGTTTGCTGATTGCCGCGAATGCAAACAGCAGTTGTTTGCAGAATACTGCTTGCCGGCGAACAGGTCGGGCCATCTCTACTTCCCATATCCTCCTTGCAGAAAAGGGATTAAGATGAAATGGGGTTCTAGGCAAGACAGCAGTTTTTGCCCACCACTGATGGTCACCTGGCTTTTACTAGTTATATTTTGTGGGGGCTAGCATCCACCAGGCCCCTAGACTCTCCCCAGGCGCTAGGCAACTGCCTAGAATTGCATCGTGGATAATTCAGCTCTGGTTCAGATGGACGTCTGAACCAGCCGCCCGTCGTGCCTGTCTCATTACAAATGGTTCCCTGCAAGCTTGCCTTTGGCGGCTTTTGGTGGCGCTACCCGGCACAAGCTGTTTTTCATTCCCACAAGGGGACGATGAAGCATACCGGCAAATGATTCTGGAGTCAGCATGTTGCTTCCAGGTTCAGCTAAATGTGGCAGACGATGGCTAAAGATCAAAACGTGTTAAAGCGACGAGGGCCATGGCCATCACAGAACCGTCTGTCTGATCCAGCCCTAAGTCGGGCTTTCTTCCATAGAGTCGTAGGTTCTTATCCAATTAACTTTTTCTCCTGAGTTCCAGGAGGAGATCATTTTTCAGCTTATCTAAATATAACTTTTCAGCACCTAGCAATTCAAAAAGTTCTAAAAAGTAGGTAAAACAAAGTAAAACAGAATTATTTTGAGTATTTTCTTGCATGGTGGGCGTTTTAAGGGGAACCTAAACCCTAGGAAAAAAAATGAGTTTCACTTACCTGGGGCTTTTATCAGCCCCCTGCAGTCAACCTGTGCCCTCAACATCACTCCTGGATCCTCTGGTCCCCCGCCGTCAGCTAGTTGAGTTTTTGCTGACTCGGAGTCGATCAGGAGTTGATTCCCAAAGGTTACTTATTTTTTACCTTAACTGTAAGGAGTGCTAATGCAAGAGATACACAAATAAGGAGAGATAATTCATGAGATAAATAGATAAGAAGAGCTAAACCATGAGTTATGTCAAATAATGAGAGCTAAACCATGAGTTCTGTCAAATAAGGAGAGCTAAACCAGGAGTTATGTCAATAAGGAGGAGAGCTAAACCATGAGTTATGTCAAATAATAAGAGCTAAACCATAAGTTCTGTCAAATAAGGAGAGCTAAACCATGAGTTATGTCAAGTAAGTAGAGCTAAACCATGAGTTATGTCAAATAAGTAGAGCTAAACCATGAGTTATGTCAAATAAGGAGAGCTAAACCATGAGTTATGTCAAATAAGGAGAGCTAAACCATGAGTTATGTCAAATAAGGAGAGCTAAACCGTGAGTTATGTCAAATAAGGAGGAGAGCTAAACCATGAGTTATGTCAAATAATGAGAGCTAAACCATAAGTTCTGTCAAATAAGGAGAGCTAAACCATGAGTTATGTCAAATAAGGAGAGCTAAACCATGAGTTATATCAAATAAGGAGAGCTAAACCGTGAGTTATGTCAAACAATGAGAGCTAAATCATGAGTTAAGTTAGATAAGGAGAGATAAATTGTGAGTAAATAAATAAGGTTAGATAATTTCACAGAAAAGCTTTGTGAATCAGGCCCAAAGTGAGATAAGTCACAGATTTTCCAGTGTAACCCATCTAGGGGAGTGGATACCAGCAAAAACCAAAGGTATGGGTGCCAGTTGGGAAGCAATATAGTATTGGCAGAGGATAGGTACTGTGAGTCCTGCCATAAGCAGTGGCAGCTCCAGCTTTAGATTTTTTTTTTGGGGGGGGGGGGGGGTGGCACAATGGCTAGCTGCTGGGGCCCACTGCGGAACATGACAAGAAAAGTACCCCCCATCCTTCCTTAGCAGATGTGGTCCCAATATTAGTAAGGCCCTCTTCAAAGGAATAGCTTGCCATATGTGTCCCCAGTAAAATGTAGGCCCACCCACCCACGACAGATAGGCATATGTGCCCCCAGTATTAGACAAATAAGACAAGACAAATAACATTTATATCGCGCTTTTCTCCTGGCGGACTCAAAGCGCCAGAGCTGCAGCCACTAGGGCACGCTCTATAGGCAGTAGCAGTGTTAGGGAGACTTGCCCAAGGTCTCCTACTGAATAGGTGCTGGCTTACTGAGCAGGCAGAGCCGAGATTCGAACCCTGGTCTCCTGTGTCAGAGCCCTATTACACCATCCAGCCACTGTATTAGGTAGCCCAACACCCAGTATAGGTAGCCATATGCATCCCGAGTACTAGGAAGCCCCCCCTACCCAATAAAGGTAGCTGTATGTGCCCCTAGTATTAGGTAGCCCACCACCCACTCTAGATAGCCAGATGTTCCCCCAGTATTAGGACCCCACATATGTATAGGGAGAGAGAGGGCTTGATTCAGAAAAGAGTGCTAACTGATAGCACGGCTGTTTCCGCGTGAATTTTCACGTTTTGCGCGATCGCAAATTTTTACGCAAAGCGATAATGGTTTCGCACACAAATGCGAATTTTCGCACACAAACGATATCACAATGCAAAAATGTTCGCGAAAACGGGCGTGCTATCAGTTAGCACTCTTTTCTGAATCAAGCCCAGAGAGTCTTGAGCGTAGCATTACTTAATGAGAGAGACACTGCTGCAGTCTTAGAGAGTGGACATTGGACGAGGATGAAGAGAGATCCCGGTGGTGAGAGGTGAGTAAATAACTTCTCTGGCACAGACTGTTCGTGACTCAACAATCACCGGGGGCACAGCAATTGCCGATGAGGCCTGTGCCTGCCCTGGCCCCAGTGTAGTGCGGCCAATGTCCATACACTTAAAGGGACACTTAAGTCAAACTGAGTTTTACTCACCTGGGGCTTCCAATAGCCCCCTGCAGCTGTCCGGTGCCCTCGCCGTCTCCCTCCGATCCTCCTGGCCCCGCCGGCAGCCACTTCCTGATTCGGTGACAGGAGCTGACAGGCTGGGGACGCGAGTGATTCTTCACGTTCCCAGACACATTAGCACCCTCTATGCTGCTATATGGTATATGATATATGCTATAGCAGCATAGATGGCGCTATTGTAGCCAGGAACGCGAAGAATCACTCACGTCCCCAGCCTGTCAGCTCCTGTCACCGAAACAGGAAGTGGCTGCCGGCAGGGCCAGGAGGATCGGAGGAACACGGCGAGGACTACGGACAGCTGCAGGGGGCTATTGGAAGCCCCAGGTGAGTAAAACTCATTTTTTTTTGTTTGACTTAAGTGTCCCTTTAAGTAGTAGCATCATTTTCCTCTGAATTATTTGACATTCCTTTCACAGTGATAAGAAGTAGTACATGATTTTTTGGTAAGAACTTCATTTTTATTGCTGCTATCCTTCCAGTCTGAATTCCAGTCCACGTTCTTAACCGTTGTTGAAGGTCTGTTATAAATTGGTTCATATTTCCACTTGTATAGGTTGACTGGATCGATGGGCAGTTTTATTTCTATGCGCTTGATTCATCAAGCTTAGTGTTGGGCGAACACCTGGATGTTCGGGTTCGGGCCGAACAGGCCGAACATGGGCCAGATGTTCGGCATGTTCGGCCCGAACGCCGAACTCAATGGGAGTCAATGGGACCCCCGAACATGCCCATTTTGGGGGCCCCATGGGGTCGCAGGCATAAGGGGGGAGCATGCCCCGGTCGCGGGGGGGGTCGGAAATTCCCCCCACCCCCTCCGCTAGCGCTCCCCCCTCTGCCCGCTTCCCCATACAAAAAGTTTGAAACAAGTTCAATAGTACCTGGGCTGGTGGCACTGGCTGGCAGTGGAGTGAGGAGGAGGAGGAGTCCGAGTAGCAGAGTGACGTTGAGGCCGGGCAGCGAGCGGTTCAGCGCTAGTACCCTTGTGGTACTTCCGCCCTTTCTCTGACCTCACGTCCTCTGCGTGATGACGCATACGAGGGTACGCGTGATGCGTACCCTCTTATGCAGAGGACGTGAGGTCAGAGAAAGGGCGGAAGTACCACAAGGGTACTAGCGCTGAACCGCCCGCTGCCCGGCCTCAACGTCACTCTGCTACTCGGACTCCTCCTCCTCCTCACTCCACTGCCAGCCAGTGCCACCAGCCCAGGTACTATTGAACTTGTTTCAAACTTTTTGTATGGGGAAGCGGGCAGAGGGGGGAGCGCTAGCGGAGGGGGTGGGGGGAATTTCCGACCCCCCCGCGATCGGGGCATGCTCCCCCCTTATGCCTGCGACCCCATGGGGGGCAGTATTCGGCCGAACAGGGCCCTGTTCGGCCGAACAGGGGCCCTGTTCGGCCATGCATTCAGTAGTTCGGCGAACCCCGAACAGTTTGGCCGAACACCACCAGGTGTTCGGCCGAACTCGAACATCACCCGAACAGGGTGATGTTCTGCAGAACCCGAACAGTGGCGAACACTGTTCGCCCAACACTAATCAAGCTGTGCGGCTAAAGCAGCTTAAAGAGAGGAGCGCAAGTTCAGTGCACGCTATTCTGTGGTAGTGCAGCGTAGCGTGCGCTGGTAACTTACTCACGCTCAGCATGCGCTGAGCTTGAGCTCCCATCATTAAGCTGAGATGCTTTTGCAACATACGCAGCCTGATAAATCAAGCCCTATATCATTAGGTAGTGTTCTTTATATTGCAAATTGGATTTGTTGGTGTAACCCTCAACAATAGAACAATTGCTACATAGCCCCTCAGATAGATTTATCATAATTAAAGAGGAACTGTAACAAAGCATTGAACTTCATCCCAATCGGTAGCTGATACCCCCTTTCCCAGGAGAAAGCTTTACCTTTTCTTGAATAGATCATCAAGGGGGTCTGTACGGCTGATATTGTGGTAAACCCCTCCCATAGTGTGATGTCAGCACCTTGGACATCCTGCTAGACAATTTTGTGCAACTCAGAGTCGACCCCGCTCTCTGCAGGTGGATCAAGGACTTCCTCTAAAATAGAACACAACGGGTTAAGTTAGGCAACTGCCTTTCCAGCGAGAAAACCACCAACATGTGTTTTATAACTATGGGGTGTGTCATGTGAAAATTAGGGAGGGTGAAGAATGAAAAAAAAAATTTTTTTGCATTTGTGCCTAATTTTTCTACATAAAATTACTATAAAATAAAATAGTTTTGAGAGAAAAATATTACCCAAAGAAAGACTAGATTTTACTGAGAAAACAAGGTGTATATCACAGCTTAAAGGGACCCCGAGCAGTAACTAAAATCAAAACTTTCACTTACCTGGGGCTTGCTCCAGCCCACCGTAGGCTGTGAGATCCCCCGCCATCCTCTTGACTCTTCTGCGGGTCCCGCTGGCGGCTCTGTTGCCGGCGAGACACCCGGGACGGGTGTCGGGCCGACACTTCCTAGTTTTGAAACATTCACGCCGCTTCGCGTCATCGCGCCGGCCGCTCAGTGTCATCACAGCGGCCGACGTGACAGTACTGCGCATGCGCAGTTCAAAGATAGAAAACCGCGCATGCACAGCACTGTCATGCCGGCCACCGTGATGACACTGAACGGCCGGCGCGATGACGTGAATCGGCGCAAAGGATTCAAAACTAGGAAGTGTCGCCGGCCCGGGTGTCACTGGCAATGGAGCCACAGAAGAGTTAGGAGGATGGCGGGGGACCGCGCAGCCTATTTTTGATTTCAAGAAAGTTTTGTGGTGAAAATTCGCAAAAAAGCAATACATTTTTATTTTTACCGTGAAAAATTGTTTATTTTTAGTGCAAAGATTCCCCCAAAACGCCAAAAATCACTAAAATCATTATTTTTAGGGCAAAAATGAGACAAACCATTTGCTTTTAGCGTGAAAATTTGCAAAAAAATGTGAAAAACCACAAACTTATTACAAAATGATTTTCAGTTACATTTTCACTCGGAAGTTGAAAATGTAATTTTTGCTCATTGTGCCCACTAGACTTTTGGACTTTTGCTTGCTACCACTTCCCAAGTGGTACTAAGTGGTAGTTCTAGTCTGGGCACTATGCCAACTGCATATGTTTGCAACTTTCTCCTTCACACATGGGTGCTGGTCTCATAGCGTAATAGGGCTTGTTTAGAGGCAGGGGAAGGGCTAGTATAAATAATAGATGGTAATTTTTATGGAACGAACGTGTCATATATTATGTTTGCAAAATCAATTACGGTAACACTTTTCACACTCTCATACAAATTACTCACTGCAAACCAGCCATTCAGGAAGCACTGTTATCCCTACAGCTAATGTAAAGTGTACCTGAGATGAGTGCATCAAAGGACTTATTCGTACCTGGGGCTTCTTCCAGCTTTCTGCAGTCCATTAGGTCCCTCACCGTCGTCCTGATCCCCTTGGTGTTTCTGCTGTCTGTCCTGTAAAGTCTCTGATTTGCGGGCCACTGCGCATGCATTGCCCCGGCTGCACGCACCCCCGATCGCTCTCCTGTAGCCAGGAGCTTTGTGTTATGGGAAGTTTGTTAAAGGAACACTACTAATTGACATGTTTTTTTCAATTGAGATAGGAATTGTTTGGAAAGTGCTGCTAAGTACTGGTGTATATATTTGACTGCTTATCTCTTTGTTTACTGTTATCTAATTCCTTTAACACTTTGCTGATGCCAAAACTGACAGACCAGTGAACCATGAGAGGAGGGGAGATTCCCTCACACTACGTCTGTTAACCCTGTGTGTGAGAAAGCTCACACTGGCAGCTGCCTGTGTTTTTGAATGAGCTGTCTGCAGAGAGCAGAGGAAATGTCACTTATGTGCAACATAAACATTTGTAAATGTGTGTGAAACCTGACACCAGAGGCTTTTCATATATGGTAACTGTAACGATCGGTGAGCACAGAGAGTATCTGATTACCGGTGATCTGCAGTATCACTGGGAATACAGATATATACCAGATTATAAGTGATCTGCAGTCTCACCGATAATCCGATATACTAGCTAACCTCTGTTCACCTGAGTAGAGTGTAGTGTTTGGTGTAACAGTAACACTTTGAGGACTAGGCCTCAGTGCAGCAAGGAGTACTGCACAGATTCCTTCTGCAGACCTGAGCTCTCCAAGACGGGAGGAGTCAGACTGACAGTAGGAAGGATGTCTGGAAGCGACCCTCAGGAAGAAGGGTCGCTAACAGAGCGAAGAACCGCCTCTAACGGTAAGGTCGGTTCTCGAGGTCAGACAAGCCAGGTCATACACACACGGACAGATAAAGTACAAGATCAGGAGGCAAAGGCGGAGTCTAAGTACAGGCAGGGTTCGGCAACGGGGTATCAGAAATATCGAGGTACAGAATCAGGAGGCTGAGGCGGAGTCTAGAAACGAGCCGGGGATCGGCAACAGAGTATCAGAAATATCGGGGTACAAGATCAGAGTTCAGAAGGGTAGTCAAGGCAGGCAAAAAGTCATAACAGATAATCACAATCAAACTAGTACTTTAGCTATCAACAGAATCTAGCTAAGTGTAGGATTACAGCTCCAGCTGATCCCGGCACACTTGCGGATCTGACTACGGATCTGGGTGCTCCCACATATGTGATCGCACGCCAGACAAAGAGCAAGTGAACAACCAGCAGTATATATACTCTAGGACCTTTCCAGGACCTCCCTAATTGCTGGACCAATGAGAGTTGTGGAAAATGTCAGCTGACCCGCCTGGTCAGCTGACTCACTTCTGGCTGTTATTTAAACTCAGCCTCTGTGCGCGCGCGCGTGTCACTCTGAGCCTTGGTGGACTATCAGTCCCAGCCACACCAGTACTGTCTAGCAATGTATTTTGTGAACCGCTTGCGGGGGCCACCTCCAATGCGGATTCCGCCGTTCTCAATGCGGATTCCGCCGTTCCCAATGCGGATTCCGCCGCTCTGCCTAAGCGGCATGCGGCGGTTTTTCCGCGTTGTGACGCCATGCTGGACGCGGAAACAGCCGCCTCACCTTGAGAGACGGCGGCTTTTCCGCGTTTCCTTACAGTAACTCTGCAGTTTGACATGCAAAAAAAAGTGTAATATAACAGAGATTAACCTTTGCAAATAAAACATACCAAAATCTACACACAATGAATTAAAGCTTTTGCCTCTGATATTTAACATGAAAAGTAGGAAAATGTTTGCACAGCTACTTAGACATTATTTGTACATTGTCATATTAGAACACTTGGTTTGATAGTGTTCCTTTAACCACTCTATGTCCGCCTAACGCACATTGGTGTCCACAGAGTGGCTCCCTTAATCCTCCTGTACGTTTTGGCGTCATCTCGCAATGCGCAAGATTAGCAGGGAGCTCGTGCTTGCTCCAGCACAAACTCCCATACACGAACATGGCAGGGCTCTGTTATCAGTCTGCCAGCCCGTGATCATGTCTCGCAGGCTGCAATCGTCACAGGGGGGTGAAATGTCTCTGACGCCACCATCTGATACATCGCAAGGAAATGAACAGCGCTACTTAAAAACAGATGAGTGCCTACCTGCAAAAGAGTGCAAGCCCCACTTATGGGATAAAATACACACTGAGCATACACCTGACCTGTCTACCACTGGAGGATGTTGGTTTCCTGTAACAGCTTGCATGCAACTTGTTAAGTACTCGTCCCTCCCACTGCGAAGAAGTCAATCCTCCATGGGAGGGGACCTAACACTAACTAAATCCTACCTATGCATATGCATAGCCTGGGCGCGCTACCAAGTAAAATTGAAAATTGAAAATTGCGCAAAAAGTGGGATCAGCGCATCACCAGGCCGCCTCCGAATGGCCTCCAATCAGAGGTGCGCTGAGCCCCCCCAGAGACTGCAAACGCACCTTGAACCCAAACAGAGGCTCTGCATATACACCAAAAGCAAAGCTGTTAAGTGGGAGCGGCTGACCAAAAATGAATTAAATTAGTACATAGCAAGGAAATGAACAGCGCTACTTAAAAACAGATGAGTGCTATGTACTAATTTAATTCATTTTTGGTCAGCCGCTCCCACTTAACAGCTTTGCTTTTGGTGTATATGCAGAGCCTCTGTTTGGGTTCAAGGTGCGTTTGCAGTCTCTGGGGGGGCTCAGCGCATCTCTGATCGGAGGCCATGCGGAGGCGGCCTGGTGATGCACTGATCCCACTTTTTGCGCAATTTACCATCTGATACATCGCTGCACAGTATATTGCCTTGTTACTTAATTGTCCCACGGAGGGGCTCACAATCTAATCCCTACCATAGTCATATGTCTATGTATGTATTGTGCAATGTATGTATTGTAGTGTAGGGCCAATTTTTTTTTTGGGGGGGGGGGGGGGATAATAACAAAAAATAGACTTTTTATTTTGAAAAAATGCTATTTTTAAATTAATTTAAAAGAATAAAAAAATTGCAGCAGCATTTAGATGCCACTGTTACACCCTGAAAAAGGGGAATTATAAATAAGAACTCCATGAGCAAGGTTCCTCTGTCTGCATCATGTCTGATGAGAATGAGGTAGCCAGGCCAAGAGCCACCCTTTGGTACTTTCCACAGGTAAAACTAGTTGCTAAACAATAAACAGACTCAACTAGTAGATAGCCAAATCCTGATGCTGTATTTCAGCCTGTTATTTACACAGATATTTCAAAGAACCCTACTCTTTTCCAATAGCTAATTGGGGAATTACTGCTTTATAGATTTTACTACACACAAATCAGTCTATTAGACCACCACAAGAAAGCTCAATTTGTGAAAAGGAAGTGAAATTCATTTGGGTGCTATTTGGGTGCTACATTGTATGACCGAGCACCGAACTGTTAAAGATGTGCAGTGCTGAATTGTAAAAAATTGCCTGGCTACTGGGGGGGGGGGGGAAAGCATTAACCTGTCGTCCTCAAAAGGTTAAACAAAATGCTCCCGTTTACAGGAGTGTGATTGGGTGATGAGCGCAGCCGTGACAGTGCATGCGAAGCAGCGTGCAACGTGGCACAATGGAGGGCGCTGCACGGACTCTGAGAGAGCTGAAGGCCTATGGAGGGCTGGAGGATGGGACAGATAAAAATGGCGCACAGCGCCAGGGGAATAGAAATGATGCCGCATAGACTTACATTATATAACGCTATTTAGCATTATAAGTGTTAAAAAATGGCGCATGCAGGTTGCCTTACACTTATAATGCTAAATAGCGTTCTAAGTGTTAAAAATGCAGGGGGGCTAGTGTGGGCAGCAGGGGTTGGGGGTGGGGCAGCTTGGTGGAGGGAGTAGGATTAGCTGGAGGGAGGATGTGCATATGCATACATTACCTTGTCCCGGCCGGCGATTGCTTCCTTACTTCTTCAGTTAGTTTTCTGTAGTCCTGCATCCAGCCAATCACCTTGTGACTTCAGTCCCCACATGGTGATTGGCTGGCTACAGGACACCTGCAAACTAACTAGGAAGTGAAGGAGCGAACGCCGAGACAAGGTAATGTATGCATATGCACACATCCTCCCTCGACCTAAGCCTACTCCCTCCACCCTGCTGCCTAACACCAGTGTCCTGCTGCCTCCCCTCCCCAACCCCCCATGTCTAATACTAGTCACCCTGCATTTTTAATCGTGCATCGCTCCAACGATAATTGCATCATAAAATGTTATTTACAGTTTTAATGTATTTACATTAACCACTTAATCCTATCTGGACGGATATATCTGTCCAGATATGCTACTCTGCTGCCTGGGGCTCTCGCGCGTGCTCCCGCCGCCTTCCGTTTCCCCGGAGATCAATGAATGGGAATAAAGATCTAAATCCCCGTATGAAAGACCGACACCGTCAAAGAGACGGCTCCGTCTTTCACAAAGCTCCTACTGTCTCACTTCTATATTACATAGTAATACAACGCATTTAGAACTGAGCTACGAGAACATCTTGTGGCCAAATAGTAAAATTACATCTGGAAATAAAAATTTCTAGATAATGACATCTTTTTACTTTTAAAATTAGCCCCTTAGCTCCTACACTCCCCAATAGGTACACATAAATATTTTTGTAAAAAAAAAAAAAAAAAAAAAAATACACAATAAAAAAATTACATAAATAATTACCTTAGAGACTGAAATTTTTGAATACTGTATACATAATTTCATTCTGATAAGTAGTGTTAAAGTTATTGGCAAATGAATGGGAGGGGAAAGTTGCTTGGATGCATAAGGTGAAACGACACTGAAGGCTGAAGTGGTTAAAACGGTAAATAGCGTTTTATGATACATTTATCGGCGGAATGGTGCGCCATTTTTCACCCTGCGCCATTTTTAACTGGACCCCCTGAAGTAACAGTTAAGGCATCTAATTACATTTATTTATGTCTGCTAAAGAGAATGTTTCTCCTTTGTATGTCAGTATATATAAGATGTGTTTTTCACATTTTGTCAGGAACCAAGCCAGACAAAGGCTATTATTAGCCGAAAGCTCACTGTTTATTCATCTCTAAGTTAGCCAATAAATGCTATCATCCCGATTTGAAACTCCTGACATTGAAACACAATTGTATTGCTCACGCATCAATCAGGTCATCAGTAATCTGCATACTTCCTAACTATCTGCGATAAGAAAGAAGCACAGCTTTAAGACCCGCCGCGGCCCCGATATCAGCCACACCCCCGCCATATCTTCTACTTATTATGCATAGTACAAAGAATTAATGTGCAAATTCCAACTACACCGGTTCCATCTGTCATCACAACAATTCCTTTGTATTCACATTTGTATTTCATTTGGGCACATCCCTTAAGCACCTTACCTTGCCCTATTTAAAGTATACCCGAGGCGAACCTCAGGTCAAGAAAAACATACTTACCTAAACCTGTAGAGGCTTCCCACGCTGGCCTCTGGTCCCTCGTTGCTGACATTGGCTTGTCAGATTGAAGATTGGGGTCATGTCGCCAGGGCTACACCTGTGCGAGTATGGCTGCCCCTGCGCAGTAAGCCGTGCTACCACGCAGGTGTGTGCTCACGCAGGTTCGGAATATTTAAATTGCTGCCATTCTTACACTGTTAATAGATGCCTAAAACCTGGTACAGTTGGTCACTGGGTGACTGGGGTTCAAATTTAGAAAAGGGGGTGGAGCCACAGCCAGTCATATTTGTTTCATTTGACTGGGAAAATACAATTTATTGATGTCAAGGGCCCCAAAGCTCACAAACTTGGTCATTGAGTGACTGTGTGTCCAGGTTACAAAAAGTGGGTGGAGCCAAGAACTAGATTTTTTTTTACATGGGAAAATATAAATTGCAACCATTCTTACACTGTTAATGGCAGGGTTCCCAAACTTGCCACATTTGGCCGCTGGGTGACTGGGATTAATATTCAGAAATGTGGGTGAAGCTGAAGGCTACAACAGCCAATCAAAATTCACCTACTGATTTTCAAGGGGAATATTTACATTGCTACCATTCTTACACCGATAATGGCAGAGGCCTCAAACCTAACACAGCCAGTCATTGGGTGACTGGGGTTCAAATTGTGGGTGGAGCCACAAACAGCAAATCAGATTGATTTCAGCCATTCTGTTATTGGCAGGGTTCTCAAAGTTGACATAGTTGGTCACTGAGGGACTGGGATTAATATTCAGGAAGTGGGTGGAGTCTACAACAGCCAATCAAAATTCACCTGTTGATTTTTAAGGGGAATATTTACATTGCTGCCATTCTTACACTCTTAATGGCAAAGGCCTCAAATCTGGTACAGTCAGTCACAGGGAGACTGCGGATCATATTCTGAAAAGGGCGCAGGCCACAAACAGTCAATCAGATTTGTTTAATTTCAATGGTAAAATGCAACTTATTAATGCCAAGGACCCCAAAGCTCATAAACTTGGTCATTGAGTGACTGTATGTCAAGCTTTGAAATAGTAAGCGGAGCTAAAAACAACTAACTTTTTACATGGGAAAATTGCAGCCATTCTTACACTGTTGATAGCTGGGTTATACATAGCACTTTTAGTGAAGATAGCACTTGTGGGGGCTTTGCTATTAACAGCTAAAGTCGGCATAAAACGACAGGAAAATTATGCGAAATTGCGAAATGACACTTCTTGATTTTTTTCCAGAATAATTTGGCACTACAATTGTGAATTACGACGCAATATTGCGATAATGCAAAATATGTCAAAAACACACAATGAGAATAGCGCAAAAATGAAACAAGTGTCTGCTGTTGTGAGGTGGAGGGCAGTTCCAGACCCTAAAGTGTTAAAGGATTGAAAAAAGTAGAAACCTCCGCGCAAACAAGCAATAACCACACCTAAATGCATATACTCCCGAGCGGTATATATACACCAGGGGCATTGCTAGGAGCCTAAGAGATGTGAGGCACTTTTGGGCACTCCAGCTGGAAAATGGGTGGGGCCACACAAGAAAATGTGGGTGTGGTCATGGGTGGAGCCAAATTTACATGAACTTAACAGCAGTCTAAGTAGGCCTGACCAGCAAAATGTTGGCGTTACTTCTATGCTGGCTGGTCTAGCTTTCTTCTGGGTGGGGCTGGCCTGCTGCCACTTCCCCCATAGCATTCCCTGGCTGTCTAGTGGACCTCCTCCCATGCTCCCACGGGCCCCCCATTGAGGCACCACAACTCCCAGCATGCCCCCACAGAAGAACCACAGCACCCAGTATGCCCACATAGAGGCACCACAGCTGACTCTTCCTGGGGGTCATCCAGGGCACCGCAGAACAGATCCGGGGCACATGTCACTGATCTTTGGGGCTAGCAGCGCCCCTGATAGACACAGCACCTCAGCGCAGGTGGCAGCGCTCAAAGCAATGTTTCCAGCTTGTGGGCAGGAACAATAATCTTAATAGGAGCGATACAGTACCTTCTCCTGTAGCAACGATCGCACTGTGCCATTAGAGACGACGCACATAAAATCTTAATTGTAATCACGATATCCAGAGCGAGTACCGAGCTCAGCTCAACAGAAGTTCAGCCAGACCGCGCTACTTCCTGGTCAGGTGGTACACTGACTTCCTGCTTCCAGTCTCTGTGTGCTCCACAGTGGTTACTGCAGTCTCCCGGCCAGTGAGAGCGCCACCCAGCTTCCTGGCTAAGGAAAGGGAAGCTTAGATCCTGCAGGGGCTTCCCATGCCATCCCCCGGACCACCGTTGCCGCTAGGGATGATTGATCACAGATATGCATTTAGCTGTGGTTATTGCTTGTCTGCGCTGAGGTTTATGCGAAATATGTGCTCATGATAATATTCATTATCTGTTGTCCCTCACGTGGAGGTGGTAACATTGATTATTGAATTGAAAGTGTGTACCAGGCCTTAGAGGCAAAGCATCAGCACAGAAGTCAGGCAGCTGGCATTGTCTATAAGGGAATGAAGATGGCAGCTTCGGTGTTCCTCTCACTTCAGGTTCCCTTTAAAGCAAATGTAATATTGAAAGTGTACGTGAATGCAAATATGATAAATACAATCCAATTATAACTATAACTATATACTTGAAGAGAAACTCCGACCAAGAATTGAACTTTATCCCAATCAGTAGCTGATACCCCCTTTTACATGAGAAATCTATTGCTTTTCACAAACAGACCATCAGGGGGCGCTGTATAGCTATGGTGAAACCCCTCCCACAAGAAGCTCTGAGTTCCGAGGTACTTCTGGCAGTTTCCTGTCTGTGAACCCTGTTACATTGTGGGAAATAGCTGTTTACAGCTGTTTCCAACTGCCAAAACAGCAAACAGCAGCTACATCACTTGCCAGCAGTAAAAATGTCACCATGTAATAAATGTCAGAATATAAATCAGGGATTTAAAATATTTTACAATGGCAAACACTGACTAAATCATTTATACACAAATATTGTAAAAATGAAGAACTTTTTTTATTACATTATTTTCACTGGAGTTCCTCTTTAAAGGGAACTCGAGTCAATCAATTCCCAATAAAATATACACACCTGGGGCATCCTCCAGCCCCCTCTGGCCTGATCGCTCCCACGATGTCCTCTTCTTCCTCTCTGTTTGCCCGCAATTGGCCCCGAAAAGTCCCCCGCTCTTGGGCCGACTGCACATTCTAGGGCCGGCCGTGCGTCTGCTCCCGCCGCGTTCACATCGCCTGGAGCGTTCTGTGTCTGCGCAGTATGCGTCCGGCGACGGGAGCGAGACAGGAGAGCACGCCTGGCCCCGACTGATGGATTTTTCAGGGCCAGTCCCGGGCGAACGGCGGGGAAGAAGAGGATGGCGTGGGAGCGATCAGGCTGGAGGGGGCTGGAGGAAGCCCCAGGTATGTATATTTTATTGGGAGTCGTTCGTCTCTGGTACACTGTAATTTAAAAGGCTTGACTCCACTGTGAAATACTGTATGTTGAAACTTAATAGGAAAAAGATATATACAGACATACACAGTAGTAACCATTACTCACCAAGTTACAGGAGACTCCTCCCATATTTTAAGGTTGAACCAGGGTGGTGACAGAATTTGTATACTTCCATTACCCGTATGACTCAGAGCCTGACCTCGTCATTTGTATTGTAATTAATTTCACATTAATTTTACAGCAACTTTTTCTTAATTGTTCTTTGTGAAGATGAACTTTATGTAACACCTACATAAAGGTGAAAAAAGCAATCCAGGCTTGATGTGCTCTGGCAGCACCTGACAACACAACCCGGGCCAATTCTATACTTTGTGCCACCTAAGGCAAACTTGTGAGGATGCTATTTGCTATTAACCACTAAGATCGGCACAAAATGACACAAAATGTTGCATAATTATGCAAAGTTTCGAATGGATTACTCAAAGTTAATTGAATGTCCAAACCGTAATTACGAATGGCTGTAATTGTGAAAAATTACGCAAAATTTCACATAATCGTAATCGGCGGATAACGATCATCTCTGTAGATAAGGTTGCGAGTGTCAGCACCACCGATAGACATAAGGCCTTTAATGTATTAAGTATCAATACTTGGTTTATGGGCCAGCCTCTGGAGTTCTGGGCGGTGCTCCCATTGGTCGCCGTTTCTGGCAGTTTGAAGCCCGCTTTTAGCAGAGGGGATGACAAGTCAAGAGCTGTCTGTCCTCTCCTTGCTAGATCAGCTAGTTACCCACCAGGTCCGCTGGTAAGTAAGCAGTGGTGATTGGTCGCCAGTTGGCGTGTCTACTCATGACTGAGTTTTTCTCTATGCCGCCTTGTGTATATCCATGATGGTTAGATGGCTTTGTACAGTGTGACAAAGGAGCAATACGCTCAAAAACATTGCTGTTTTTGTCTATGAAGTGTATACTGTACATTAAAGAACTTATATTCATCAAAAGTACTGGCCCTTACATCATTGATGTAACATGATGTAGCAT